>NC_042620.1:202955035-203267260 GCF_901001135.1 Rhinatrema bivittatum | reverse complement strand
GGATAAGCGGCTGAATATGCCACATTTTCCATTTAGACGGATAACTTTTTGTGTTAATCATTTAAATGGCTTTTGAATATTGACCTCAAAGTTTTCATTCTGTACAATTTTTTTTTTTTTTTTTAAGAGAAGCACTGAAAAGTGCTGTTGTGGTCTGTAAAGAGGCAGGAGCCTCAGAATATTTCTTGGCTCACTGGTTGTGTAGTTGCAGCGTCTATATCTTGGGTGTAGGCTGCCCTTGCTGACACACAATAAAAGATCAGGCTTCTCACAAGTAGCTTAAGTGTGTCTCCCTTACCTCTACTCATGTTCTTGGTTGGACACCAAGACAATTTGCTCCTTTAGGGGTAAGCCTTCTGTCCAAATATGTTCCCTCCAGAAGCTACAGCACCCCTTCTGGATTGGATGAGTTGACTCAAAGGGGCTTCTCTAGATTAAGCTCTCGGAGCCCTCCTCTGGCTGAGTTTGAGCCAATCCTATCCTGCTTCCTTTATCTCTACAAATCTTGTAGAGTCTTGACACTAGAGATTCTCTATGGTTCCCCCAAAGGGTCTCTCGAAACTATTCCAGGGCCTCTTATTGAAGGTTTTACTCTAGTTTCACATCATAAGAAATCAGGCAGGATTCACTTTTTTCCACAACATTCTCTTCTCTGGCTCCACCCCCTTAGAATCTCCTCTCCCCATAGTCTGCTGACACTGTGATCAGGGATACACACCAATTCAAACCTTCTTGGAAAATGCCTGCTTTAGAACCAGCTGATTAATGCAGCTCTCAACCTTCATAAGGACTCTAGCATAGCAGCAGCTCTAGCCAATGGGAGATTTAACCCTTCCAGTTTACAGTCTTGGTTATTAGGTGCTCCTACTCTCAGGCGTCAGGCTATTAACGATAAAGCTGCCAGCCTTTGTATCACTTCTTAATCTTCACAAGTCCAAACATAGATTTTAGTGATGAGGGTCTATTATTTCTTTACTATGGAACGTCACAAACAGTATTCTATTGCAAAAAAAAAAAATTCAGTCTCAATCTTTAGGAAGCAATCCATTTTTCATTCTAATCACAGTTCACATGCTTGGATTCAAATACAGTAGTTGTAACTTTTCCCCCAATCCAGGCTACTGATCCTCAGTTCATATATTCTTAAGCAAAACAGCACAACTACTTGGCCAGCTGTATCTCCTAGGCAATCTCTTTAATTAAGATAAGAATCCCTTGTTTTCTTCAGACAGCTATCATAAGAACATAAGAAATTTCCATACTGGGTCAGATTAAGGGTCCATCAAGCCCAGCATCCTATTTCCAACAGTGGCCAATCCAGGCTACAAGTACCTGGAAAGTACACAAAAACTAAGTATATCCCATGCTACGGATGCTACTAATAGCAGTGGCTATTTTCTAAGTCAACTTGATTAATAGCAGGTAATGGACTTCTCCTCCAAGAACTTATCCAAATCTTTTTTAAACCCAGCTACACTAACTGCACTAATCACATCCCCTGGCAACAAATTCCAGAGTTTAATTATGTGTTGAGTGAAAAAGAATTTTCTCCGATTAGTTTTAAATATGCTACATACCAACTTCAGGGAGTTCCCCCTAGTCCTTCTATTATCCAAAAGAGTAAATAACTGATTCACATTTACCTGTTCTAGACCTCTCATGATTTTAAACATCTCTATCATATCCCCCCCTCAGCCATCTCTACTCCAAGCTGAACAGCCCTATCTTCTTTAGTCTTTCCTCATAGGGGAGCTGTTCCAATCCCTTTATCATTTTGGTCGCCCTTCTCTGTACCTTCTCCATCGTAACTATATCTTTTTTGAGATGTGGCGACCAGATCTGTACACAGTATTCAAGGTGCAGTCTCACCATGGAGCGATACAAAGGAATTATGACATTTTCCGTTTTATTCACCATTTCCTTCCTAATAATTCCTAAAATTCTGTTTGCTTTTTTGACTGTCGCAGCACACTGAGCTGATGATTTCAATGTATTATCCACTATCACGCTTAATATAGAACCTAACATTGTGTAACTACAGCATGAGTTATTTTTCCCTATATGCATCACCTTGCACTTATCCACATTAAATTTCATCTGCCATTTGGATGCCTAATTTTCCAGTCTCACAAGGTCTTCCTGTAATTTATCACAATCTGCTTGTGATTTAACTACTCTGAATAATTTTGTATCATCTGCAATTCTGATTACCTCACTAGTCGTATTCCTTTCCTGATCATTTATAAATATATTGAAAAGCATGGGTCCCAGTACAGATTCCTGCGGCACTCCACTGCCACCCCCCTCCACTGAGAAAATTGTCCATTTAATCCTACTCTCTGTTTCCTGTCTTTTAAACCAGTTTGTAATCCACAAAAGGACATCACCATCTATCCCATGACTTTTTACTTTTCTTAGAAGCCTCTCATAAGAAACTTTGTCAAATGCCTTCTGAAAATCCAAATACACTACATCTACTAGTTCACTTTTATCTACATGTTTATTAACCTCTTCAAAAAAGTGAAGCAGATTTGTGAGGCAAGACTTGCCTTGGGTAAAGCCATGCTGACTTTGTTCCTTTAAAACCATGTCTTTCTGTATGTTCTGTGATTTTGATCTTTAGAACACTGTCCACTATTTTTCCTGGCACTGAAGTCAGGCTAACTGGTCTGTAGTTTCCCGGATCGCACCTGGAGCCCTTTTTAAATATTGGGGTTACATTAGCCACCCTCCAGTCTTCAGGTACAATGGATGATTTTAATGATAGGTTACAAATTTTAACTAATAGATCTGAAATTTTCATTTTTCAGTTCCTTCAGAACCCTGGGGTGTATACCATCTGGTCCAGGTGATTTACTACTCTTCAGTCTGTCAATCAGGCTTACCACATCTTCTAGGTTCACCATGATTCGGTTCAGTCCACCTGAATCATAACCCATGAAAAACCTCTCCCCAACACTCTCTTCAGTAAACATCGAAGCAAAGAAATTGTTTAATCTTTCCGCAATGGCTTTATCTTCTCTAAGTGCCCCTTTAACCCCTCGATCATCCTAAAACAGGTTCCACATCCACAGCTTTCCTTCACTTGGGGAAATTCTGTGTGCCCCAATTACTTGACTTGTCACCAACTGAACATAAGATATGCCATACTGGGTCAGAGCAAAGGTCCATGAAGCCCACTATCCTATGTCAAATAGTGGCCAACCAAGTCACAAGTATCTGGCAAGTATCCAAACATTAAATGAAAATCTGTCTAAGGAGGATTTTCACCTCTGCCTGCGGCCAAGAAGAGGTGCTGTCATTCCCTGCTGCTCAGTTAAACAGGGACAACAGTGACCCTCCAGAGAAGAATACAGCAGTATTTCTTTGAGTGAGTTTTGTTCTGGTTGTTTTGGAATTCTTTTGCTACCATTTCTTGCCTACTCACAAAGAAGAGATTTTTGGATACTTCTTGAGACTTTACCACCAGAAGTGCAAATGTTTGCTTAACATCAGAGAGAAAGAAAGATAGGGAGAGCCAAGCCCCATGAGGAGCTTACATTCTGAATCTGGAGGGTTGGATTTTTCCAGTGCTTTGCACAGGGCCAATGCAAGAGTCTGTAGCACCCTAGGCAGACCAATGTAACACTGCCCAACCCATCCTGAGTTGAAAGTGCCCCTCTTCAGTAGTAGATATATATGGAGTCATGTTCTCCCTCATATGATTTTCTCTCTCTCTTGACTGACTCATGGAGGTAGGCTGTAAGCACAGCAGCGCTGCCTCCTGTGAGCCTAACCCCTGCTGTGCTGTTTTCCACATGCTTCTGGGTATGATGCCCTTCCTCTTCTGGCAGGCTTCAAGGAGCCATTATTGCCATGATCCTGTCTGCAATAGCATTCAGAGCAACAGTTTGGCCTAGATTCTGCAAGGTGAAGGGGGAATTGTGCATAGTGCAGAAATCCCCCAGGACAACCCATAGATTGGTATTAGCTCTAGAAAGGTGAAGGCTTTTGGTAGAGAAGACATGCAGAACACAGAGCAGGAGGCGGCAAGCAGCGATCAGTCCTCGAGAGAAACAGGATGGAATACTCTGAGGATGAGGTAGAACCAGAGAACAAAAACATTAAACTAAGTTGATTTTTTTTGCTATGCTTTTTAAAGAACCCTGAAAGCTGTCACTGCTAGCTTGAGAGAGGAATGTCTTTAATTAATCAGCCAAATTGTGAACTGACTGCTCTGAGAAACAGAAAGGAGGGCATGGTACAATAGCAATATAAATATGTGTGAAGTTAATAAGCAGTGCTGCTCAGTTACATTCTCTTCCAGGGTATACATATTTAGCCTCTCCTTCAGCCTCTCCTCGTAGGTCTTCTGAAACAGACCCCACCACCATTTTGGTCGTCTTCCTCTGGATCGTTTTCATCCTGTCTCTATCTCTTTTGAGATATTGTCTCCAGAACTGAACACAGTACTCCAAGTAAGGCCTCATAATGGACCTGTACAAGGGAAGTAGTACCTCTCTCCATCTCTCCCTTTTATTCGCCAGTAGTCAAAATGGTGCAGCAATGAAAGCCCTCACCCCATCCTCTCTCCCCAACTTCCTAATCCCCAAAAGAGCCATAAGCCTAGCCAAGCGAACATGGCTGTACAGATGCAAGAGCATGAGGAGAAGATGGATGTGAGACTGAAGGAATGACAGAGAAGGTCATCTGGTGACTATAAGAGGGGCTTGGGTGGATTGAGAGAGGGGAATGACTGGGGACATAGAAGGAGATGGAGGGTGAGATTTGCTGAGGGATATATAGGGACCTTTATTTTCATTTTTTATATTATTTTTCCTGGGAATTTATTGGTGCTTACTACAAGACTAAAAATGGGAGAAATAAGTGGAAAACACAACTCCATTTTTCTGGGTAAATATACATTTTGTTCTTGAAATATCAAACATTAAAATTTCTCAGGAAAAATAAAATAACTAAAAATGAAGGTCCCTAGGGATATAACAGAGAAGCAGGAGTCAAAAGACAGCATAGCAGCTGGAGGTGGCGGATTGAAAGGAAAGTGCAAATATTAATAACTTTAAAAACTGATGTACATTTATGCTATTACATATACTTGTAATTCATTTATTGCTTTTTATTAATTTTTTTTTTTTTTTTACATTATCAGATGAACCCCCTCACCCCCCATTAATTTGTTTTGGTTATTTGTGTTCATCTGGACTTTCAAATGCTAAAACTGGTGTCATATTAGAATATTTATTCATTTAATTTGTTTTGTTATACCACGTTCCAAGTGAAGATCCCAAACAGTTTACAAAAGTAATGTTCATTGTTGGGTCATTACATATTTTGGTATAACACACTTTGGTATAGTGCATACTTAGTTTAAGATACATTTCGGTTTACATCTGATTAGACAAAATACATAATTTGTTAAGATATATACATAGCAGCACAGAAGTTAAAAGCAAATGTTGCTTACCTGTAACAGGTGTTCTCACAGGACAGCAGGATGTTAGTCTGCACATATGGGTGACATCATCAGGATGGAACCCAATCACGGAAAACTTCTGTTAAAGTTTCCAGAACTTTGACTGACCCCTACTGGGCATGCCCAGCATGGCACTAACCCTGCAGCCAGCAGGGGTCCCCTTCAGTCTTATTAAAGCTACACCCAGTGCCGAAAATAAAATAAAACGTTACGAACCCAACACCGCGGGGCGGCGGGCGCGTTTCGTGAGGACCTAACATCCCTGCTGTCCTGTGAGAAGTACCTGTTACAGGTAAGCAACATTTGCTTTCTCATAGGACAAGCAGGATGGTAGTCCTCACATATGGGTGAGTACCGAGCTGAGGATGTCCCGGACATGCACCAAATGTCGCCCAAAGGCGTGCAACAGGCACAACAACTGGGGGTGGAATTTGGTAGAGGGCATCCTGAACCCCACCAGGCAGGTGGAAGGGTGTTGGTAAGTCACGTTGTAAAGAGGTTAAGAAGGACAGTCTGGCCGAAGATGGAATCTTGTCTTCTGGCTCTGTCCAAGCAATAGTGGGCTGCAAGAATGTGGAGAGAACTCCAGGTGGCAGCCCTGCAAATGTCAGGAAGCAGCACCGATCGTAGGTGTGCTACTGAAGTCGCCATGGCCCTTACAGAGGTGCTTTAACCACGGTCTTGAAATGGAATGCCTGCTTGCTGATAGCAGAAGGATATGCAGTCCGCCAACCAGGAGGAGAGAGTCTGCTTACCCACAGGCTTCCCCAATTTGTTTAGGGTGGAAAGAGACAACAATTGAGTGCTTTCCCTGTGGGCAGCTGTACGGTCCTAGGTAGAATGCTACAACCTGTTTACAGTCAAGGGTATGCAGAGCCTGTTCTCCTTGATTGGCATGGGGCCTGGGAAAAAAGGTAGGCAGTATGATGGATTGATTGAGATGAAAATCCGAAACTACATTAGGTAATAATTTAGGGTGAGTGTGGAGTACCGCCCGGTCCTGCAGAAGTTTAGTGTAAGGTGGATAGGTAACTAGGGCCTGTTATTCACTAACTCTGCGAGCTGAAGTGATAGCCAAAAGGAAAATCACTTTCCATGTGAGATATCGAAGTTCACAAGAGTGAAGAGGCTCGAATGGTGGTTTCATGAGCCGACCCAAAACCAGGTTAAGGTCCCAAGAAGGGGCCGGAGGACGTAGTGGAGGCTTGATGTGGAGCAAGCCCTTCAAAAAACGTGTTACCAGGGGTTGTACTGATAAGGGGACATCCCCGAAACTTTTATGGAAGGCGGCTACCACACTGACATGCATTCTAATAGAAGAAGTCTTAAGACCTGTCTCTGAGAGATGCCAGAGATAGTCCAGAAACTTCGGGATTGGACAGGAAAAGGGTCAAGGGACTGAGAAGAGCACCATGACGTGAACAGTTTCCCTTTGTAAGAGTAAGCTTTTCTTGTGGAAGGTTTCCGTAAAGCAATTAAGACACGGGAAACTAGTTCAGAGAGGTTAAGTGGCTGAAGGATTAACCTCTCAACATCCATGCCGTCAGGGACAATGCTTGAAGATTGGGATGGCGTAGGCACCCGTCGTTTTGAGTGATCAGAAGCGGGTCCTTTCCCAAGGGAATGTGCCTGCGGATGGAGAGATCCTGAAGTACTGGAAACCACACTTGGCGTGGCCAGTGAGGTGCTATCAGGATCATGGTTCCCTTGTCCTGACGTAACTTCACGAGAGTCTTCGAGAGAAGAGGAAGTGGAGGGAATGCGTAGAGCAGACCGGTTGCCCATGAGAGGGAGAATGCGTCTCTTGGTTGAGAGTGTTTGCTGCGAATGAGAGAGCAGTAGTTCTCTACTTTGCGGTTTTGAGGAGACGCAAAGAGGTCTATCCGAGGATATCCCCATTATTGGAAGATGGAGTTCGCTACAGAGGGGTTGGGAGACCACTCGTGGGTTGAAAGATGCGACTCAGCTTGTCTGCCAACACATTGTCCACTCCCGGCAAGTAGGTGGCCCTAAGGTACATCGAATGGGAGAGAGGTTCCGCCCAAATCTGTGCAGCTTCCTGACACAGAAAAAAGGAGCCCGTGCCTCCCTGTTTGTTGATGTACCACATGGCCACCTGGTTGTCCTGAATCAGGATGACTTGATTTGAGAGGCGGTCCTGAAAAGCCCTGAGAGCATATCTGATTGCTCGAAGTTCCAGGAAATTTATTTGGTGTTTGACTTCCTCTGGAGACCACGGTCCTTGTGTTTGCAGATTGGCCAGATGGGCTCCCCAGCCGAGGTTGGAAGCATCGGTTGTGAGCGTGACTTGAGGGCCTGGAGTCTGGAAGTGCAAACCCTGGAGGAGATTTTCTGAATGTTCCACCAGGCGAGGGACAGACTGAGTGAGTCGGTGACGTGGACAAAGGTCGAGAGGGGCTGAGTGCTTTGAGTCCATTGAGACCTTAGAGTCCACTGCATGACTCTCATGGCCAAGCGGACCATTGGTGTGACATGGACTGAGGACACCATGTGTCCCAGAAGGATGAGAAATTGGCATGCGGTCGCAGAGTGCTGAGACTGCAGCTGGTGAGGAAGAGACACGAGAGTTAGTGCTCGTTGTCGAGGCAGGAAAGCCTTTGCCTGCAAGTTGTCCAAGTCTGCCCCAATGAATGACAAGGTTTGAGATGGGACCAAGTAGGATTTGTCGTAGTTGATGAGAAATCCTAAAGTAATTAAGGTGTGTAAGGTTAGATTGAGGGACGGCAGAGCAGCTTGCTGAGTGGAAGCCCTGACTAACCAGTCGTCCAGATAGGGGTATACGTGAACACCTTGAGTCCTGAGGAAGGCTGCAACGACTACGAGGCATTTTGTGATGACTCATGGCGCAGACGCTAGGCGAATGGAAGCACTCGGTATTGATAGTGCTTGGGGCCTACTAGAAACCTTAGGTATTTGCGATGAGATGGAGTTATCGCAATATGCGTGTATGCGTCCTGGAGATCCATAGAGCAGAGCCAGTCTCCTCTTTGTAGAAGAGGAAGAAGCGAGCCTAAGGTGACCATCTTGAACTTCTCGTGCAGGAGGTACCTGTTGAGGGCCCGTAGGTCCAGAATAGGACAAACGCCTCCCGATTTTTTGGGGATTAGAAAGTACCGGGAATAGAACCCTAGGCCGTGCTGACAGTATGGTACGGGTTCTATTGTGTTGGACTGGAGAAGGAGGGAGACCTCTTGATCCAGAAGAATGGAGTGATCGGACGTTCTCCTCATCGGCAGAGGTGGGGAGTCCGGAGGCACGGAGAGAAAGTTCAGATGGTAACCCTGAGCAATTATTGCCAATACCCATTGGTCTGAGGTAATTGAGTGCCATATGTTGTGGAAGTGGCACAATCGACCTCCCACTGGTATGTGTGGCAGTGGAATCTGGCCTCTGCTCTCTAGGTGGAAGTCAAAAACCTGAAGCAGGCCCTGGTTGAGGAGCTGCTTGTGGTTTTTGTTTACGTGCTTGACGAGACTGTGCTTTTTTAAAAGGTCTCGTGGCACGGGATCTAGTTTGTGGCGGACAGGACTTCTTCGGGCGGAAGAAGGACTTTTTAGAGTCCTTCCTAAAGGGCTGTTTAGAAGAATAGTCGGACGGCATCAGAGAGAGCTGTCTTAGGGTCTCATGATGGTCCTTTAGTTCTCAATCACAACTTTTCACCCACAAACCACTGTATTCCAGTGTACCTTAATGTGTATCCACAAAATTAAGACAATAGTGCCACCGGTCAATGTTAACTAATAACAGAATTTTTTGCCAAGTACATATGTGGGCCCCTCACTCTAAGGGTCTGTATGGTACCACAGACTCCCATGCGGTATGGGGTCACCTTACTTTAATTATAACATCATTTTTTAAGGTTTTTCTTTTATATTAAAACTTGTTCTTACTTCTCAATCTCAGTCAATTATTCCTTATCGCTTTAACCACAATATTCAAAGATACAGGAGGAACGATAATACTCATCTGTTCCAATCTTGGTTAATCTCCCGACACGCACGTGTTTCGAACAAGAAGTCCTGCTTCAGGGGGTTTCCTTCGGTATCTATTTCTCACAACATCTTCCCATATTAAATGATGCAATTTTCATCCTCTCGTCTTCATGGCTTGTATATTCTTCATTGATTCCGCATCAGCCTCTTTGAGCCGCGTCTGCTCTTGAAATGGCGTCCCGCAGACAGTGATCCTTTTGTACCCTGTAACCGGAAATTACATCACCAAGGGCTTCAGTCCCCTTTCACGTCCGGATTATCTCTTTTTGCACAGTATTGCCGCATATTCATCACTTAAAACCTAATTTGTTCAGGTTTATTCAGACAGAATACCAAAACTCCACTAGCTTCCTCAATGATCTTGTTTCATGTCACCTCAGGCAACTCTCCAGTACTTCAGCCTCCTTCATGCTGTTAATCATAGTCACATTATTCTCAAAGTTCTCTATAACGTCCTCATCGATAGCTTCAACTTTATGCATAATCCACATACAAGTGTTCTCATTGGTCAAATCAGCGTCAACTTTATACTAAAGACCACCATCATGTTGATCTCCTGGAATCTCCTATCTCATCATCACTTCTTTCTTTCACCAAGCTATAACACGGGTTGTCCATCATATCACAGCTGGTCATTTCATCACGCTCAAAAGAGTAAGAGCTCTTTATTCCCATATCAGCATGTAGTCAAGATAGAGTCCTTGTACAGCATACGAGCTCTTTTTTCAGAAGAGCAAAGCCGGATCCTTGTACAGCATATCGGAAAAACTACAGCATCTCAAGGCTTCAAAATTTTTCCATTCCATGTCCTCAGCATATTTACAAAACTAGATATATATCCTCAGCATATTTATAAGACAAGATCTACAATGGCCAATCAGCAATTAATGAGGGAATACCAGTTGATCTTCTCATTAAGTCCACCTGGATCCACTGTATTTAACCAGTAGATCCAGAATTGTTCGCGCATATTTAAGCGCTCTTGAATGTCTCCCCCCCCGTAGACCCCATTGCACTTGTTCTAAGACTAGCCATTTCAAATCTACAAAGTTATGATGTAATGCCACGCAGTGTTGTACCATTGGAGCTGTTATTTTTTCAGTCTTTATGCAGCTTCTGTGCTCAATTAGTCTTGTTCTGATCTTTCGTTTGGTCCGACCAATATATAGCAGGTTGCATGGGCACTGGATAGCATAGATAACCCTCTCTGACTCACAATTTGTGAAACCATTTAAACGTAAGACTTTGTCAGAATTAGGCACTTGCCACTGACTCCCTGTCACTGCCAGGACACACATGTCACAGTGACCACACACACCTGGTGGCCACCCGATACCTGGGGCACTGTTGTAGATGCAAATGTAGATTTCACCACCATCTCTCTGATATTTTGGCCCCTAAAAAAAGCGAACTTTGGTCCAGTTTGAAATGTAAAGTCAATACATGCCAATGAGTCTTGATAATGTTAATCAGTGTGTCAGCCTGTTTTGAGTATTGGAGGGTACATGTGGTATTTTGTGAAAACGGGTTGTTACCATTTACAGTACCGGCGGAACTTCCCCCCGATGTCAGCGTGATCCCGCGTGCGGCAGGGTCACTCCTACGACGCCAGCAGCTCGATTTCGCTCCTCAGGGGGCCGGCATCCTCCGAGGACGTCAGGAAATCATCCCTGACGCCGGATGCGAGGTCTCGCGCGAATCGCGCCTTGAACACACCCCCTGACGACAGACACCGACCGGCTTCAGTTTGCGCGGGAAGACTTGGCTTTTAAGGAGAGCTTCTTCCTGGGCTCTTCGCTTCAGCCACAGTGCGTTTGGGAGTGTTTTTTGTTGCTTACCGTGCCTGTTGCTTCAGCTTCTTGACCTGGACTGCCTACCTGGATTTCTCTACCTGCTGCCTGCCTACTGGATTTGTTTGCCTCGGTTCCTGTGCCTGCTGCCTGCCCTGACCTGGACTTCTCTACCTGCTGCCTGCCTACTGGATTTGTTTGCCTTGGTTCCTGTGCCTGCTGCCTGCCCTGATCTGGACTGCCTACCTGGATTTCTCTACCTGCTGCCTGCCTACTGGATTTGTTTGCCTTGGTTCCTGGGCCTGCTGCCTGCCCTGACCTGGACTGCCTATCTGGATTACTCTACAGGTTACACACCCACGGGATTTCCTCTCCTTGGTTCCAGAGTGAACGATCTTCAGTTCCTGTGTCTCTCTGACTCAAGGTAAGCGGTCTTCGACCCAGGTTCCACTTTACCAGAGTAACACAGGTGTTGTTGATATTGTAATAACAATGTCCTGTTGGCATGTAGGGCCCTCTTATATGCTTTTTTAATTACAGCTTTCAGATATCCTCTGTGGGCAAATCTTGCTGTCAAATCTGACGCTTGTATCCGGAACTCTTCTGTTGATGAGCAGATTCGCCGCAGTCTCAAGAACTGAGAGATCGGAAAGCTGTTCTTTAAGCCAAGGGGATGAACACTAGAGTATTTTAAATAGTTTTTCCGGTCCGTCTTCTTCCTATACAAGGTTGTTTTGATCGAATGCCTGTCTCGTTGTATGAGAATATCCAAAAAAGCGATGGACTGACGGTCAACATGTGCTGTGAATTGTAAATTCTCACTAGCTGTATTCAGCCAAGTCAGAAAGAGCTGTAAATTCTCTTCAGATGACACCCAAATAAAAAATATGTCATCTATGTATCTCTTATACAGTTTCATGTATTGAAACCAATGAGAAGTATATAGTATTTGTACTTCGAAATCAACCATGTACAAATTGGCGATGTCAGGTGGCCACTGTGGCCCCCATCGCCACCCCCCCTTTCACACTTGGAGGTATAATGTATCATCGAACTTGAAGAAGTTCCTAAATAGAACTAATTCTAGAAGATTAGTAAAAAAACTTGACGGAACCGGATGGGGACGGGACTGAAAGATTTTTTTCTCACTAAATCAAAAGCCTCCTGTTGGGGAATATTGGTGTACAATGCAGTGACAAATCAAGGGTAACCAACCAATATTCGTTCAGGTATTCTGTTGCTTCATCAAGGATCCGCAACATGTGCGATGTATCTTGTAAAAAAGACGCCGACTCTTTTACATAAGGTTTCAAAAAGAAATCTAAAAATGTTGACAAAGATTCCAGTATTGAACCTTTACTGGACACGATAGGACGTCCGGGGGGAGTCCTTATATCTTTGTGTATCTTCGGGAGAGTATATAATACCGGAGTCACCGGTTGTTGTATCTTCAAAGCCCGGGCTTCTCTAGATGTGATATATCCATCTTGTAACCCTTTCTCCACCAACCCATCAATAGTGAGCTCTAGTTCTACTGTTGGATCTATAGTTAGGATTTGGTAATAATCACTTTGATTTAATTGACGGTGGATTTCTAATAAATAATCTTTTGTGTCTTGAATCACAATTGCCCCACCTTTGTCTGCCGGTTTTACTACTACCTGCGGATTGTCTGCCAATTGTTTTATGGCACAGTATTGGTTATATGACCAATCTGAAGCTGTTGTGGACCAATTGTATAAATGTGGCGATGGCAGAATCTATAGGTCCCGGGGGCATCCAGGTAGAGCGGGGAGCAATGATGGAGTTATCCCTTACTTCCATGTTACGATCTTTAAAAAACAGCTTTAATTGTAATCTCTTAAAAAGCGATGTAAATCAATCCTGGTTTTAAAACAGATTATATTTGCAAAAAGGGATATAGGATATCCCTTTTCTAACGCATTCAAAGTGATATCAGATAATTATAATTTGGAAATATTTATTATTCCTAGGCCCTCATGCTTTTCTGTCTCCCTCAGAAATTCTATTGGCTGCGATGTTGTGCGCGTGTTGTCGGTCCTTGCCAATTTGAGGTTTTCGCCCCTCTGCGTCCTCTGTAAGGTCTTGGATGGTAAGTCTTTTTGTTTGTCCCTAAAAAAGATGGTCCCGATGGTGCAGCATTTGAGTTCTTTCTTTCTTCTTCACTCCCACTATGACTCGAATCGTCTGACGAGTCCTGAAAAGTGACATGCGGGCGTCTTTTCATTTCTTGCTTGTTTCTCCAAAAATAGATGTTATCATTTTTGTAGTCTGTTTCATCCCTGCGGAATTTCTGTATTTTAAACTGCTTCAGTTGATTTTTAAATTGTGCTATATCCTGTTCCAATTTTGCAGTGGACGCTTCCACTGTTTCTATGTCCACTGTGGTGGAAAGTTGTGTACGTATTTCTTCCACCTCTTTGTTACATTCATTTACTGAAACTGCAATGCGCTCTACTATCAAGACCATTAGGTCTAGTGAGCATTTATTCAGAATTGCTATCCACCGGGACACAAACTCCTCATCTTCTTGAAACATCAAGGGGCCTTTTTGCATCCTAAGGCCCCTTGGAATCATATATTGTTTAATATATTCTACTATCGTAGCCTGATGTAATTCTGCCCGGTTACGGGGTACAAAAGGATCACTGTCTGCGGGACGCCATTTCAAGAGCAGACGCGGCTCAAAGAGGCTGACGTGGAATCAATGAAGAATATACAAGCCATGAAGACGAGAGAGGATGAAAATTGCATCATTTAATATGGGAAGATGTTGAGAGAAATAGATACCAAAGGAAACCCCCTGAAGCAGGACTTCTCGTTCGAAACACGTGCGTGTCGGGATATTAACCAAGATTGGAACAGATGAGTATTATCGTTCCTCCTGTATCTTTGAATATTGTGGTTAAAGCGATAAGGAATAATTGACTGAGATTGAGAAGTAAGAACAAGTTTTAATATAAAAGAAAAAACCTTAAAAAATGTTATAATTAAAGTAAGGTGACCCCATACCGCATGGGAGTCTGTGGTACCATACAGACCCTTAGAGTGAGGGGCCCACATATGTACTTGGCAAAAAATTCTGTTATTAGTTAACATTGACCGGTGGCACTATTGTCTTAATTTTGTGGTCCTTTAGTTCTGCCACCGTTCGTTGAATCTGTTCGCCAAACAGATTATCTCCGACACAAGGCAGGTTGGACAACCTGTCTTGTACTTCAGGGCAAAGGTCAGAAGACTTGAGCCAGGCCAACCTTCTTGCCGAAATAGCAGCTGCAGATACTTTAGTAGAGGTATCAAAGATGTCATAAGATGTTCTGATCTCATGCTTGCCTGCCTCAAAACCCTTGTTTACTAGGGTTTGGAGCTGTTCTTGAAATAGTGAAGGCAGGGAGTCTGACAAGTCTTGTATTTGCTTGAAAATGCCCCTGTTATATTGGGTGATATAGAGCTGCTAGGCGGCAATTTGGGAGATGAGCATTGACCCTTGGAAGGCTCGGCGACCAATGGTATCTAGGAACTTCTGTTCCTTGCCAGGGGGAACAGAAGAGTGAGGCTTTGACCTCTTCGCTCTCTTCTGTGCAGACTCCACCAAGACAGAGTGGTGATCCAGTTGGGATTTCTGAAAACCTGGAGCTGACTGCACCAAATAGGTGGTGTCAGCTTTCCTGTGGACTGGAGCAATGGAGCCAGGATGTTCCCAGTTCTTCTTCAGGAGATCCAGAAGGACCTGATGGATGGGAATAGAGGTGATTACTTTAGGAGCAACTCCATCATCTGGTGCCTATCATCCTTTTCAGTCTGCAATTGGAAGGGAACCAATTCAGACATTTCCTTCACAAAGTTTATAAAATTTATGAGAGGTCCTCTGGAGGAGAACGCTTCCTACTTTCAGTGGGTGAAGGTGGTGAAGGTAAATCATCGGTGTCTGTCGAGGAATCATCAGCCCAGGTATCATAAGGATCAGCACCTGTCCCTCTAGGAACTAGAGGGGGACAGGGTGGTTGTATAACTGAAGGTCCCCGGTCTAGGCTCCGAAGGAATCGGAGGAATTATCGGAAGCACTGATGACGGTATCGAAGGCACCGGCACAGGCATTGAGGGCATCGATGGATGGCTCGGTGGCGCTGACGGACGTGTCGGCACCGATGGTTGGATCGGTGGCGAGGGACATATTGGCATCGATGGCTGAGGTAGAACTCCCAATGGAGGGATGCGGAACGGTGTTTCTCCTCCAGATGACACTGTATGTGGGGAGGGCACCGGAGCCATCGGAGACCCGGGATCCATCGGTGGAAAAGCGACCATGAGCGCTTCCATTCTGGAGAGCAGCGGTGCCAGCGCTGCCGGAATCAGGTCAATGATCGGTTCCGCAATCGTTACCTGTGCCGGAGGAACCTGAAGTCGTTGCATTGCCTTGTCGATGGCCTCCTGAACCATCTGGTCTAGTTCTTCTCGGAGACCTGGAGCAAGCAGCCCTGGCTCCGGAACAGAAGAGGGAGGCAGAGGCATAGCCGGATGGACCACCATTAGAGGCAGAGTCGCGGCTCCAGATCCCCTGTCGGGTGAGGATTGCCTCGGTGACCCGGTCGCAGAAACGGTCGGTGCCTTTTCTGGACGGGGTTTCTTCGACAGCGGCTCGGACGATGGCGAGGTCGATGATTTCGCTCCCTCGATGGTCCGAGACTTACGGTGTTGATGGCGATGTTTGTCACTGACATCCCCTCGGTCCTGAGGGGGAGTAGAGGGTGTCGATGGCCGAGAAGTCGTCGATGCCGGGCAGTCACCGGCCGGTGGTCGATGCTGGTGCGAAGTTGACGGTGCTGGCTCTGACGACGTTGATGCAATGGACGGAGTCAGGATTTGAGTACGGAAGAGAAGTTCCATCTTCTCCATTCTGGCCTTGCGACCTTTTGGTGTCATTAGGGCACATTTGGTGCAG
This sequence comes from Rhinatrema bivittatum, assembly GCF_901001135.1. Lineage (NCBI taxonomy): Eukaryota > Metazoa > Chordata > Amphibia > Gymnophiona > Rhinatrematidae > Rhinatrema > Rhinatrema bivittatum. The sequence continues at coordinate 203,251,021 of NC_042620.1, read as the reverse complement.
GTCAAGACATCGTGCTCGCGTCCTAGACACATAACACAGACTTTATGGGGGTCTGTGATAGACATGGTGCGGGTACAGTCCGGGCACCATTGGAACCCCAACACCATGGAAAAAATTGAGCCGCGGTACGGTCGACAGCCAGTAGCCCGTAAGGGCCAAACTTGACGGTAATCGACGGAAAATGGGTAAAAACTTACTGGAGTACCGTGGTCTGAAAAAAGTTAGAGGAGGGGCCTCTGTGGGGCAAATTAATTTTTAGTAATTCCATGAGGAAAATTCCTGTCAGGAATCTCTTCAGAGCTCCTTTACCGCGAGGCTACAGCTGCGCGGAAAAAAGAATGAAGGAGGACCCCTGCTGGCTGCAGGGTTTGTGCCATGCTGGGCATGCCCAGTAGGGGCCAGTCAAAGTTCTGGAAACTTTGACAGAAGTTTTCCGTGATTGGGCTCCATCCTGATGATGTCACCCATATGTGAGAACTACCATCCTGCTTGTCCTGTGAGAAAATATAAAACCAAATAAATAAAATATTGACTAAAAGTCTGCAAAGCCCCAATGTAAAGCAAAATTCCACTTTACAGTTGGAATAAATGAAAGGATAAAGCAAAATCTTCAGTTAAAAAACTGAACCAGAAGCTATAGAAATAAGTTTTAAATTTTAAAAATTAAACAGGAGCCTGGAGCAAGAAATACTTATTAGCTGGAAATGGAGGTGGAGAATGAAAAACAAAAATCAGTGATATCTATTGTTGCTTGGTGTACATAAAAAAACCTGCTGCAATCAATTACAAAATTAAACAAAATCACAAGTATAACACCACCCTGTGCTCTATATATGGTTAAAAAAAAAAAAAAGGAAGCCATAGGGTCCTATAAACGTGAAGAGGAAATAATTCAGTCACAAACTTGGACAAACTGTCAAAGTCACTGATACAGAGTTCTCCCTTGCTGGAGTCAGACAACTGAAGCAGAGACTACAGAAAGAGCCACATGGTTACACATAGCCTACGATTCAGATAATTTCAGTCCACACTTGATGTCAAGAATGAACATTAACCAATGTTTTGACCATTATGCAGCAATTTGTCAAGAAGAAAGACAATATTAATTTTGATTTAAAAAATGTTCCTTTCAGATACACGGTGTCACAGATTTTACTTAAAAAATGAAAGATAACCACTAACAAAACCTGTCACAAGATTTACAGATTTTTGTATTTCATTTCTATCACAAATGTATCTCATTTTTTTTTTGGCTGTACGTTAAAGAGAGTGACCCTTTAAATGAATGAGCCAGCAATACACATTTTCCTTATGTTTCCAAACATGAAAAAGCACGTATCTCCACCAATTCCAGAGCAGACAATGTCAACATGTACATATCTTTACCTGGTATTCATATGGAAAAAAGATAAATTTTGGTCCAGAGGATTCCCGGGGAGTGCTAGTCATCATGGAGGTAGCCAGGTTACAGCCAGAAGCTTTGGAAAGAGCAGAGTCCACAGAGCCAATTGCCTTGAAGGGAGAAGAAACACCTGAAGCCATTGCCTTGGAGGGAAAAAAGTCAGCAGAATTCATAGCCTTGGAGGGGGCAGAGAAGCCAGAGCCTCTTGCCTTGGCAGGGGCAAAGACATTAAAGTCTTTCTTAATGGAGGGGGCAGAAACTGCAGAAAAGGAGGGAGCAGGCACAGTCAGTGTGGAGACCTGAGAGTTAACAAAGCTAGTCACCTTAGGAGAACAGATGTTTACCTTGGAGGTCAAGGAAGGAGGAGGAACATTACAGGGGATTTCAATAGAGTCCGCCCCTTTATAGGGGGTCAGGGCAATGTCAGCGGCCTTAGAAGGGGCCAGAGAAGCATAAAATGCCTTGGAAGAACCCAGAGTAGTGCTGGTTTCCTGTGAGACCACATTAGTAGCAATTACTTTGGGTGCTGAGATAGATGCTTTGGAGGTAACTAAGGGAGTGGTTTTCAGCATACTAGGTGATTTCATAGAACTGGAAAGAGGCCATGTAGCAGGGGATGAGCAGGGTATTGGCCAGGGAGCCTGGGATGAGCAGGGCATGGGCCAAGGCATTTGAGATGAGCAAGGCACTGACCATGGAGATTGAGATGAGCAGGGCATTGCCCAGGGTGCCTGGGCTGAGCAGGGTATCCATAAACACTGAGAAGAACTGTTCACCAACCAGGAGGGTGGGTAAGAATTTGGGATCTGCCAGGAGGCGGGGCCTGTATTGGGCACTATCCAGGGAAAAAACAGAAGAGTTAGGTATTGCCCAGGGAGCCCGGGAACAATTAGAAGGCAGGGAAGAGTTAGGTATTGCCTTAGTTGGTAGGGAAGAATTAGGCATTGCTTTGAAAGGTGTGGAGGGATTTATAGGCAGGGTGGAATTGGCTATTGCCCAGGGAGTTGTTGCTTTCCAGCGGATCATGTTAGTTGTAGACACTGTTTCAGTTTGCAGGTCAGAGACAGTCACTGTTGAATCATTTGGGTCAGAACTGTGAACTGTCACCAGGTTTGGGACAAAGTCAACAACTGCCATAGATTTTAGGTTAGAGACTGGCAACTCTGGGGAACGGCTGGATGCTTTCTTTTCAATATTTTCCCCAAAAATGACTTGACGGTCTGGGGAAAGTAGATTTGGAAAGACTCTGAGAGTTGAAGACATAGGTTCTCTTGCAACTTTTATAAGGCGAACTTTGATATTTTTTCCATGAATTTCTTTTCCATCCATTTCCTCCACAGCCATTTTAGCATGCCTGGCTGTTTTGAAAGTAAGAAAGGCAAAACTGTGAATAAGAAGAATTTACAATTAGTAAACACAATGAGAAACTACTCTAGATTCTAAGCATCCATCACAATTTTAAGATTAATGCATGGGTTTTCAAAAGTTCTGAAGATTCCACTGATATACATACATACACCTAACACTATGTCAAAGCTGTATCAATTACAAGATTAGAAACATTCTTGCCCTTAATATACCACAATTTGCCCTGAAAAACAGTGTGTCCAGGATGAAAAATGTTAAGAGTCCTTTTTCATTTTGCAGTACGAATAATGGCACCATACCAAGTACAAAACAGAGCTGGAGGCTCTGCTATTGTCAGGCAACTCTCCTGTCATCAATTGTTATAAACTTAACTGCTTAGCTTTACTAAAATGTCCTTATTTCTTTGGGATTTGTTTAATCTAACATGATGTTCATCTGTACTTAATGTAATGTTTCTGTTCAAATATGTTTTCTTACCTTTAAAGAAGCATTTCAACTTAGCAAACAAAGTTCACTTAGTCAATAGTGTCAGAACTCATCAGCATCTGAAAAATGATTTGTGATCTATATGAAATGAGTCGGTGGTCTGTACAGTTCCCAGCTGTTACACATTACTGAAACCAAAACCTGGATTTGTAACCAAATGTAAACCACTGTTGGCAGTTTCAGCAGTTTGGATAAAAACTGCTTCTCACCAACAGTCCCCTAAGTCAATCCGCACTGTCTTCAAGAATCCCAAAATATGAGAGGCAAGTGGATAATAATAGGCTCAGGAAAAGTGAACCAGAATCATATTTCTTCGCCCCCTCCCCCCCCCAAAAAAAAGTTATATTTCACAACTCCTCCATGTTAGTAAGAGGAGAAGAAGAGATAATGGGAGAGGTCAGACATGAAAGAGACTCTAAAGACGGCAGTGGGACCAGGAGAAAGAGAGAAAAACTTCTAGCAGGGGACTTCATTACCAGAAGAACAGATCTGAATGCAAAATGGGAGGCGCCAGGTTCCCACATCTTAGCGGGATACAAAATTATCATTAGGATCTTAGAGGCGGTAGGTTAGAGGGAAGAGCTTGAAAGCATTATTAACCCAGAATAAATGATCTGGCAAAGCTTAAGGATAAGGCAGTGCAAGTGATGTTCAGAAAAATAAGGAGCTTAAGACATTTGCAAGATTAGTGAAATTCTCTTAGACATTACCTCGCCAAGGAAATGGGAATGAAGGGAACCTTTGTAGCAGGAACTTCAACTCATGATTGAAAGGCTGGTGCAATGAAGAGGTTTTGGATTTGAATTTTAGATTTAAGCTGGATCCTAGAAGAAACGCTTCTACAAATTATACTGAATTAGTGCCTTCCATTCCCTCTGAAATCCCCCAAATTCTCACATTTTTTTCTCTTATTTGTATCTTCCAAGTCTCTGTCAGTTTAGCAATGATTTTGACTTTGTCTAGTAGCAGTGTTAGCACATGTTCTAACAGGGTTATACTTTTATCCAATTCATCCACTTTTGAGAATTGCACAGCAAGGGAAAGCCCACCATTTTAATTTCTCTGGTTGCACAACAATTCTCTGTTATTAAGAATTTCTTTAGGGATCATAGCTCCTTCATGATCATGGTATGGAAGGTTTCAAGTTTCCTTTCCAGTAGCCATTTTCTATGATGATACTCCATGTGATGCTGCAGCATTTGCTTCATTTACCACTAGCTATGACAGTTTTCTGTTGGATAAGCATTAGGAGGAAATATCAATTTTACTTGCAGGGCTTATTGCTTTATGGCTTGTTCTTGAGACAGCAGCTCTCTCACATATCATTTTATTTATTTATTTATTTAAGGATTTTTTTTTATATACCGCGGCACGTTAAAAAACATCACCTCTGTTTACAATGAACAATAATTCAGCAACAAGCTTTACAATCCAATGAATTTAGAATGGAACTTAAACAGGTATAAATTAAAAACCAGTAAACAAGCTCTCTTGACCCTCCCTGTTAGTGGCACTATATTTAGTTTATTATTTCTGGATTTTATGGTTATAATGTAATAATAAGACACCTTAATCTTAATATTCTCCTTGATAGCATTTAAACCGATGTGTTATACCCCAATGAATGTCGGTATAAAAAAAGCAAATAAATAATGTTAGTCTCATTTACTTTTACTGTACATTGCATTGGTCTGCCTTGGTAAAGATTTGCAATCAAGTATGAAATAAACTAAACTATATGAAAAATTAACATGTAACAAACAAGTACTATTGTGAGAGAAAGAGGCATTGTGAAGTACACTAGAAACACAAAATGGGATGCCGTCAAAATTAGCATGAAGTGGCTGAAAATGTAGTAGAAGATGTACAAATGTCCATAATTTGCTCCAATTACGGAGTACCTCAAGGGTCTATTCTTACCCTGTTTGCTTATACTTATTTATTTATAGCTGCGGCGAAAACTGATAAGGCAGAAGAGTTTTAACTGCCTTTTTTATGCCAATGATATTTAGATAGTTTTAGAACTGGGAAAAGACCGGGATTTTAAATTGCAGGAATTAAAAGAATGTCTTCAGCAGATAGGTATTTGATTAGGAAAAAATGTCTTGAACCCAGTAGCAACTGAGGTTTTTTTGTGTTAAATGATGGTCAATAACATTTCATAATCCACAGGTGGAAACAAGAGGGCGTGTTGTTGCAGTTCAATCTGAGATAAAAATCTTGGGTATAATTATAGACTAAGAATTTCTATGCTGTCTTAAATTAATGATATATAAGATCAACATCTAATTAGATAAGTTAGAAATGTTCAGCCAAGTATAATGTGACAACCATTATAACTGCAATAGTGATTAGCCGATAAGACCAGTGGTTCCCAACCTTGTTTGTTTTGTGGCATACCTTGCATAGGTTTCAATTCATTGTGGCACACCACCAACTTCCCCATCACCTTTTCTCCTCGTCCCTCCCTCCCCCCCCCCTCCCCCCAGCATCATAATCACCTTCTCCTTCCTCTCCCCTGGCATCATTTTTTTCCCTTCCCTCTGCCCCACCTCCTAGCATCATCATCCCTCAAACGCCACCTCTATTCCCCCCAGCCCTTGGCATCATCACCTTCTCTCTCCCTCCACCTCCCTACTCATTCAACCCCATCATCACCACGTTTCCACATCCTCCATCTCTCCTCTCTACCCTCTGACAATCATTTTCCCTCTCCTTGGCATCAACTTCCCTCTCCTCCCCAGCCCCCTACATCATCATCATCTTCCCTCTCCCTGAACCCCTCTCCCCGGCACATCACCTTCCCTCTCCTTCCACCTCTCCTCCACATCATCATCTTCCCTCTCCCCCACTCCCTAGCATCATCACCTTCCCTGTCCCCCCACCCTCCATGGCATCACCAGCTTCTCTTTCCTCTCCACCCTCACCCTGTGGCACACATTCAGCTGACTCTTTCCCCTCCTCCCATGGTCATGGAATGGCAGACGTCTATGAGCAGGCTTATCTAGTGCTGCTTCTTCCTCCTGTTGGCATCCCTCTGCAATCAGAACTGTATGTGGGCCAGCAAGTCTGGCAAGACTACAGGACCCCATGTAATTTCTATTGCAGAGGAAAACCAGCAGAGGGGAAAGCAGAAGCAGCTGCAGATAAGTGCTAACCTCCAATTCCTCCCCCCACCCCCGCTGGCAGGAAGATATCCTGTAGGCCAGGATGAAAAGAGAACATGAAGACTGCAGCCACAGCGGCATACTGGTTGGGAAACACTGGATTAGACTATTGTAACACACAGTACTCAAGGGTTACCCTCAGAAAAAATGTAAAAGGTTATAGCTTATACAAAATATAGCTGCTCGGATTCTTATGTGTTTACAGATGAGATCAAATGACTTATGTGTAGGATGATTTGCACTGGCTTCCAATAGTGTTTCGAGTGGAAATGTTTAAATATTTATTTATGAGGGTTACTGAGTACCTAAAATAAAAAAATAGCTTTGGTATACCCCGAAGAGGAAGCAGCGTTCAGCACAGAAATTTTTTTGAGGTATGCCTCCATATGATGAGGTAAAATATGTAGAGTTGAAAAAGAGAGCTTTTCCTGTTAGAGCCAGGCCTTATGGAATTCTATAGCTAAGGGTGTATGGTCCATATTGGATTATTTAATATTTCAGAAACAATAAAAAGCATTGTTCTATTCCAAAGCCTTCCTGACAAGGGGCTAGTTTTATAGAAGATTAGGTTTATAGATGATTCTGTGTTTTGTTTTAATAAATAATTGGCTTTGTATATGTTGTATGTCTATTTTAAATATATTTCATTTATTCTGTGTGTTTGTAAGTTGTTTGGAGCTTTCAAGCAGCACTTCTCAGACAACTAGGAGACTTTACTGGAATGGAAAAAGCAACATTTTTTGATGGTAATGACTAAGGGCCTCATTTTCCAATATCGCATTGGTAACGCAGTAGGGGGCGTTACCAATGCAAATGAGGCTTCTTTCGTGCAGTGGGGAAACATCATTCTTTCGGTGTTTCATCGCAGTGCACGATATTTGCCAGTTTGTGCACTTCAATCATCTTGGGCCACGATAGTCCCGGACAGCCTGTTTCAGGCTCTGGAGAGAGAGAGAGAGAGAGCGAGAGAGCGAGAGAGCCTTACTATAGTGCCTATGCCCTAGACAGGTATTTTAACCCCTATGGGAGGGCCACCTACTAACTCGGGGTGGGGATTAGGTATGAGCGTCGGGGGTTGGGGGCCACTTTCGCATTCCACATGAGACCTACGGACAGAACAGTGGTCTCTAGTGCAGATTTGCTGGCCGTCGGAGTGAGGACGCTCACTCCAAGAAGTGGTTTGGGCAACGTTCTCTCCACCTAGCTTGATGGACACTCTACCTGGGCAACAACAAGCTAGGTGGAGAGAATGTTGCCCAAACCACTTCTTGGAGTGAGTGTCCTCACTCCGACGGCCAGCAAATCTGCACTAGAGAGCACTGTTCTGTCCGTAGGTCTCATGTGGAATGCGAAAGTGGCCCCCAACCCCCGACGCTCATGCCTAATCCCCACCCCGAGTTAGTAGGTGGCCCTCCCATAGGGGTTAAAATACCTGTCTAGGGCATAGGCACTATAGTAAGGCTCGCTCGCTCTCTCTCTCTCTCCCCCCCCCCCCCGGGAGCCTGACACAGGCTGTCCGGGACTATCGTGGACCGCGATAACCCTTTAGCGGCCCCGTAACGCAAACCTCAGGGTTGTAGCTATTATCCGCGATAGCAGCCGCGCTAACACTGCGGCTGTTTCGCCGCACACGATAGCTTTGCATATGCTCCGCCCCAACTCCGCCCCCTGACAAATTTGCATTCGCAAATCGCGATAACAGCCGTTATCGCGATTTGCGAATTTATCGCGCGCGGTAAACTCCTTTGAAAATGAGGCCCTAAGTGACTAGATGGAATTATTGTAAAACTAAAGGAAGAAATAGCTCAGATTGACAGATTGAAGATAACAAGGCACCCAGACTTGATGGTATTCATCCGAGATCTGAAGGAACTAAAAAATGAAATTGCAGACCTGTTTTTGGCGATTTACAACCTATCATTTAACACAGCTAAGGTACCAAAAGACTAAAAGGTGGCCAATGTGATGCCAATTTTTAAAAAGTGCTCCGGAATGATCAGGGAAACTACAGACCAGTGAGCCTGACATCGGTGCTGGGCAAAATGGTGGAAACTATTCTTAAAAACAAAATTGCTGACCATATAAATAGACATGGTTTAATGGGGGAGTCAACATTGTTTTTTGCAAAGAGAAATCTTACCTTACTAATTTACTAGATTTTTTTGAGGGTATAAATAAACATGCAGACCAAAGTGAGGCATTTGCTATAATGTATTTGGGTTTTTCAGAAAGCATTTGACAAAATTCCTCATGAAAGACACCTCAGGAAATTGGGATCGGAGGCAGTGTCCTATTGTGAATTAGTAACTAGATAAGACAGGAAAGAGAGGGTAGGTCAAATGGTGAATTTTCCAAATGGAGAAAAGTCATTAGTGGAGCGCCCCGTGGCCTGTATTGTGACCAATATTATTTAGCATATTCATAAATGATTTGAATAACGAAACAATGAGTGAGGTGACCAAATTTGCAGATGACACAAAATTGTTTAGAATCATTAAAATACTAGTGGATTGTGAAGAACTGCAGAAGGGACTTGTGAGACTAGGAGGCTAGGCTTTTAAACAGCAGATGCAATTTAAATTGGACAAGTACAAAGTAATGAACATAGAGAAAAATAATTCAACTACAGGTACATGATGCTGGGTTCATTGTTAGGAAAAGGAACCCAGAAAAAGGACCTCTGAGCTCTTGTGGACAATACCGTGACATCTTCAGCTCAGTGTGCGATGCTGTTGAAAGAGGCAAACAAAATGTTTGGCAATCTATTCCTTTCCAAATAATTCCTAACTGACAATATCATAATAGCCTTGTATAGATTCATGGTGTGACTACATCTTGAGTACTGTGTGCAGTTCTAGTTGTCCCATCTTAAAAAAGGCATAGCAGACAGAGAAAAGATACAGAGAAGAGCGACAAAAAAGATAAATGGGATGGAAAAGCTTCCTTATGGAGAAAGGCTAAACTGATTAGGGCTCTTTAGCTTAGTAAAGAGACGACAGAGTAGGGTAGTATGAGTAAATAGAGAACAATTATTTACCCTTTCAAAAACACCAGGACTAGGGGATATGCCATGAAAACTAGCAACTAGCAGATTTAAAACAAATTGTAGAAAATATTTTTCACTCAGCGCACAATCAAACTATGGAATCTGTTGTTGGAGGCATAAGTCTTCAATGGAAGTGGCCTTCAAATGAGCCACTGAAGTTGCCATTGGCTCTCACTTGAAGGAGCCTGGACATAATCTGTAAGCCAACCAGAGCATAACAGTGTGTTATACAGTCCACTAGTTAATTAGAATTCTTTTGGCAACTACCCTTCCCAGTCTGTTGGCATGAAAGGGCAGGGACAGTTGACACACTTAAAGCTAAGGTCAAGTCCTCCTTATGTAATACACAGGGCTTTTGTAGTCTAAGAATTGAAGAGTCTCTTCTCCTTTATGTGCATGCAGTCTTGGAAAGGAAGTTGGCAACAGAATAGCTTTATTAATGTGGATGGAGACATCACTTTCATAAGGAATTTAGGATTAGTTCACAGATGAACCCCGTTCAGAGAAAAGCATAGGTATGGAGAATATGAAACCAGAGCCTGTGCTTTGCTTAATCTTTGTGCCAAAAATGACAGTTACAAAAACATCACTTTCCAGGTGAAAAACTTCAAGTCCACTGATTTAAGAGGTTCAAAGGAAAGTTCTTGAATTATTTTATTTATTTGTTTTATTTACGTTTTTATATATCGGTGTTTGGAATTACCATCACATCGGTTTACAGATATTTCAATGGATTAGAACAAAGATATCAAAGATATAAAACAACAATAAAGGTAATTAAAATAAGAGTAAATAAAATGTAATAATGTAAGCAACAAAAAGTTAAGAACATCTTATGTACTAACAATTACCTTATACTTATATTTCAAACAAAAAAAAAATGTATAATATAAAAAGTAAAATCTTAAACTATTATCACAGGTAGTAAAATCAAATAAATCACTAAAAACTAGTATGAGGTATGAAATAATAAACTGTGATATGGTCATAAAAATGGTCAAAATTGAAACATAAATATAGTTGTGATAGGCAAGATAGATTTCCTTTAACCAACGCCTTCGTTATAAGCCTGTTCGAATAACCAGGTTTTGAGATTTTTTCTGAATGATTTTAGATTGTTTTGTAACCTGAGTTCCACTGGTAGACAGTGTTCTACGATTTGGGCCCTGCGAGTGATAATGCTCTGTCTCTGACTGCAGTGAATCTGGCTGAGGAGACTGATGGTATTGAGAATAATCCCTTGTTTGTAGAGCTCAGATTTCGCTATGGAGTGTGGAGCCGAATGTTGGGATTACTACCTGATAATCCCCTTTTCCTTAGTGTAGACAGATGGACTCAGTACAAATGGGATAGTATCCGCGTGCTAGCAGTTGGAGACGGATCTGACGTCAGCACGGGGGCGTATATATCCCCACAGGAAGCGTAGCTATTCAGTAATCTTCCTTGCAAAAGCTGTTATAGTGTACTGACGCACAGTTAAAAAGTGAAACAGGATTCCCCTGACCGATTGATAGTAGCTGGAGACCGCCAGCATTCCCAACCGAAAGGCGTGGACACCTGGTAGAGTGTACGCTCTCATGGAAACAGATGACATGGCTTACCTGGAATCGGTGATACCCATGTACGCAGGCAGCTGGGCGGGATGCTGAGTCCATCTGTCTACACTAAGGAAAAGGGGATTATCAGGTAGTAATCCCAACATTTCCTGGCGTGTAGCCAGATGGACTCAGTACAAATGGGATGTACAAAAGCTTTACTCCCCACCTGGGCGGGAAGCTGCCTGAGGCCCATGTAACACTGCCCTGGCAAATGCTGAGTCCTCCCTGGCCTGGACATCCAGGCGGTAGAATCTGGAAAAGGTATGGAGGGAGGACCATGTCGCCGCTTTACAGATTTCCGCAGGCGATAGCATCCTGGATTCCGCCCAGGATGCCGCTTGAGCTCGGGTAGAATGAGCCTTGACATGTAGAGGCGGGGTTTTTCCAGCCTCTACGTAAGCTGCCCGGATAACTTCCTTGATCCAGCGGGCGATGGTGGGCCGAGAGGCCGCTTCACCTTGTTTCTTCCCGCTGTGCAGGACGAACAGATGGCCCGTCTTTCGTAGGTCTTGTGTAAGTTCCAAATATCTGTGCAGCAATCTGCCAATGTCGAGATGGCGCAATAAACGCCCTTCTTCAGATTTCCTCAGCCCCGCCGTGGTAGGCAAGGTTATGGTCTGATTAAGATGAAACCGTGAAACCACCTTAGGTAGAAAGGAGGGAACCGTACGAAGATGGATAGCCTCTGGAGTGATCCTGAGAAATGGATCCCGGCAGGACAATGCTTGTAGCTCTGAGATGCGGCGGGCTGAACATACAGCCAGCAAGAATACCATCTTCAAAGTGAGGGAACGAAGAGACAGGCCCCGAAGGGGTCGAAAGGTGGATCCCGCAAGGAAATCCAAAACAAGGTTGAGGTTCCACAAAGGCACAGGCCACTTCAGTGGCGGACGAATATGCTTGACCCCCTGCAGGAAGCGAGAAACATCCTGGTGCTTAGCGATGGTCTTGCCAGCCCTCCTGGGACCATAACAAGACAGCGCAGCCACCTGAACTTTGATGGAGCTGAGGGAGAGACCCTTCTGAAGGCCATCCTGCAGGAAATCCAACACAATAGAGATCGTGGTTGCATGTGGATTGGTGCCATGCGAGTCGCACCAGGCTTCAAATACTCTCCAGATCCTGATGTATGTGAGGGATGTGGAAAACTTGCGAGCTCGGAGGAGGGTATCAATCACGGGCTCCGAGTAACCCCTCTTCTTCAATCTAGCCCTCTCAAGGGCCATACCGTAAGAGAGAATTGAGCCGGATCCTCGTGAAGAATGGGACCTTGATGTAGAAGGTCCCGAAGAGGAGGCAGGGGAAGGGGCTCCCCTGCCAGTAGTCTTCTCATGTCTGCATACCAGGGTCGTCTTGGCCAGTCTGGCGCCACTAGAAGGACTAGGCCCTGGTGCCTCTGAATCTTGCGGATGACAGCGCCTATCAGAGGCCACGAAGGAAAGGCATACAGTAGAGTCCCTGGAGGCCACGGCTGAACCAGGGCATCGATTCCGTGTGAGCACGGGTCGCGCTTGCGGCTGAAGAATCTGGGTACTTGAGCATTGGATCCATGGCCGGAAACCCCCAATGATCCACAATCATCTGGAAGGCCGTGGGTGAGAGCTGCCACTCTCCTGGATTTAGGCGTTCCCTGCCGAGGAAGTCTTCTGTGGTATTGTCCTTCCCGGCGATGTGGACGGCGGAGATGTCCTGAAGATTCACCTCCGCCCAAGTCATCAGAGGGGCGATCTCCAGAGACACCTGTCGGCTTCTGGTTCCGCCCTGACGATTGAGGTATGCCACCGTGGTGGCGTTGTCGGACATCACTCTGACCGCCCTGTTCCGCAGTCTGTGGGCAAATTGAAGGCAGGCCAATCGGACAGCCCGGGCCTCTAGACGGTTGATGTTCCACGCCGCCTCTTCCCCGTTCCACCGCCCTTGTGCGGTGAGTTCTTCGCAGTGTGCGCCCCAGCCGCTTAGGCTGGCATCCGTGGTGAGCACAATCCACGTGGGTGAGGACATCTTCGATCCCCTGCTCATGTGGTTGGACTGCAACCACCACCGTAACTGGGTGTGCACTCGGGCAGGTAGAGGTAGGTGCGCGGAGTAGGTCCGCAGATGGGGACTCCAGCGAGAGAGCAGGGCGTGTTGGAGAGGCCTCATATGGGCCCTCGCCCAGGGCACCACTTCCAGGGTGGATGCCATGAGACCAAGAACCTGCAGATAATCCCAGGCGGTGGGTCGACTGGCTCCCATCAAAGACCGGATATGCTGCTGAAGGTTCAACGTCCTCTTGGCGGTGAGACTGACCGTGTCTGCCCGGGTGTCGAACTGTACTCCCAGGTATTCCAGGGACTGGGAAGGCTGTAGGCAGCTCTTGCCGAGGTTGATAACCCAGCCCAGGCTTTCCAGAAGGGCTATCACTCTGTCGGTGGTCCGAAGGCTCTCCTCTCGAGACTTCGCCCTGATCAGCCAGTCGTCTAGGTAGGGATGGACCAGAATTCCTTCCCGCCTGAGCGCCGCCGCTACTACTACCACCACCTTGGTGAATGTCCGTGGCGATGTCACCAACCCAAAGGGCAGGGCCCGAAACTGGAAATGGCGGCCTAGAACCTTGAAGCGTAGGTAGCGCTGATGATCCGGATGGATCGGGATATGCAGGTATGCCTCTGACAGGTCTAATGCCGTGAGGAATTCCCCTGGCTGTACTGCGGCCTTGATGGAGCGTAGAGTTTCCATGCGAAACCGCGGGACCCGTAAGTAGCGATTGACTGACTTGAGGTCCAGGACGGGCCGAAAGGTACCCCCTTTCTTGGGTACAATGAAATAGATGGAATAATGGCCAGAATTCACTTCCCAGGCAGGTACTGGGATGATGGCTTTCAAGGACATGAGTCTTGCCAGGGTAGCTTCCAATGCTGTCTTCTTGTGTGCGGGACACGAAGATTCCACAAACTTGTCCGGAGGGAGATGATGAAAGTCCAGACAATATCCCTCCCGGATAACGGCGAGAACCCACTGGTCCGATGTAATCTCGACCCATCTGGGGTAGAAGAGGGTCAACCTGCCCCCTATGGCTCCGTCCCCCAGATGAATCGGCGGATTCTCATTGGGAGGCGCGGCCGGGACCTGAACCCGGGCCCGCTCCCCTCCTGCGCTGCTTGGTCCGAAAGGACTGATTCCCGGCTGGAGGACGTGGTGCCTGGTAACGACCCCTGTAAGGAACGAAACGCTGGGAACTCCTGCCCCTGGAGGGCCTTGGAAAGGCACGCTGGCCCCTTCGGAACCGATCTTCCGGCAATCTGGGCACTGGAGAGGCGCCCCATGCACTGGCCAGTTTATCAAGGTCGCTGCCAAATAGAAAGGAGCCCTTGAAGGGCAATCTGGTGAGGCGGGTTTTAGAAGGCGCATCAGCCGACCATCTTCGGATCCAGAGCTGCCTCCTGGCCGCTACGGAGGATGAAATCCCTTTAGCGGTTGTCTGAACCAGGTCAGATGCCGCATCCGTAAGGAACGAAAGAGCAGATTCCATGTCCACCGCTGGAGCGTTGTTCCTAACCTGTGACAAACAGGCACGCGTCACCACCGTGCAGCAGGTGGCGATCCGTAAAGATAAAGCCGCCACCTCAAAGGCCTGACGCAGAATGGCGTCTAGTCGTCGATCATGCGGCTCCCTGAGGGCCGTCCCCCCTTCAACTGGAATGGTAGTGCACTTGACCACCGCGCTAATCAAGGCGTCCACCTGAGGGCACGCCAGCAGATCCTGGATAGCCGGCGCCAATGGGTACATGCTCGTCAGAGCCCGACCCCCTTTGAAGGCAGCCGCTGGAGCCGCCCATTCTAAATCAATCAGTTGTTGCGCCGCCTGTAAGAATGGAAAATGGCGGGCCGTAGGACGAAGACCTTCCAGTAGGGGGTTCTGCGCAGAAGGTATCGAAGCGCTGGGACCTGTAATATCCAATTCCGCCAGACACTGAGACACCAGGTCGGAGAGATCCTCCTTAGGGAAGAACCGCCTCATGGTTTGATATGGCTCAGTCCCCGGAGGGAGGTCCCCCTCGTCCGGGAGTTCGGACTCATCCTGCGAGACCTCCTGGTCTGACTGATCTGGGCTATCCATCGGTGGGAAGTCCCGCTCGCGATAAGGTTGTGAAGGCCCAGGAACAGGATCCGCAGGAGCTGCCACCGGAGCAGCCGCCGCAGGCGCAGCCACCGCAGGAACTACAGGAACCATAGGGCCTGGATGGGCAGCCGTTTGCATCTGAACAAAAGCATGAATTCCCTTAAAGAGATCCACCCAGGAAATGGAAGCAGCCTCTAAGCGCCGGGGTACAAGCTCCCCCGGGACGCCGGATTGGTCGAGACTGCCCCCTAACTCCGGGGTAGCCCCTGGGGAACTGTCCACAAATCGTGGTTGAGACAGGTCCTGGCCCGAGGGTCGCAGGGCCCCCTCACATTGGGCACACAAAGAATCTGGCTCATCCCTGCGCGTGGCCCTAAGGTGGCATGCGGAGCAGAGGCCAAGGGCTGCAATGCCCGAAGCAGGGGGTGCCGTTGCTGAAGACTCCGCAGCTTTCTGATCCATTGAACAAAAGGTGCTCACAAATAATATGCGGCAGCAATAGGCGCTTAATAGCAATAGGCTCTCAATAGCAATAGGCTCTCAATAGCAATAGGCTCTCAATAGCAATAGGCTCTCAATAGCAATAGGCTCTCAATAGCAATAGGCGCTCAATAGCAATAGGCGCGCAATAAGAAGAGGCGGCAGCAATATGCATGCAAGAGGCATTCAATACGCATTCAGCAATAAGCGGTCAGCAATATGCTCGTAATAGGCATTCAAGAAGCTGTCAGTAATAAGCGGCCAGCAATATGCTCGTAATAGACAGTCAATAAGCTTTCAGTAATAAGCGGTCAGCAATATGCTCTTCATAGGCATTCAATAAGCTTTCAGTAATAAGCGGTCAGCAATATGCCGAAACAAAGTCAAGGAGGAAAAAAGCCGCGCCTATTACGGGCGCGGAGTACCTGAGCCAGGCCCTACGAGGGCGTCCTCCACGGCATGCCACGCCGCCGATCCTCTGCGCTTCGGAGACCCGTAGGAAGAGACGTACTCCATACCCGGTTCGGCGCGTCCCAGCTGGAACACAGGCGGTCTCCGGCTGCGGGGGAAGGGATCACCTCACCACCGCAATTTGAGGAAATGCACCCGCTACCTCGTCCACGCCGGGACCGAGGGCCTCGTATACCTCACGCGGACTGCGTCCGGGGACTGTGTCACTGCCGCACTTCGGCAGGACCGAGGACTTTCCCACCGGGGGAGCACGTTAATCACCCCGGAGCTCGCTGGGGGAGGAACCCGTGGGTATCTACCGCAGGAGCGCGGGGCTCTAAGTCGAAGAGACAGGAAAAACGAATCTAGAATGATAAGAAAAGAGAAAAATTAAAGTAGTCTTGGAAAGCACGCTCAACTAGCGTGCAGGCACTCCAAACTGCTTTGGAGACGGAAATTACTGAATAGCTACGCTTCCTGTGGGGATATATACGCCCCCGTGCTGACGTCAGATCCGTCTCCAACTGCTAGCACGCGGATACTATCCCATTTGTACTGAGTCCATCTGGCTACACGCCAGGAAATGGTAGCATTTAACCATTCTACCTGATCACCGTAAATTGCTTTGTGAAAAATGCATAGTGTTTTGTATTGAATGCATTTTTCAATGGGTAGCCAATGCAGTGATTTCAATATAGGGGTGATGTGATCTTGTTTTTTGCAACCGGTTAGAATTCTGGCAGCTGAGTTTTGTAATATCTGAAGAGGCCGAATTATTGATTGAGGAAGACCGAGAAGAATAAAGTTACAGTAATCAATGACTGTAAATACTAAAGATTGAAGAACAGTTCTGAAGTCATTTGGGTTCAATAATGGTTTTAATCTTCTTAACATTAGTAGTTTACTATAGCCTTCTTTAATTTTAATTGCAATATTTTTTTAAAGTTAAGTTCCGGGTCAGTCCAAACACTTCAATGAAGTCCTAAGGCCCTGGAGGTTTACTGACCAAAGGCTTGAAAGGTTACAGTCCTTTCATGAACTTTTGAGTCAGGACCAAAGGCAGGAAGCATTTCTTCACGGAAAGAACGGTGGATGATTGGAATGGTTTGCCAGAAGAGATAATGAGGATAAGGACAGTAATGGAATTCAAGAGAGTATGGAATAAATAAAGGATTCCTAGTGGCTAAATGGAGTCAAAGAAGAAGGTAACCTGCACTGACTGAGGCAACCTGAACAGAATAATCGCTATCTTTAGAATAAAAAAAAAATTTACAAAATTAAGAAAAAGATTGCTGGGCAGACTGGATGGACTGCTTTGGTCTTTTTCTGCTGACATTTACTGTGCTATTATGTTTGATACTAAGGGGTGGAAAAACACTGGAGCCCCATCCACTTGCTAATGATATACCGCAATGGCACTGAGATGAACCTTAACTGAAGAGGTGCTGAGGTCTGAGATGTGAAAGAATAGATACTGAAGTAAGTAGCTCAAGTCAAAGGAGAAGGGATCTAGCAGGCTGGTACTCACACATGTAAAGAACCTCTTCTACTTGAAACTTCTTGTTGAAGATTTCCTGACTGAAGTCAGCATGTTCTCCACCTCCTCAGTAAGGAGCAAGGAGGAGACTACTGCATATTCAACATCCACACCATAAGGGATAGCAATGGAATATTTGAATGACAGAGCCTGATGTCCTTCTGGGTGATGAAAGTTGGACACACTCCCAAGGGGACTGAAGGCTGAATTTATAGATGTATTTATTTATTAATTTATTTATTTAATAATTTGTATATACTGACTTTTCATGCAAGCATTTCAAATCGGTTTACAGTAGTTAGCAATTCATCATTTAAAATTATTTGCAGTTCCAAAGAAGAAAGAAGTAAATACATTATTTCATAATATAATTAACATAGCAAACTAAAGAGTATGCTAAATAATCAAAATTTAAACACTGAGGTAGTATAGTTAGGGTAGAGATAGTATAATAAAAATAAAAATATACATTACCTTGGTATAAAATCAAAAGTGTAAGATAATTATGCTAACAGCTCTTGGTAGGCTTGTTTAAAAAGCCAGGTTTTAATTCCCTTTTTAAATAATTTGATGTCAGCTTCTAGTCTTAATTCCTGCGAAATAGAGTTCCATAGAAGGGGTCCAGCAATAGAGATAGTTCTTTCTCTTACATTATTTAGGTGGGCAATTTTGGGGGAAGGAATTGGTAGCATCCCTGTTCCGGTTGATCTGGTGGTTCTGGAGGGGGTGTGGAAGTGAAGTGAAGAGGTTAGCCATTCATTGTAGAGGGTTTTGTGTATTAGTGATAAGATTTTATGCTGGGCCCTGTATTTGACCGGCAGCCAATGAAGTTCTTTTAATATTGAGGTGATATGTTCAGATCTTCTAGTACCTGTCAAGAGTCTAGCTGCAGAGTTCTGCAGAAGTTGCAATGGTCTTGTTATATTTGCGGGAAGGCCTTAGAATAGTGAGTTACAGTAGTCTAATCTTGATAAGACAAGTGCTTGTAAGACAGTTCTAAAGTCTTTAGGGAATAGGAGGGGTTTTAATCTTTTGAGTATGTTTAATTTGAAGTAACCATCGCTTATGATTTTTTTAACGCAGGATTTCATGGAGAATTCGCAATCTATAAGAATCCCTAGATCTCGTACTTCTAGGGAGATTGGGTAGTTTTTGGCCGCTTCTTGAATTTCAAGCTCTTTTGTCTTGCTTAATTTAGGGGAGATGTATAGGATTTCAGGTTTTTTTTTAGTATTTAGGGAAAGATTCATTTGGGTTAATACCTTTTAAATGGTGGATTGGTATATGTCCCAGAGCTTTAGAATTTGGTCAATGGACTTTTGGATCGGTATTAAAATTTGAACATCATCGGCATAGATAAAACGTGTTAGACCGAGGCCTGATAGAATTCTGCATAAAGGGAGCATATAGATATTAAATAGTGTAGAGGATCCTTGGGGCACTCCGAAGTTGAGATCGATAGGATGTGACTCTTTATCAAGAAATTTTACTTTGAAGGCTCTATTTGTTAGGCAAGAGCTAAACCATTTGAGCGCTGTCTTTAATGCCTAATTCGTTTAGTCTATCAAGGAGGATATTATGATCAACTGTATCAAAGGCTGCTGAGATGTCCAGTAAGATAGGAAGTAAGATTGGCTGTTATCGGTTCCTCTTAGGATGATATCTTGTAGTGAAGTTAAAAGGATCTCTGTACTAAAATAATTTCTAAATCTGTGTTGTGCTGGGTACAGGGTACTAGGGATGTCAATCGTTTTTGAACGATTAAAATTATCGTCAGATAATTTTAAAATCGTCCAAAATCGTTAGAGTGCACGATACAATACAAATGCCCCCGATTTATCGTCAAGGCCATTTGTATTGTATCGTTAAATAGGGCGCGAGAAAACCGGCACACCAAAAAAACCCTAAAACCCACCCCGAACCTTTAAAACAAATCCCCCACCCTCCCGAACCCCCCCAAAATGTTTTAAATTACCTGGGGTCCAGTGGGGGGGTCCCGAAGCAATCTCCCTCTCTCTCTGGCCACGGCTGCGTTGAGAAATGGCGCCGGTGGCCCTTTGCCCTTATCATGTGACAGGGCAAAGGTAGCGCCGGCGCCATTTTGGTTCCTGGCTCCCGACGTCACGCGTGCAGGAGATCGCCCCCGGACCCCCGCTGGACCCCCAGGGACTTTTGGCCTGCTTGGGGGGGGCCTCCTGACCCCCACAAGACTTGCCAAAAGTCCAGCGGGGGTCCGGGAACGACCTCCTGCACGCGGGCCGTATTGCCAATCTTCAAAATGGCGCCGGCGCTACCTTTGCCCTCACTATGTCATACTAATTTGGCAGATGTTGTGGAGGGGTCAGGAGGGTGGGGGGAGGAGGGTGGGGGGAGGTATTTAATTAATTTGGCAGGTTTTGGAGGGGTCAGGAGGGTGGGGGGTTGTATTTAATTAATTTGGCAGGTTTTGGAGGGGTCAGGAGGGTGGGGGGTTGTATTTAATTAATTTGGCAGGTCTTGGGGGGATCAGGAGGGTGGGGGGTTGTATTTAATTAATTTGGCAGGTTTTGGGGGGGTCAGGAGGGTGGGGGAAGCTGAGGGATTTGTTTTAAAGGGTCGGGGTGGGTTTTTTGTTTATCGGCTCGGGCGCAGCCAATAAAAAAAAACCCGATCAGGCTGGACGAAAAAAAAAACACGATGTGAATCGGAACCGGAATCAGAACCAATTCCGGTTCCGATTCACATCTCTATTACCGGTACCACCTCCTCTGCCTCTCAGATCTCGCACATGCACGTCTGTGCCGCTTCACTGCAGTCCTCAGGAGCGAAATCTGAGAGGCAGAGAAGGAGGTACCGGTAATAGGATACAAGGGTGGGCCAGAGGGATGCGTTACCGCTCTGATAGTCTTGGAGACAGGGAGGGCTGGGCAGGCAGGGAGAGCTGACCAATCCAAGCAGGATTTGTATACAACAACCAGCCAATCGCCGGTAAGGTACATCGCTTGCTGTGATTGGCTGGTTGTTGTATACTGGGTACCACATACAGTATGGTTATGTAGTGACACAGAAGGGTAGTCTTATACGGCGAGTATATCCCAAACTCTATATTTTAACTGGAAAAGTTGGGGGTCATCTTATACGCCGGAAAATACGGTAGTTAGTGTTTCGGTGGAAGGAGAAGCTCCCCAATGTCTCTCAGCTTTTCTCAGTGTTGTTTTAAATATCCTTAATTCATTGTTGTACCATGGGGTGTGGTGTTTTTTGTTAATGGAAATATCTTTTTTAATAAGTGGGCAGCAATTATCAGCTACTTTTTTTTGTTAAAGAGAACCATGAATTGATTGTGTTATCACTGTTTGATATGTCTAGGTCATTCAGAGCTTTTGAGAGAAGATCAGTTAGGGTATCTAGTTGACAAGGTTTCCTGTATTCAATTCTGGTCTTGGTTGCTGGGGGTGTTACGGTTGTGTATTGGATATTTATTTATTTATTTATTTTCTAAACCAACATTCCTGTAAAAATACAAATCATATCGGTTTACAATGAAACTTCAACATTCGCTCAGGAGATTTATATCACAGGTAATTAATTTATGATCAGACCATGGGACTGGAGAAGTAGTGGGACAGAGTGGTGTTGAGATAAGAGTTGATGAATATTAAGTCTAGTGTGTGTCCTGCTTTGTGGGTTGATTGATTTACTATTTGATGAAAACCTAATGCTGACATTGAGTTTAAGAATGCGTCACAGTTGTGGGATAATGGGTCCTTATCGACATGTAAGTTAAAGTCACCGAGTATGATGGTAGGAATTTCAGTTTTTAGGTTAGTAATGAAAAACTCAATTAATGGAGAGACATTAAGTTCTAGTGGGCTTGGGGGTGCATAAATTAAACAAATTTGTAGCCACTTGGAATTTAAGAGAGATATTTTGAATTTGGGTGGAGAATTTATTTGCTGTATTTTTAGGAGGAGTTCCTTTTTAGACAGTATCATTATACCACCTCCTCTTTTGTTAAGCCTAGGAATAGATGTGATGTCATATTTATATTTAGGTAGTTGATTTAAAAGAACATAGATTTTTTAAACCAGGTTTCGGTGATTGCACATATATCAGGGTTGTTATCTGTGAGAATGTCATTAAGGATAGGCATTTTTTTGACTATAGATTGCGCATTTACCAACAGTAGGGAAATAAGTGAAGAGGATAAGGATATCACACATGCTGTAGCCAGGCTGGGGCTATGAAGATCAGCCTTGTCCTATCCTTAAGGATTTATTGGACAGCCCTGGCAATGAGAGAGATTGGTGAGTTTCAGAGTAGAACAAAGCTCCAGTCTAATACAAAAGCATCAGGAGCTAATCTGCACTTGCTTGGACGTATGGAGAAGAATTTTTTGACCTTCCTGCTGTCTTCCGAGTCAAACAGCTTGATCACTGTGTTCCCCAACATCAGAAGAAGTATTTCACAGCCTCTTGATCTAAGGACTGTTTGTGGAGTTGAAAAATTCTGCTGAGTTGGATGCCAGTGAATTCTGGTTGCCCAGTAGGTAGGTTGCTTGGAGATGTGCGTTATGATGATCGGCTCATGACATAGTTCAGAAGGCCTCTTCATAGATGTGCCCGAGCCTATGCTCCCATGTTTATATAGCACAATGGCACCTGACTGTCTGGATCAAGATTCTCTTGCTCAAGAGCAGGTGGGAGAAAGCCCTTAGGACATATCAAATGGCTGGTCACTTCAGAAGGTTAATTTGCAGATGACTCTCTGGTCAGTACCACAGGTGTGCACTCTGCCCACACTAGAATAAGTATTCATATACAATGTCACTTCATGCACTGGGATGCATAGTGAGAGACCTAAGCTCCGGATTTATACAGCACTGGAGGGTTGCCCACATCTAGGTCTTTACTAAGATGTGGTGGGACAATGGCTGGAGTAGTTGATCCCACTGGCATCAGAAGGGCCAACTGAAGACCCCAAACATACAGGTGAATCAGTAGAACACCATGCCCAGCCATGGCCATGTGACCCAGAAGGATAAGGATTGACCTTACTGATGTCTGGTCCTGCCCAACATCACTCTGGGTCTTTCAACCCAGAGTGAAGGAATGCCTTCTCCTGAAGCAAGCTTATCCAGGATTCTTTAAACTGGATCTTCTGGGATGGGACTAAGCTGGACTTTGAGAAACTGACCAGGAATCCTAGAAACTAGATAAGGTGGATAGTAATGCAAAAGTCATACAAAAGCCCAAGGTGATGGGCTCGTCTCCACTTCCTGGAGACGAGCCCATCACCAACCAATCATCCAGGTATGGGAACATGCAGGCTCTCTGCCACCGCAGCTATGCAGCTAAGACTGTGAGACACTTTCAGAGCCGCTGAGAAACTGAACAGAAGCACCTTGTACTGGTAGTGTACACCCTCCACCATAAGCGTGAGAAAACTCTGAAGAGCAGGATAAATGTGAATGTGCACATAAGCCTCTTTCAAATCCAGAGCTCACATCTAATCCCTCAGCTGAATGAAAGAATCATCTAGAGGAAATTCATTTTGAACTTCTCTCAGACCAACAATACGTCCAAGTTCCACAAATCCAGAATGGGCCTCAGTCCATCTGACTTCTTGGGGATCTGTACTTGGACCGATGCTTTCCAATATATATATATAAATGATCTGGAAAGGAATATGATGAGTGAGGTAATCACATTTGCAGATGATACAAAATTATTCAGAGTAGTTAAATCCCAAGCGGATTGTGATAACTTGCAGGATCACCTTGTGAGACTGAAAAATTGGGCATCCAAATGGCAGATGAAATTTAATGTGGATAAGTGCAAGGTGATGCATATAGGGAAAAATAACTCATGCTATAGTTACACGATATTAGGTTCCATATTAGGAGCTACCACTCAGGAAAGAGATCTAGGCATCATAGTGGATAACACATTGAAATCGTCGGCTCAGTTTGTTGTAGCAGTCAAAAAAAGCAAACAGAATGTTAGGAATTATTAGGAAGGGAATAGTGAATAAAATGGAAAATGTCATAATGCCTCTGTATTGCTCCATGGTGAGACCGCATCTTGAATACTGTGTACAATTCTGGTCACCGCATCTCATAAAAGATATAGCTGCGATGGTGGAAAGTACAGAGAAGGGCGACCAAAATGATAAAGGGGATGGAACAGCTCCCCTATGAGGAAAGACTAAAGAGGTTAGGACTGTTCAGCTTGGAGAAGAGATGGCTGAGGGGGGATATGAGAGAGGTCTTTAAAATCATGAGATGTCTAGAACGGGTAAATGTGAAAAGAAAATTAGGCCTTACCTCTGTTAATTTTCGTTCCTGTAGTACCAAGGATCAGTCCAGACTCCTGGGTTTTGCCTCTGCACCAGCAGATGGAGACAGAGCAAAACTTGCAAGGCTCTGCATAAATACCAGGGTGCCACCCACAGCCTGCCAGTATTACGTAATGTCAAAGCAGAATAACTCCCACTGCAAACTAACTATATACATAAAGGTCAACCGGGGAACCCTTGGGACACTACCCCCAATGAAAAACTTGACGCAACGGAAAAACTCATGTAAAGGAATCTTCCAGCTCAAAAAAACCCCAGAGCAGCCTTATGAACAGCGGACTCTCCGAACTTAATGCAGAAGTGGCGGGACTCTGGACTGATCCTTGGTACTACAGGAACGAAAATTAACAGAGGTAAGACCTAATTCTCTTTTCCCTGTACGTACCGGATCAGTCCAGACTCCTGGGATGTGCCAGAGCTTAAACTACTTGGGATGGGACCCGGAGAGGCCCGCTTTCAAGAAGCCTGCTCCAAAATTGCTCTCTCTGGTATCCTGCACATCCAGCCGATAATGATGGGCAAACGTATGCAATGATTTCCAAGTCGCTGCCCTGCAGATCTCGAGTGGAAATCTGATGACACTCCGCCCAGGAGGCCGCCTGGGAACGAGTTGAATGTGCCTTCAGTCCCAAAGGCAAAGGCCGAACACCTAGAAGGTATGCGGAAATAATAACCTCCTTCAACCACCGTGAAATAGTGGCTTTAGACACCATATTACCTTTTTTGGGACCCTGCCAGATGACAAAGAGATGATCAGACAGTCGAAATCAATTAGTAACATCCAAATAGCGTAAGAGAGCCCTACGCACATTCAACTTCTTTAGTTCCTTGGAAAAGGGATCCGAACTGTCAAGGTCAGAAAACGATGGGAGCTCCATCGACTGGTTCAAATGAAAAGCAGAAACCACTTTTGGTAGAAAGGAGGGAACCGTACGAATGCTAACTCCGGACTCAGAAATCCGCAAAAAGGTTCCCGGCAGGACAAAGCCTGAAGCTCAGAAACCTTTCTAGCCGACGAGATTGCAACCAAAAACACTACCTTCAGCGTAAGATCCTTCAAGGTCGCCCTCTTCAGTGGCTCAAACAGTGGCACGCACAAAGTCTTGAGCACCAAGTTTAAATTCCAGGACGGACACGGAGCAAGCCGAGGGGGGCATAGATGCTTTGCCCCCTTCAGAATCCGGGCAACATCTGGGTGTGATGCCAATGCCCCCCCCTTCCACCGAACCACGTAAGCAACCGAGGGCGGCCATCTGCACTCGTAACGAACTACAGGACAGGCCTTTGGCCAAGCTGTCCTGCAGAAAGGCTAAAATATTAGAAACAGATGCCCGAGTGGCCCAAATTGCACACGAAACACACCACGATTCAAAAACCTTCCACACTTGTACATATGATAAAGAAGTCGACGACTTTCGCGATCTAAGAAGGGTGGAAACCACTGCGTCCGAATAACCCCTGCCTTTTAAACGACGCTTCTCAAACGCCATGCCGCTAGACAAAAGCGATCTACCTGATCGAAACAGACGGGTCCCTGATGAAGAAGATCCGGTAACTCCGGAAGACGCAGAGGTTCCTCCAGCGCCAGATTGACGAGGTCTGCAAACCACGGGCGACGTGGCCACTCGGGGGCCACCAGAATTACCTCCGAGGGATGACTCTCTATTCGACGAAGCACTATGCCTATTAGGGGCCAGGGAGGAAAGACAGACAGCAGGACAGATGTCGGCCAGGGAAGCGCCAAGGCATCCACCCCCCTCCATCCCCTCTCCCTTCGACGGGCAAAGAAGCGTGGGGCCTTGGCATTTTGAAAGGTCGCCATCAGATCCATGGCCGGCGTTCCCCAACTGTCGCAGATTAGCTGGAACGCCCTGTCCACAAGCTCCCATTCCCCGGGATCGAGATGATGCCGACTCAAGAAGTCTGCGTGACTGTTGTCTACCCCCGCTATGTGCGCTGTGGCAATGCTGAGAAGATGCTGTTCCGCCCACTGAATGAGCAGACGAGCTTCTAACGCCACTGGGCGACTCCGGGTCCCCCCCTGACGATTGATATAGGCCACTGTGGTCGCATTGTCGGAAAGTATCCTGACCGACTTTCCCTGAACCAGGGGGAAGAAGGCCTGTAGCGCCAGATGCACGGCTCTGGTTTCCAAGCGATTGATCGACCAGCGAGACTCGGTCATGGACCAGTTCCCCTGAACGGACTTTTGCAGGCATACTGACCCCAACCCGATAGGCTCGCGTCTGTGGTCACCACCGTTCATTCCAGGGCCACGAGCGAGACCCCCCAGAGGAGATTGTCCGCACATAACCACCACTCCAGGCTGGAGCGTGCCAGGGCTGTTAGGGGTAACGGGAGATGAAATTGCTCGGATACTGGACTCCAGCGGGAGAGCAACACTGCTTGTAAGGGTCGTATATGCGCAAAAGACCAGGGTACCAGTTCCAACGTCGATGCCATGGACCCTATCAACTGTAGATAGTCCCAAACCTTCAATGGCTGCATCTGCAGTAAGGCTCTGATCTGGCCTTGTAATTTGAGACTGCGCTCGACGGAGAGAAAAACTTGCCCCTGCCGCGTGTTGAATAACGCTCCCAAAAACTCCAGCGACAGAGGGGTTGAGGTGACTCTTGGCAGTATTGACTACCCAGCCGAGCGAGTGTAATAACTGTAGAACCCGTTGTATCGCTGACCGACAAAGCGACTCGGATTTTACCTGGATCAACCAATCTTCCAGGTACGGATGGACTAACAACCTCTCCTGACGCAACTGCGCTGCTACCACCACCATTATCTTGGTGAAAGTTCTGGGCGCCGTCGCAAGACCAAATGGTAACGCTTAAAACTGGGAAATGCTGCCCCAACGCATAGAACCAGAGATGTTTCTGATGCTCTTTCCAGATTCCGATGTGCAAATATGCCTCCGTGAGATCCAGAGACGCCAGAAACTCCCCCGGTCATACGGAAGCAATCACGGACCTCAGCGTCTCCATGCGAAAACGAGGAATCTGCAGACATCTGTTGACGCTTTTTAGATCTAGGATGAGCCAAAAGGATCCGTCTTTCTTTGGGACGACGAAGTATATGGCGTAATGTCTTCTTCGTTGCTCTGAGGCGGGCAATGGGACGATGGCCCCCAGCTCCAACAGCCAGACCAACGTCTGACGGACCACTCGCTGCTTGCCTGCATGTCCGCACGGGGATAGAAAAAATCTCTGAATGGGTGGGCGAACAAAATCTAATGCGTAACCATGATTTATCACAGAGAGAACCCATTGGTTTGTCGTGATTGTGGTCCATTCCTCGTAAAAGAGAGACAACCTGCCCCCTACCTTTGGTACGGAGGGATGGACTGGCTGGACATCATTATGCCGACTTACCACCGGGGGTCGAAGAGGTGGTAGCGGGTCTACCAAAACACCTACCGCGAAAGGACTGAGACTGCTGCCTACTCCCCCCCCCCCCGAATGAAAGGAGGAGGAAGCGGTACTAGGACGAGGGGACGAGGCTTCCTATTTCCTCGAAACCTGGACCTGGTCAAAAAGGACCCCCTGGACCGCGACCTGTCCTCCAGGAGTCGGTATTCTTTGTTCTCGCCCAGCAACTGGATCATGTCGTCCAATTCCTTCCAGAACATGAGTTTGCCCTTAAATGGCAAGAAGCCCAAGTACAGTCTTGGAGGCACCGTCCGCGGCCCAGTTGCGCAACCACAACAATCGCCTGGCCGAGATTGCCGAAACCATGGAACGAGCCGACGTCCTTAGTAGGTCATATAGGGCGTCTGCACTATAGGCCACGACCGCTTCGAGGCGGCCCGCCTGCTTGGCTTCATCCTCAGAAAGACCTTCGTTAGCGAGGAGCTGTTGCACCCAATGGAGGCCAGCCCGTAATGCAAAATTACTGCAAATCGCAGCTTGAGCCCCCAAGGCGGACACTTCGAAAATCTTCTTAAGCTGTATCTCCAATTTCCGATCCTGAAGATCTTTCAGCGCCGTGGTTCCTGTGACTGGGATAGTAGTCCTCTGTTACTGCCGACACCGCAGCGTCTACCTTTGGCACCCGAAGGATCTCCAGTGCCTCCTCAGGCAAGGGATAAAGCTTATCCATAGCCTTTGTGACCTTCAGGCCCAAATCCGGTGTATCCCATTCCCTGAAGAGGAGGTCCGTAGCCGAAAAGTGAAATGGAAATGTTGTGGGGGGGGGGGGGGCACTCAGACCCAACAACACTGGATCCATGGATCCCAAACGAGACTCCTCAGGAGGCACAGCGATTCCCAGCTCATCCAAAATGGCTGGGATGAGAGGCGCCAGCTCATCCCTGCAGAAAAGGCGGATTACCCTCGGATTGTCGCCCTCTGCAGCCTGGCTCTGCCGGTTTGCCCCCTGAGTCTGTGTGCCCTCTCCCTCTACCCCCCTCGGGGGTGGGGAAGGCTCGTCCAAAGCTTCCTGATCCATAGAATTGAACCACGACCGCCAAGGTCCGCCGGCGCACAACCGCCCCCCGAGCCAAACCAAACGAGCCCTCGCCTCCATGGATGCAGGCCGAACACAGCCCATGCCGCGAGAGCGGAGCCGCAGGCCATTCCACGTGGCATGCTCGACTCCAAACACCAACAGACACCGCAAAAAAACTCACCCGGAGGGGAAAACGGGAAGCGGGAGGGAGAGGAACTGGCCGCTGCCGCACTAGGCCCAAGAGCCGCCGTCCGACGCAGCCGTGAGGAGTAAAAACAAAGAACGCTTTTTTTTTTTTTTACCTGGTAGCTGTCCCTTGCAGAGTCCTGAAGCGGCCCAGTTGGGGTGAGTAAGCGGGGTTCCCCGGTATCACCCCAGCTGGGCTGTAAGGTAAGCAGGGTCCTCGACCCTTAGCCCCAGCAGTCCACTCAACCAGGGGGGATGGTCCCCTCAGGACCTGACAAACCCCTGGGAGGACAGACCGGCCAACTTCCTTCTCCTTACCTAAATTTTTTTTTTTTAATTTTTTTGTAACAGAAAAACTTAAATGAGAGAAAGAAGTCCCACAAGAACCTAACTAACTACAAACCTATGTCTCAACAACCTGTGTGTAACCTTGGCGTCCTAGTTGACACACACTTGAATCTGAAAAACCATATCACCTCTGTCATAAAAGGAGGATTCTACAAACTTAGGGTCATAAAAAAAACTCAAGCCCCTTCTCCACACATACGACCTTAAAACTGTCATTCAAGCTACCTTATCCTCAAAACTTGATTATTGTAACTCCCTCTACCTTGGCCTCCCCCTATCCACAATCAGACCATTACAGATACTCCAAAACGCAACAGCAAGGATAATTAGCAATGCTCGTAAATCCGACCACATAACCCCTATCCTGAAGGAACTACATTGGCTCCCCATCTCATACCGTATACTTTTCAAAATGCATACCATCTTACACAAAGCCATCTACACTCAAAAACCCTCGTGGCTAAGTGACCCATTTAAACTCACCCAGTCCTCCAGACCTACTAGAATGAACCGAAAATGACCATTACAAATCCCCCCACTCAAAAAAGCTAGTCTTACAACCACAAGAGTTCGTGCCTTGTCGATCGCTGGACACACCCACTGGAACTCCCTACCCCTCCTTCTTCGCCTTGAGCCATGCCCCCTAAAATTCCGAAAAATGCTAAAAACATGGCTTTTTCACCAGGCCTTCCCAGACTAATTTCCACCCTCTCCCACCCCGCCAATTCCCTATTGACGTAACCACACTGCTCCTAAGAATTGTGCTGACTACTGTAATTATGTAAATATATGCGTTCTACGCTTTTAAGAACATAAGAACATAAGAAAATGCCATACTGGGTCAGACCAAGGGTCCATCAAGCCCAGCATCCTGTTTCTAACAGTGGCCAATCCAGGCCATAAGAACCTGGCAAGTACCCAAAAACTAAGTCTATTCCATGTTACCATTGCTAATGGCAGTGGCTATTCTCTAAGTGAACTTAATAGCAGGTAATGGACTTCTCCTCCAAGACCTTATCCAATCCTTTTTTAAACACAGCTATATTAACTGCACTAACCACATCCTCTGGCAACAAATTCCAGAGTTTAATTGTGCGTTGAGTAAAAAAGAACTTTCTCCGATTAGTTTTAAATGTGCCCCATGCTAACTTCATGGAGTGCCCCCTAGTCTTTCTACTATCCGAAAGAGTAAATAACCGATTCACATCTACCCGTTCTAGACCTCTCATGATTTTAAACACCTCTATCATATCCCCCTTCAGTCGTCTCTTCTCCTCAAAACCTCAAAACCTTTTGTTTATATGCTTTTGTAAATATCTTTGTTTCATCCGTATTTACTGCTCGCTAATGGTCTTTCTTTATATCTGCTTCTCCTTTTGCCTACTCTTTTAATTATTAGTTGTCCGGTTTTCCCCATCCCCTGTTCTTTGTAATTTCCATTTCTTTAATGTTATAATGTAAACCGATATGATGTGTATTTTAATGTCGGTATATAAAAATTGTTAAATAAATAAATAAAATAAGAAGGGAACAACAAGAAGCAATCTGCAAGATCACCACCACTGCTTCAAATGCTTGCTTAAGAATGGTCTCAATCTTTCTATCGTGCACATCCTTCAAGGCCGCACCTCCCTCTACAGGGTTATTCATCTGCTTGGAAAAGGCACAGACAAGCACGGCCACTTTCAGAAAACACAAACACTCTCTCACCACTGGATCCAGGGGGTAAAGGCCTTCTAAAACCCGATCCCCTTTGAAATTAGCCTCCGGGGCACACCACGCAATATCAATCAATTCTTGAATGGCCACCATAACAGGGAAAAACACAATAGACTTTACGCAAAGAAACCAAAATGGGATTTTTCTTTGGCTCGGACATGGAATCTGCCCTAGGTACTCCAAGCATCTTTATCATTTGAGAAATCAGAGCCGGTAGCTCATCTCTGTGAAAGAACTGCAACATAGTCCTACACAGTTCCAGTCTCAGAGGAATTTCCCCATCTTCCAGAGAGTCAGGATCGGCTTCATCATCCATGCCATCTGAATTCCTATTGGGAATACCTGCTGCTGATCTAGGTGTACTTTGGCACTTAACAGCAGTACTAGGCAACTGACAAGACTGACTGAGAAATCACCTGAGACTCTGACCTGGCAGGATTGGTCAGGGCTGAAGACTACGCCTAAAGAAAGGATAGCAATCCTTGAAAAAATTCTACCTAAGAAAAGGCAGAAGGATCCATGCCAAAACCAGAAGGCACCTGTGCTGTACCCACTGAGCTACCTTCCTCCACTGACAAACCAGTTAAGGGAGTTCCAAGGTCAGGTGCTCCTCCTGACATGTCTTTACCCAGTCCGTCATCAGACTGGGAAGAACCAGGCTTAGTAAAACCTAGGAAAATAATTCTCTCTGAGCCTATAAGCAGTGCTGGCACAAATTACAGGGGCCACCAGGCTGAGATGCCTGAATACGACAGGCAGCACATAGGGAAAGGCACTTAGGTTTCTTGGTCACAGGTACCATCAGTCTGTCAGTACACTTAACAGGCGACTGAAGGTGTGCATCCAGCTGAATTCATGCTGTAAATATATGCGCCCAAAATTTAGGTGCCCCAAGGCTAGGCGTCCCAAACTTAAGTGCGCAACAACATGCCTAAATTGTGCGCACAGGCAAGTGCGCGCTTAACATGGAAGCCGCCATCATCTGGGAACAGTCCACCCTTTAGGTCTTAACAAGGAAAGTGATTGGTCGGTATTCATGTAGGAGTTTCTGATTGGTTGTTAGTAATTCTTTCGGTCCCTTTAAATGTTTGGTGTTTTTGATCGCAGTCAAGTTATTTCCGCCATGTTTAAGCAGTTTATTCAAACCTTTTGAGGTGGAAGAAAAATTACTGTGTAGTCTTTTTATTCTTCTTTATATATGTTTGGAATGTTGGTTTTCATCTTGATTTTGTGTCTCTGTGCTCTTTTCCAGATTGTTGCAACTCCCCTGAGGCAGGCACAGCAAGTGCTGAAACATTGGCTATGTTGGAATACTCGGGATGATTTTGAGTACTTTGCGCGGTCACTGGTTTGCAGCATATTTCAAATAATGAGAAGCAGCAATATAGTGCAATCTAACAGATGGCAAATGTTGCTTACCTGATGTAACAGGTGTTCTCACAGGACAGCAGGATGTTAGTCCTCACAAATGGGTGACATCGAGGATGGAGCCCAACCACGGAAAACTTCTGTCAAAGTTTCTGGAACTTTGACTGGCCCCTACTGGGCATACCCAGCACGGCACTAACCCTGCAGCCAGCAGGGGTCCCCCTTCAGTCTTGTTTCAAAGCTACAGGCAGTGCCGAAAAATAAAATAAGAAAACGAACCCAACACCGCGGGGTGGCGGGCGGGTTTCGTGAGGACTAACATCCTGCTGTCCTGTGAGAACACCTGTTACATCAGGTAAGCAACATTTGCTTTCTCACAGGACAAGCAGGATGGTTGTCCTCACAAATGGGTGAGTACCGAGCTGAGGATGTCCGAATGTGTACCAAAAGTACCCAACGGCGTGCAACAGGCACAACTGGGGTGGAATTTGGTAGAGGACATCCGCACCCCACCGGGTAGGCGGAAGGGTGTTGGTACGTCATGTTGGAAAAAGGTTACGCCAGACAGATTGGCCGAAGATGGAGTCCTGTCTTCCAGCTTTGTCCAAACAGTAGTGGGCTGCAAATGTATGGAGAGAACTCCAGGTAGCAGCCTTGCAGATGTCAGGAAGCGGCACCGATCGAAGGTGAGCTACTGAAGTCGCCATGGCCCTCACAGAGTGTGCCTTAACATGGTCTTGAAAGGGAATGCCTGCTTGCTGATAGCAGAAAGAGATGCAGTCCGCCAACCAGGAGG
Source organism: Rhinatrema bivittatum (assembly GCF_901001135.1). Classification (NCBI taxonomy): domain Eukaryota; kingdom Metazoa; phylum Chordata; class Amphibia; order Gymnophiona; family Rhinatrematidae; genus Rhinatrema; species Rhinatrema bivittatum. Next base: position 203,218,174 of record NC_042620.1, on the reverse strand, counting down.
ACAGAGCCTGCTTACCCACGGGTTGCTCTAACTTGTTAGGATGGAAAGATACAAATAATTTAGTACTCTTTCTGTGGGCAACTGTACGGTCTAGATAGAAAGCTAGAGCACGTTTACAGTCGAGGGTATGCAGAGTCTGTTCCCCGGAGTTGGAGTGGGGCCTGGGAAAGAAAATAGGTAGTATGATGGATTGATTAATATGAAACTCCGAAACTACCTTAGGTAAGAATTTAGGGTGAGTGCAGAGTACTGCCCGGTCCTGCAGGAGTTTAGTGTAAGGCGGATAGGTAACTAGGGCCTGTAACTCACTAACCCTGCGAGCTGAAGTGATAGCCAGAAGAAATATCACTTTCCATGTGAGATATTTAAGGTCACAGGAGTGAAGAGGTTCGAAGGGTGGTTTCATAAGGCGACCAAGAACCAGATTAAGGTCCCAAGATGGGGCCGGAGGACATAAAGATGGCTTCAAATGAAGCAAGCCTTTAAGAAAGCGTTTTACAAGGGGTTGTACTGAAATAGGGACACCCCCGATACCTTTATGGAAGGCGGCTACTGCACTGACATGCATTCTAATGGAAGAGGTCTTTAGACCTGATTCTGACAGATGCCAAAGATAGTCCAAAAATTTAGGAATTGGACAGGAAAGAGGATCAAGGGACTGCGAAGTGCACCATGATGTGTACCTTTTCCATTTATAGGAGTAAGATTTTCTTGTGGAAGGCTTTCGTGAAGCGATGAGGACACGAGAAACTGAATCCGATAGGTTAAGTGGTTGAAGGACTAACCTTTCAACATCCATGCCGTCAGGGACAATGCTTGGAGATTGGGAATGAGGAGGCATCCGTCGTTTTGAGTGATCAGATGCGGGTCCTTTCCCAAGGGAATGCGCCTGCGGATGGAGAGATCCTGGAGTATGGGAAACCACACTTGGCGTGGCCAGTGAGGTGCGATCAGGATCATGGTTCCCTTGTCCTGACGTAGCTTCACAAGAGTCTTCGACAGAAGAGGAAGTGGAGGGAATGCATAAAGCAGACCTGTTGACCACGGGAGGGAGAATGCATCCCTGGGCCAAGAGTGCTGAGTCCGAATGAGAGAGCAGTAATTGGCCACTTTGTGGTTCTGAGGGGACACAAAGAGGTCTATGTGTGGATAACCCCATTGCTGGAAAAGAGAGGTCGCTACCAAGGGATTGAGTGACCACTCGTGTGGTTGGAAGACACGGCTTAGCCGGTCTGCCAAGACATTTTCTACCCCCCGGCAAGTAGGTGGCCCTGAGGTACATCGAACGGGAGAGGGCTTCTGCCCAAATCTGCGCAGTTTCCTGACAGAGAAGGAAGGAGCCTGTGCCTCCCTGCTTGTTGATGTACCACATGGCCACCTGATTGTCCGTCTGAATCAAGATTACGTGATTTGATAGGCAATCTTGAAAAGCCCGGAGAGCGTATCGGATTGCCCGAAACTCCAGGAAATTTATCTGGTGTTTGGCTTCCTCTAGAGACCAGAATCCTTGAGTTTGTAAATTGTTTACATGGGCTCCCCTGCTGACGCTGGAGACGTCGGTGGTGAGAATTATTTGAGGATCTGGTGGAGGAGGTTGGATCGATTTGTCCACCAGGCAAGAGACAGACGGAGTGCATGGGTGATGCGAACAATGGTCGACAGAGGCTGTGTGGCTTGTATCCATTGTGATTTCAGAGTCCACTGCATGACTCTCATGGCTAGACGGGCCATTGGAGTCACATAAACTGAAGAGGCCATGTGTCCCAACAGAATGAGGAATTGGCGAGCTGTTGCTGTAGGTTGAGACTGCAATTGGCAAGCTAGGGACACAAGGGTTTGGACATGTAGATGAGGAAGGAAGGCTTTTACCTGTAAGGTGTCCAAGTCTGCTCCAATGAAGGATAAGGTTTGAGATGGGAGAAAGTAGGATTTCTCGTAACTGACAAGAAATCCCAGCGAAATAAGCGTTTGAATTCTCAGGGTCAGGGAAGACCGAGCGATTTGCTGGGTTGGGGCCCTGATCAACCAGTCGTCCAAGTAGGGGTATACATGGACGCCTTTCTTCCTGAGGAACGCTGCAACCATTACGAGACATTTGGTGAAAACTCGCGGTGCGGATGCCAGACCAAATGGGAGCACTTGGTATTGATAGTGGTTTTGGCCTACTAGAAATCGGAGGTATTTGCGATGAGACTGAGTTATCGCAATGTGGGTATAAGCGTCCTTGAGGTCTAGAGAGCAGAGCCAGTCCTCTCTTTGTAGCAGAGGTAGAAGCGAGCCCAGGGTTACCATCTTGAACTTTTCTCTGTGAAGGTACTTGTTGAGGGCCCGCAAGTTCAAGATTGGTCGAAGTCCTCCTGACTTTTTTGGGATCAGAAAGTACCTGGAATAGAACCCCAGTCCTTGTTGGGAAAGAGGAACGGGTTCTAAAGCGTTGGACTGGAGGAGAAGAGATACCTCCTGCTCTAGAAGAACAGAGGGGTCGGTAAGTCTCCACGCTTGTAGAGGCGGAGAGTCCGCAGGAAGAGTTAGAAAGTTTAGATTGTTACCCTGTGCAATGATCGCTAGCACCCAATGATCTGTAGTGATATGATGCCATTTTGTGTAAAGTGGCTTAGTCGACCTCCAACTGGTATGTTTGGTAGAGGGATTAGGCATCTGCTCTCTAACTGAAAGTCAAAACCCCGACGCAGGACCTGGTTGCGGAGCTGGTGTGGGTTTTTGCTTTCGAGGTTGAGGCTTTTGATACGGCCTCGTTGACCTGGACTTGGTGTGTGGGGGATAATACTTCCGTGGACGGAAGAATGACTTTTTAGGTTCCTTCTTAAATGGTTGTTTAGAAGGGAAGTCAGAAGAAATCGATGAGAGCTGCTTAAGGGTCTCATGATGATCCTTTAATTCAGCAACTATTTGTTGAATTTGCTCACCAAACAAATTATCCCCTAAACAGGGCAGGTCGGAGAGCCTGTCCTGAACCTCCGGGCGAAGGTCAGAAGACTTAAGCCAAGCCCAGCGCCTTGCCGAGATGGCTGTAGCAGACAGTCTAGTGGAAGCATCGAATATGTCATAAGATGTTCGTATTTCATACTTTCCAGCTTCATTCTTTTAGCTTTCTTTTGTGCTGACTCCACCACAACAGAGTGGTGGTCTAGCTGAGGTTTTTGAAAGCCAGGTGCTGACTGTACCAGGTAAGTAGAGTCAGCTTTTTTATTTACTGGAGCAACAGATCCAGGAGTTTACCAATTCTTTTTTAGAAGGTCCAGAAAAACCTGATGAATTGGAATGGAAGTGATGACTTTTGGGGCATCCAAAAATTGGAGTAATTCCATCATTTGGTGCCTGTCATCTTGCTCCGATTGAAGCTGAAAAGGGACCAAGTCCAACATTTCCTTCACAAAATTTGTGAAAGAAAGGTCCTCGGGAGGAGAACGCTTTCTGCTTTCAGCAGGAGAGGGTGGTGAAGGTAAATCATCGGTATCCGAGGAAGAATTATCACCCCAGGTGTCATAAGGATCAGGTCGTTGACCTGTAGGACCCCGAGGGGGTTGGATACCTGAAGGACCCGGTTGAGGCTCCGAGAAACCCGAAGAAATCACCGGGGGCATCGAAAAAGTCCTTGGAGGCATCGGTGCCGGCATCGAAGGCATCGATGGAGCTGATGTACGTATCGCCCCGGAGGAATGTATCGGTGGCGAGGGATGACATGGCACCGATGGAACTACTCCTGAAGGAGGAATTCGATACGGTGTTTCCGTACCCAATGAATTTGGCATCGGGGAGCGCACCGGTGCTGTCGGTGACCCGGGTATTACCGGTGGAAGGGCGGTAACAAGCGTTTCCATCCGTGCGAGCAGCGGTGCCAGCGCTGCTGGAATCGGGTCGATGACTGGTTCCACTCTCGGTGGCGGAGTCGGTGCCGAAGGAGTCTGGAACCGTTGCATCGCTTTATCGATGGCCTCCTGGACCAGCCGGTCCAGTTCTTCCCGGAGACCTGGGGGTAACAATACCCGGCTCCGCGGAAGAGGGAGGCTGAGGCTGAGCCGGAGGGACCACCGTCACCGGTGGAATCGCGGCTCCCAAACCCCGATGGGGTGAGGGTTGCCTCAATGTCTCAGAAACAGGAGTGGACGGTGCCGCTTCTGATCGAGACTTCTTCGGTGGTGGCTCGGATGGTAGCGAGGTCAAAGACTTTGATTCCTCGATGGTCCGAGACTTGCAATGTCGATGACGATGCTTCTCCCTCCGATCCCCACGATCATCGGGGGAAGGGACGGGGGTCGATGGCCGTGAAGACGTCGATGGCAGACGGTCACCGGGAGGTTGCCGATGATGGAAGGACTTCGACGGTGCTGGTTCCGAGGATGTCGATGCGATGGACGGCGTTGGAGTGTGAGCATGGAAAAGGAGTCCCATCTTCTCCATTCTGGCTTTGCGACCTTTTGGTGTCATAAGGGCATATTTGGTGCAAGTCAGGACATCATACTCACTTCCCAAACATAATACGCAGACTCTGTGAGGGTCTGTGATAGACATGGTGCGCGTACAATCCGGGCACCGACGGAACCCCGACGCCATGGCCATTGACCAAAAATTTAGCCGCGGGACGGTTGACGGCCAGCAGGCCGCAAAGGCAAAACTCGACGGTAGCCGGTGAAAAACTTACTGAAACACCGCGGACTAAATGTAGATAGAAAGGGGACCCCTGTGGGGCGTATTTAACTTCAAAGAAGTTCGAGAAGAATTTCCTGTCAGGAATGTGGTAAGAGCTCCTTCACCGCTTGGCAGCTGCTGCACAGAAAAAAGAAGACTGAAGGGGGACCCCTGCTGGCTGCAGGGTTAGTGCCGTGCTGGGCATGCCCAGTAGGGGCCAGTCAAAGTTCCAGAAACTTTGACAGAAGTTTTCCGTGGTTGGGCTCCATCCTCGATGTCACCCATTTGTGAAGACAACCATCCTGCTTGTCCTGTGAGAAAAGTATTTTTCTTATTTTTGAGATAATATTAAGACATAGGAGGTGGTAACAGGTAAAAGATTTTTTCAATAAAGTTTTTGAAGTTTTTAATAGGTTTGCAAAAAGAGGAAAAGTATATGAGATGAAATTTCATGCTTAAATATATGATACTGGTTGCAGCCCACTGCAGGCAAGAGCTTGTGGATTATAATCATTGAGCACTGAGTTCTCACACTTTTCTCCCTTTTTTAGTTTTTTGTATAAAGAATTATATCCCTTTTATCAGATTATTTTTCCTGTGTGAGGATTGGGGTTTTTGTAGCTCGGTAATTGTTTCGAACGTCTGTATCTTGTATATGAGGTGTGGAGCAATGCTGGAAGGGCCTCTGTAATGTGTCACTGCGTTATCAGAGAAAACCTATCTGTGGTATGAATATGCGTATTTGTGTAAGAATGTGTACAAAAAGTGTGTGTTAGCTATGTTTTGCTTTGGCAAAGAGGAGTGTAGCCAAATATATTCATTCCAAGGGACTAAGGACACAGTTGTATAGGTTCATCTCCTGTTCATGGCCTTCATTTTCAGACCCTATTTTTCGTTTTAGCTGAGCCCTCTAAGGAACATGCTCACATTATCAAATTTACAACAAATCCTAGCAGGTATTAAATAGAGTACAGTTAATGAACATATCATGCTGTTTAGCCGGAGCTCACTAACCTCTCATTTGCATATGATGTTCCTCTATTGGCATGCATGGAAATATACATTTTTGCATAATCATACTAATGTCTTTTCAAACCACTTTAATGTGCACATTAAGGAATTCGTATACAGTTTGTTTTTAGCATGCACAAGAGCACTTTCACATATGCTGCACAAGATTTTTCTTCAAGCATATGAGTGAGTTTTTGCAAACTCAGTATGAATGAATAGTAATTTGATACAAATAATGTTCATATGTATAAAAAGTGTTACCTTTTCTTCATGGAATACTCATGGACTAGGACCTCAGTAACATCATATCTCTGGAAAAGTGATCTTACTTCAGCCTGCAAAATTTACACAATCGAGAAAATATTATGTTCAAATTAATAACAAAAATACAGAAAAATAAAAAGGATATACCACAAAATATAATAAAAATCAAACCAGAATCTCTGGGCTACCTCTGACACAGAAGGATGCAAACTACCAACATGAACATAGTATTCTTCTTTGGGTTCATTTATTGAAGACTCAAACATTACATCTGCAAAAATTAATAACATTAGATCAATATCTTCTCTCAATACTTTTCTGCCTTACTCATGGAAATGCAAATCACTAACACATAATAAGGTATGTCCCATTCTGCATATGTACGAGAACCCGGATTCAATTCAAACCTTAAGTGAACTGGGAATAATATGAACATTACAGATTCTACTCATGAAAGCCACAGGATATTACTTAGAGCTAAGAGCCAGAGATGATAACATTCTCAGATTCTATAGCATCGTATTGAATCAGGGGTAGGGAATCTCCAGTCTGCAAATCTGTCAGGTTTTCAGGATATTTCCAAGACATGTATAATGCCTCAACTGTATGCAAATCCATCTACGGCATACTCATTATGAGTATCCTAAAAACCCAACCGGTTTGCAGTTCTTAAAGAATTAGGTAACTATGCTTTCAGAATACATATTTTTAGTGCAATATAGTCTGACTGAAAGGGAAAATGGAGTTTTTAAACCACACAATATAGGAATGGTTGCTGCAGATTTGAAAGAATAAGTATCAGAAATTGTAATTATTAAAGGAAAAAATGTAAGTCATAAGATTTGGGAAACAGAAAGGACCACTATGGGGGAATTTGAAAGTTATATAAATAGGAAAGACAGATCTGAAGAGAATGAAGATCATAAAGAGTTAAAAAAAAAAAAAGTAGTGTGAGGAATGCAGAATAGTGGCGGTGTTAATCATGCTACATTGGTTATCAGTATTTTTTCTTTTCTCAGGCAAGTCATTATGCACCTCCAGTATTTTCCTCATATTTGGCGAAGATAAAAGATGAAATTATTTCTTACCTGATAATTTCCTTTCCTTTAATATAGTCTGTTATGCATGCCAATTACCAGATGCAGACAGAGATCAACAGGCTTGCTATTGTCAATCTTTATAAAACTCCAAGCTGACACCAGTTTGTCAGTATTCCTATAACAAGTAACTGTGGACAAGTTTAATACCGTCAACTATCAACAATGTTATTGGTGCAAGTGATTTTTTTTTAAACTAATGGACTTTCAGAAAAACAAGGAAGCAGAAATGAAGGCAGAATTCCCAACAGTAAACCAAAACTAACTCACATGCAGGGGAGTATATAAATTTATTCTGGTCCTCAATTCCACTTACCTGCCTGCAAGGCACAGAGTGGACAAACTCTTTGACACCAGCAGCATAGGGAAGGCCCTGGCCCGGTCTGACTGTATTAAAGGAAAGAAAATTATCAGGTAAGAAGTCCTTTCACCTTCCTCTTCATCCAGTCAGACCAGGCCAGACCAGAGGGATGTACTCAAGCTACCCTCCCATACAGCGGGATGCTGCCCCAGCCCTTTGCAACACTGCCAAGTTGAAGGAAGCCTCTTCTTGAGTTCTAACATCCATGCAGTGATGCTTAGAAAAAGTATGCATGTCATGTTTACAGACCTCCAAGGAAAGAACGACTGCAACTCCATCCAAGAAGCTGCCGTTACCCTTGCGGGGGAATTTTAAATCCCCGGCACGTGCCAATACCGGCAGATATGGGTGTGCCAAGCGCATTTTCAGAGAAGCCCAGCCTCGCGAGTATCTCCCGGTATGCACAGAAGTGCTGGGTGTCTGAAAAGGGGTGGGCTAGGGGTGGGGTAGCGCCATTAGGTGCTGTATCAGTGAAGTGCACTAGCAGCCGGCCGGCGTGCAGAACTTACTTCTGCTCTTTAGAGCAGGTAAGTTCAACAACAAAAAAATTTAGCTAAGTTAGGGTGGGTTTAGGGGTCGGGGAGGAGAGGAGAGGGGAACAAGGGAGGAAGAATAGGAGCAGACTGGGAGGAAACTTCCCTAACTCCCTACTTATCCCTTCCTCCCTTTTCCCCTCTCCTCCCCGACCCCTAAACCCACCCTAACTCAGCTAAATTTATTAGAGCAAACTGGGAAGGAACTAGGCAAAGGCCCAATTGCATCACTGTGTGGGTATTGCAAAATCCCACCCCTGCGCACGCGAGTGAGCACCCGCACACATACGTGTGTGGGTAGCCGATTTCATAACATGCGCACAGCGTCACACACACATTATAAAATCGGCATGCACATGAGCGCTCAAGCTCTGCACTGAAAATTTACCCCTTAACAAAGGAGGCCAGAATTCACAAAAGCTGTAATTACCTAATTAATTCAGTGCTCCACCAGAGCCGTAGAGGCCGCCACACCCTTCCATGTTCCTCTATATAGCACAAAGAGATGATCAGTGCGCCCGAGGCACAGGTGGCCTTGACATATCTTAAAAGATATCTCCTACCATCTAAGGGACAGAAAAGCATGCAATCCTCAGAATCCGCCTGCCTGTTAAAAGAAGGCAAAGAGACTGACTGATTCAAATGAAAATCTGAAATGACCTTCAGAAGGAAGTAGGGAACTTTACAAATCTGGACACTTTCCTTTATAATCAATAAGAAAGGCTCTTGCAATTCAGAAAACCCTCCAAGCTGAAGAAATAGTGATTAAGAAGACTGTCGTCAACATCAGCAGCCTAAGAATTAACCTTAAGAAAACCAAACTGCAGTCCTGCTAAGAATGATAAAACTAAGTTCTGATCCCAAGGCATAACTGGGATCCAGAGCAGAGATTTAATATAGTTAATGCTTCTCATGAACAGAGAGACCTACAGATGAGAAGATAGCAGCCTACCACAAATACGATCCTTATAGGAAGGATGTGCTATTATTTGCACCTTCAATACATTAAGAGTCAACTGCTTATAAAGGCCTTCCTGCCAAAACAGGCATGGTCCCAGGGGCACACCGATGCGCTGAGCATGCAACCTCGGAAACTCTCCAAACCTGCACATAAACTAAGGAAGAGGAGAATTTTCTAGACATCAGCAGCTTAGCCACCATGGCCTGGGAGTAACCTTACTGCACTAATCGTGCCCGCTTAAGGGCCAAACAGTAAGACAAATTCAATCAGAGTCCTCATGAAACATCAGACCCTGGCAAAGTAGTTCCTTGTGAGACAGCATTCCTAGAGAGTTATCACACAGCAGACACCAAAGATCTGCATACCATGCAGAGACACCAAAGATCTGCATACCATGGTCAGAAACATCAGTCCAGAGCAATCAGCAGTAGCAGCCTAGAATGCTCAGCAATCCTTTGCAGAAAGACTAAGATGTGCCAAGGAGGGGAAAAATGCATAACATCTCCTCAATGGGCCACTCCTGAATCCCAACCAAGGTTGCTGTCCCAGGTAAAAAAAAAAAAAAAAAAAAAAAAAAATCTATACACCTTCACATTCTGGCTTGTCACCAGCAGATTCCAGACTGGCTGACCCCCACTTCGTAACAATCTGATTGAAGGCTCTTTGAGAACATGCTCCTGGATCCACAAACTTGCAACTAAGGTCTCCTGTTTAAACACTGTCCATGCCTAAGTGAGATGCCAATAAGGCCTGCCAAGTCCTGTCCACCCAAGGAAGAAGGACACTCATCTCTAAAAGACTCATGGGGACTTCGGGCTCCTATTGGCCATCACTCTGACTGTCTGCCCCACTAACCAAGGTGCGAACCAAATGATTGATGGACCAACTCTGTTCCTCAGGTGTTCACTGCCCCTGAGCAAGAAGCTCCTGACAATGCGTTCCCCCAGGTTAGCAATCTGGTCTCTGTCTTTACTACTATCCAAAACAGAGCAATAAGTCCACTCCTCATGCCAAGTGCTGTCTCAGCCACTTGTAAGCTCTGCTCTGCCAACTTCAACAGTGACAATCTCACAGAACAGTCAATGTACCTGAAAGGCCATGCCCTTGAAAAGGACACATACGTGCCCGCGCCCATGGCATTATATCCAAGGCTACCACCGTGGTGCCAAAAATCTGAAGATAGGACCACACCATCAGCTAGGTCCACCTCCTGACTCTCCTTCCATCTGAACCCATTGAAGAGTAAACTCCAGAGTAGACTTCTGAACAGACATCTGTCCCAGAGCAGGTCCTACTGCCTACATTCAATAAATTTGCTGGCCATGGCAGTGCAAACCAAGGATGGAGCTGCAGGGGAATGGGAGTCACCCCCTTAGAACCTTGATTAGAATCTGCCCGCTAACAAACTGCACAGGACATTAACAGAAAAGTGAAGCCCCTTGTGTCTGAATCCACAAATTAGCTGGGAATGGTGAAGATGCCCTACATCCTTAAACTTGTGGGGCTTGTGCCCTACTGGTGAAGTCACTGGAAGGCTGCACTGAAGCTGAGAGCACTGCTTGAACCCTACTGAAGAGGGTTGACACCGCCCTCGGACAGAATCCTGTCCACCAGAAATAAATCTGCTACCAACATCTAAAATGCAGTCCAAAAAACCAACCCAGGAAAAAAAAAAGAAGGCAGCCGCAAGGAATTAGAGGAAGAACACCAAATAAAAAGTACTCCCACTTTATCATGTGCTGTGGTGGCAGAGAAAGGAAGGCCTTTTTGTACTTTTCTCTCTTCTTCCCTCCTAGGCTGCTTCCTTACCTTCCTCTCCACTACAGATGCAAAAAGTGGAAGGGAATTAGTAGGTCTAGAATCAAGCACCTGATTCCCAGCAAAAGCCTACTTTGCTCCCTTCTTGTGCAGACATCCCACAATTTCTTCTGAAATCAAGACCCCAGGGAGAGGGCTCCAGCACAGGAGGAGCAGACACTGTCTTACTAGAAGTTGCTTACTAAAAGGGGATCCCCTGCAATGTCTCTGGGATTAAAAACTGCATGGCTAAGGGTCGAAGGCCTCAGCTCTTCTTCCCCTCCATGTGGCTCAGACATGGCCGTAAGTTCCAAATCTGAACTGGGGCTGCTTAAGATTGAGGCTCCCTGGTTGTTCTGCAAATAAGACTTCCCCAGGAGAAATATAATCACTGCCCTGAATGCAGTTATGGCACAGCTTAGAAGCCATTCCCACCTGCACCCATCTTAAACTACAAGCGGTGCAGATCATGGAATTCTTCCTGCCTTATGCAGAAACCACCATTTTCCTACCCCAGAGGCTTTGGTTTTAAATACTGTATTTTTCACTCCATAAGACGCACTTTTTTTCTCCCAAAAGTGGGGGGAAAATGTATGTGCGTCTTATGGAGCGAATATAAAAAAAAACAAAAAAAACAAAACTAAAAATCTAACAAAACCCCCCCAACTCTCCTGACCCCCCCCCCCCCCCAAGACCTGCCAAAAGCCCGTGGTGGTCCAGTGGGGGTCCAGGAGCGATCTCCTGGGCTTGGGCTGTCGGCTGCCAGTAATCAAAATGGCGCCGACGGCCCTTTGCCCTTACTATGTGTCACAGGGGCTACCGCTGTCATTGGTCGGCCCCAGTGACATAGTAAGGGCAAAGGACCATCGGCGCCATTTTGATTACTGATAGCTGACGGCCCTTTGCCCTTACTATGTCACAGGGGCTACCGCTGCCATTGGTCGGCCCCAGTGACATAGTAAGGGCAAAGGGCCGTCGGCGCCATTTTGATTATTGGCAGCAGACGGCCTAAGCCCAGGAGATCACTCCTGGACCCCCGCTGGACCACCAGAGACTTTTGGCAGGTCTTGGGGGGGGGGGGGGGGTCAGGAGGGTGGGGGGTTGTTAATTTAAAGGGTTGGGATGGGGGTTTTTTTTTGGGGGGGGGAGGAGGGGGTTCCCAGAGAAAGATAAAAGTTTTCTGATCTGGGGAGTGGACCGAAATGGCCCTACCCAGATCCGAAAACAAAATGGGGAGAAACAAAAAGTTATGCACTCCCCTTAGCAAACAGAATGTTGGGAATTATTAGAAAGGGAATGGGGAATAAAACGGAAAATGTCATAATGCCTCTGTATCACTCCATGGTGAGACCGCACCTTGAATACTGTGTACAATTCTGGTCGCCGCATCTCAAAAAAGATATAATTGCGATGGAGAAGGTACAGAGAAGGGCTACCAAAATGATAAGGGGAATGGAACAACTTCCCTACGAGGAAAGACTAAAGAGGTTAGGACTTTTCAGCTTGGAGAAGAGACTGACTGAGGGGGGATATGATAGAGGTGTTTAAAATCATGAGAGGTCTAGAACGGGTAGATGTGAATCGGTTATTTACTCTTTCGGATAGTAGAAAGACTAGGGGGCACTCCATGAAGTTAGCATGGGGCACATTTAAAACTAATCGGAGAAAGTTCTTTTTTACTCAACGCACAATTAAACTCTGGAATTTGTTACCAGAGGATGTGGTCAGTGCAGTTAGTATAGCTGTGTTTAAAAAAGGATTGGATAAGTTCTTGGAGGAGAAGTCCATTACATGCCAGGAAAGGTGGACGAACAGGAAACCTGGAAGCAGGATGAAGAGCCAGAGCTGGAAGCATCAGGACCAGGACTGGAACAGCAGGAACATGGAATGCTGGACGGACAGAAGCCACATGGATGACCATGAAGATCCGATGTGAAGGCCCCGAGGAGAACAAGCAGAGCCCTTTTATAGGGCTGGACATGGCACAGGAAGATGACATCATCTGTTAGGGTCAAGGGGCTTTTCCTACCGTTGGCCCTTTAAATATCAAGAAGAGGCGTGTGCACGCCTATGCAGGGCCCAGGAGTGATGAAGGAAGTCTGTGTTGGCGGCAGCCCTGTCGCGAGAAGAAGAGGATCAGCAGGAACTGCTCTGAGGCCATGGCTATGACCCTTTTTCGGTGGCTTTGTCCATCTCTACAACGGCATCTCATCCATCTCTGCATTAGTTGGTTCTTCTTCGCATTCTTCTTCATCATCAATAACACTTTCCAGAGAATCCATCAACATTCCTACAGCTAGCTGCCCTCCACACTCCGCTTCTCAGACAAGGTCCCTAAGAAAATTGCGGAAGGTTTGTCCCTACTTTAGAACGATGGACTCTTCCCCCTTTCTATCGCCCTTCTTTCAGGGATTTTTCGGTCCACTTCATTTCTTGAGAGTCAAATAATTTTTGTGCCAACATCATCCACTTTGAGGCTTCTTCCCACTCATCCAACTGTGATGCCCTCCTCACAGCCCTCAGTGCAATGGGATTCACTCAGATTGTAAACAAACCAACACACAAAGCAGGACATACCCTGGACCTTATTTTTATCAACTCTAACTTCTCCAACTCCACGGAACCTGTGTGTACCCCTATCCCCTGGTCAGATCACTTTCTGATAACAACCACCCTCACTACAAAAAAACAGTCTCCCCCCCCACAGCACCTTTCCTCCTTTCAATTCAGGAAACCCTGTGCTTCTGAGACCCTCAGTGAACACCTCTCCAAGGAACTCTCTAATTTAGATCTGGCCAATCCTAACACTGCAGTGCTATCATGGCACAAGATCACTGAAGAGGTAGCAAATAAACTCTGCCCAACAATCACGAAACTAAGCAACACGACAAAAAAAGGAAATCAACCTTGGTTCTCCAGCGAACTCAAACGGATAAAACAAGAATTACGCCACAAAGAAAATAAATGGCGCAAAGCACCTTCCACCACTACACTACTGTCATACAAAGGAACTCTACATTTCTACAGGACTTCAATTCTAAAAGCAAAAAGAGAATACTTCGGTAATAAAATCCATGATCTCCAATTTGATGCAAAAACCCTCTTTGCATATGTCTCTCAAATAATAAAGTCTCTACCACCATCAATTCCTGACGAACAAGCTCAAACCAAAGCAAATGAGTTAGCCCTATTCTTTCAGCAGAAGATTTCAAATACACTTGCTCTCCTTCCAACCAAGACTGACTACACCACCTCATTCGATAACACCTACATCTTAAGGGAATCAAATTCGACAAATTCGAATTAACATCGACCAAAGAGATCGAATCCATTCTCAAAAGGCAAAAACCATCTAGCCACCCATCGGACAACATACCTTCCAAGCTACTGCTACTTATCCCAAATATAATCTCTGGTCCCTTAACCAAAATCATAAACTGCTGCTTAACTCAAGGATTCTACCCAGATAGTCTAAAAAACGCTTCCCTGAAACCACTCCTCAAGAAACATAACCTAGACCCTGGTGTTCTGGCTAATTTCCGCCCTATCTCGAATCTACCATTTTTAGCCAAACTCACTGAGAAATTGGTCAACACCCAGCTTTCTGATTATCTAGAAGATCACAACTTACTTTTCCCTTCCCAATATGGGTTCCGCAAATCTCGCAGCACTGAAACCCTACTCATATCTCTAACAGACCATATTATTATGGGGCTAGACAAAGGACACTCCTTTCTCCTAATCCTTCTAGACATCTCGGCGGCTTTCGACACCGTCAACCACCTCATCCTCTTGAATCGCCTTTCAGACATAGGCATCTCGGGAACAGTCCACAATTGGTTCAAGTCGTTCCTCAGTAACAGGAGTTTTAAAGTCAAAATCAACAATAAGGAATCACCATCTACAAATTCCGCTCTTGGCGTACCACAAGGTTCATCCCTATCACCTACCCTTTTCAATATCTACCTCCTTCCCCTTTGCCAACTGTTAACTAGTCTTAACCTCATTCACTACATCTACGCAGACGATGTTCAGATTTTGATTCCCATAACAGAATCTATTAACAAATCCCTCGCACTCTGGAACAACAGCTTACAAGCCATCACTAATCTCCTCAACAGTCTAAATCTGGTCATCAATGCATCTAAGACTGAACTCCTATTCATTTCCTCCAACCAAGAAAACCTCTCATCTCAGATTCATCACAAACACCTTCTCACCCACTCTCATGTGAGAGACCTTGGAGTAATTATAGACAACCGTCTTAACCTAAAGAATATGATCAAAACCACAACTAAAGAGTGCTTCTACAGACTTCAGGTGTTAAAAAGACTCAAACCTCTCCTATATTTTCATGACTTTAGGACTGTTCTCCAATCTCTAATATTTGCCAAAATTGACTACTGCAGCGCTCTCCTCACCGGCCTACCAAGCTCTACAACCAAGCCCTTACAGATGATACAGAACGCTGCAGCAAGAATTTTGACAAGCACCAACCAGAGAGACCATATTACGCCCATCCTCCGTAATCTACACTGGTTACCAGTCAGTTACAGGGCTCTACACAAATCGCTAACTCTAATCCACAAATCAATTCATAACCTCCTCCATCTCGACCTCGAATTCCCACTCAAACTCCACACTTCCAACAGACCAATGAGGGAAACCTACAAAGGAACTCTACAAGCCCCGCCATCTAAAGCCACACGACTCATCTCTACCAGGGACCGAGCTTTTTCTACAGCAGGTCCATCCATCTGGAACAACCTCTCCTCAGAACTCAGAATGGAACCGTGCCTAACTACATTTAAAAAAAAACTCAAAACTTGGCTCTTCTTACAAGCCTTCCCTGATCCATCAAACTTTCACTAGATAACTACTCAGCTTTTGAATATGGAACTTCGCCCCGCCAATATTCACCTCATTTACTAGTTTGGACATATCACAATGTACTTAATTTAATACCTTCTGAAGAATATGTCTGATTAAGATAACCAAGAATACCCAGACTCCTCTGCTGTACTGGCCTGTCAGAGGTGAATGAACTTTGAGAGACTTTCTGACTATCACAGATTCAAAGGATGCAGAAGATTTTGGGAAACTGGTAAACCCTGCAAAGCCTATAATTATAGGCCAGGAAGGCATCAATGACAGTATTTGCTTTACAATGCAGAGAAACTGAGTCCAGGATGCAAGCGTTTATCTTGCAGATGCAACAGAAACCAATGTGAAAAGGAGATCTTGTGAGGTGACAGTTTTGAATGAATCCTGGTGCCAAGCTCTATTCAAGACCCAGACTGTGAGGTGTTTACAATAAACAAAGAAGAACAACAGAAGACAAGAAGAGAATACTTGCATCAAAGCCAGCATGATACAGGAACTTGTTTACAGTGGGAGGAGAAACAGGGTTAGAAGAATTCTTAGTTGAGGGAGGTCCTCACAAGCATTTCCTATACAGGATAGATTGTCATGACAAACAGTATCATGTGTTTGTGGGCGGTTACACTTTTCTGGAAGCTTCGAGAATGTTGTATTTTGATTATATAAGTCAGAGCATGGCAGAGCTTCACGGAGATGCTAGTTGGTATAGATAGAGGGCATAGTGCATCTCCCAGAACACTTGTCTTTGCCTCATTTTTAAAAAAAGCCAAAATAAACTAAATTTTAAAACCTCTTGCTGAATTGCAGTGTTCTTGTGCCCTAAGCTATGAGTCCCAAAATTAGACATTTTGGCACCCCAGGTGGGACTTTAATAGCTGTTGTTATTATAATTATTAATTATTAATAAGCTGTAGTATTACTTTTGGCGGACGAAAGTATACTAGGTTCTTGAAGGGTGATTTGGCTTGCCGTTCAAAGATTGAGTTACCCAGGTAGACTGGAGGTTATCCCGGAGAATTATGAGTTCAGAGCAGATGTGGAATGAAGTTGGATCCATTTTGTGAGTATGTAACAAGAAAAAAAAAAAAAAAGGAAAAATCTGTAAGTAGCAATGTTTTTATTTTATTTGTTGTACAGTGTATATAGCTTGTGTGTTATATCAGGTTTAGAATACTTTTTGCAAATTGTTCTTTAATATATGTTAGGGAGACAGGACATGAGTTGATGATTTGATTAAAATCATATAGAACAGTTGAAAACACAGAGGGGTAGCCAGCACTAGTCAGTCTGGGGTCTTTTGTTCTCAGACCGCATGGCTTGCGCTCAAGCAGTTTCACTTTCACTTTCACTTTACATCTGGGGAGCTGCTGAGTAGAGCGGTTGTAAGTGTGTAGATTCAGAAGGAGAAAGAGGGAATAAGATACACTTGGTAAGTTGAAAGTTTTATAATTAGTATGATAAGGTGTTTTTCGTTAGTGGATTTTTACCAAAGTTTAGTTGTTAAACAAAAACAAATGCGGTGCTTTTAAAACTAGAAACTGCATGGCTGGATATTATAGTTTACAGCTGTCTGTGATCAGAGGTACATAAATGCCTCCAGTTTATTTTAGTCTATGAGATTTATTGTTATCAGTTCATATTTAAGTTTGCTTTGGAGTTAATGTGTGATTGCTGTTAGGGTATCATTAACTAGAGAAATGAAGTTTTTCAGTTTTTTGGTGTTTTGCTTCTCCCCCCCTCCCCCTCAAGGTACAGGGCTGACTGATGTAGCCATGGCTGGCCACAAGGACTCTTATGTTCACTGTAAACGTAGAAAAAGAATAATTAGCCCAGCAAGCTTCTTAGTTTTTGGTTTTATTTCCTACCATTAATGCAGAGATGCTCATATTTGCATCTAAGTTTTTAGAATTGTGTGATTACCGAGAGTTTATTGTGCATTGTGTTTCATTTCATTTGGTAGGAACGAAAGCATGAACTTGTGTTTATTTAAAGCCATTCATAATTAGATTTGATTTATCATTGGAGAGGGATGTATTGTTTTTTCTTTGGTCAGGGGTATAGGCAGAGAGATAGAAAGGAAAACAATCTATAGATATACTACAAGAGAGCAACTTTATTTTAATGAAATGATCTGTTTATGGGTTTTATCACTTAACAAACCTATTCATTGAGTGTAATAGTTGTTTGGCGGGAGAGGAGGTGAACCCCCCCTTAGGAATGTGTTTGAGAAGAAAGAAAAAAAAAAAAAAACACCTGGGAGTGCGTCACTTTTAAAATGGATTTTACAGTTCTGCTGAGAGGTTTGAGGTTTAAGTATGTTATAGGACAAAGTGCAAAGGTGATAGAAGAGGGACTAATGAATTGATCTGTTTAATGTGAAAACAGAAATTTGTGTTGAAAGTATGGGGAAAGTGAATATTAGGGATGAGAGATGAAGTAATGTTAAAGAGGGAAGAGATTTATGAATATGCAGAAGGCTGTGTGCTGGGAGATTTAGAATGTTTTGGGTACAAGTAGAGAAAAGATGTAAGTCAGTTGCATTTAATTGTGTGACGATAGGATTTATTTTAATTTAAACACAGGACAGAAATAAATGGACGGCATGCAGCAGTAAGGATGATAAATATTTCTCAGTTTTGATTATACCTCAGTAGCTGCTACCTTTTAGAAGAAAGGAAATGAATTAGGTTGCTTGTTTTGATGGGAGTTCAGGTATTGGACGTTTGTATTGTGGACTGGTTAGATGATATGTAAAGGAGAAAGATTGTGAGACGGTGAACAACAGAGAAATAAGCAGCAATGTCTATTATCTATTTATGTGCCAGTAAGAAAAACTTTTGGTTAATGTATATTAATATGTGCCATCCTTTTATTTTGCAGACTTCCAGACTCCTAGCTGATATGTCTGTGCTTTTGGAAATGATTCGTATTTTCTATTTAGGGTATTTGCAGGATTTGGTAGTAAGAACTTTGTGGAACATATGCATATTGGATGGAAATAGAATGACTTCTAATTAAGTGCAAAGTTGTTTGTTTTACGTTTTTCTTTTAGAAGGCGAGTTAGGAGTTTACAAGCATAGGAAAACAAAAAGAGATTTTAGATTTGTAATAGATCTATTTTAATTTTCATCCTGAGTTTTTGTTTTCTTTTGTGGATCGATCCAATTCTTTTATATTTTAAAATACGTTTTTCTTTTTTGAGCTCAAACGTTTGTCATGTTGTTTGTTCTATGTTACATGTGTACAAGGAGGAATGAATGAATGCATGTATTATGTGGTCAGTGCTGTGACATATATGTTTTAATGTACAGTTTGAGTATTTATGTTTGTGGTCTGGACCATTGCATGATGTTTTGAAATAATGTGGGGATTATTTGGCAAATTAAATATAGGGAGTACGTGATATAAAAGTATTTTCTTACTACTTAATCGGATTTGTTGCACTTTTATTTAGGTTTGAATTCATACACATGCATCTAATCTAAGGAGCTAAGAGATTCTGCCTTGACATCATCACTGAATCCTACTAAAAGAACTATATACGCACTTGGTCACAGACTTTCTTACATATTATATGGACTGCAAGGCGTACAATTTATATCTGATATTTGCTTTTTTCTATGTTTTGTGGGAATGACTTTATGCAGAATTTAGGTTCTTTCATTTTCTGTCAGCACTTAGGTGTTCAAGTTAATAATATTATTTGAAGTGATGCTGTTTTTATTAGTTTGTATGTTCCAAGTTAAGTAATATTTTCCAGTCTTAGATTTTATAATACTTATATGCTGACTCAGTTAAATGCATATGTACTAGGTTTTTCTATCTTTATCTATGGAAGCTGCTTTGATCACATAGAGGGTGATGTGTTTCATTGTGATTCAAATAGGATAATTCAGGGTTCAAGAGGGAGATCTCTTTATATTTCTCTTTCACACCAGCCTAAGTTATAAGCTATTTCTATTCTTTTGTTTTGCAGCTTGCACTTAGGGTAATCACTTTGCTGATCTTTAATATTTCAATATTCTAATGTCTTTGCTGAACCCTTCTTTGAATGTCTTTTCCTATGACACTATTTACTAGATTTTACCTAATGACTGTTTTACTTTCTTTCACAAAGATTTCTTTTCTTCTTGAAACAAATACAGACCTTACACATGAGGAGCTCTGCTATAGGGATCTGCAACATTCTATTACTATATTTTTTGGGTTTATTAATTGCTCATTGTTCTTTTCTTCTTATCTTGGTCCTTTCACTATAAACTCTATCTGTGACTTATAAGCTAGTGGGTTTCTATTTAGGATTCCAAAGGGGAAGATATAATTTTCCTTATTTCTGTCTTTTATTTATATGACATCCCTTCCTTCCCTGTGTAAAATCTTACACTGATGGTTTATCAATTCTGTAAAGTAGTTCACATAATATGTTAAAGACTTTCTCACAGAGTTAGCTTTCATCTATTGTTATGATTATCCCCAATATATTTAGACTTACTATCATTTGAGAAGGGTATTAGCCCCATTTCCCCTAGAAGTATCTGAAGATGAAGCAGTATTACTAGCCATCATCTACCTTAATAATTAATACTTGCCCTACACAGCTGTATTATCTCTTGGACATATGACTGCCACAAGTGAATTAGGACTGTCCATACAGTGAGTGCTTTCACTGCTACAGTTTATTGTCATAATACTGGATAGTATTATACATACCCTACAGAATTAGTATGATGTTTCAGACTTTTGCTATGCCTTTGCCTATCATGCATATGCTTTTGTATTTGATCTTCCATCACTATAGCATATGACTAGAATATGTCTTATGCTTTGCAACACTTTTACATCATGTATGCACAACACAGTATGAGTTTTTCTATAGATTCTTGGTTTTCTTCTATGTTATTGGTTTCTTTACTTTTCTGGTAAGGTGCATTGATTATATCCCTGGTTGCCATTTTAATGAATATTATCCTGGGTAGTTGTTCACAACAACAGTATTCATTGAAAAGATTTGCCCAGTATACCTAGTATTATATGAGAAACACAGTACTTTCATACTAGTCTGTGTACTTATCTTTACATGTTATACCACTATTATGTACTTACTTGATTCTGAAAGATAACATATGTGATCATGGTATTATGAAGTAGGTCCTTTTTATAATGCAGGTATCTGTATAGCTCCATTATAGAGCTAATAGCTACCTAGTGAAAATTAGTTTTGATGTTATTTTTGATTAACTAGTAAATGCTTGTGGGAGTATCATTCATATTAATTAGGAATCTAGAGGGACACACACCTATGCACTACACCTGATAAATACCAAGGTTAGGGGTTAGGCTACACTTTTAAGTTCCTCTGTCATGGCTTAGCATCGCAGACTGATTGATGTGACACCTATCCATTAAAGGTGTCCCATAGAGGGAAATGAAGAATATGTCTGATTAAGATAACCAAGAATACCCAGACTCCTCTGCTGTACTGGCCTGTCAGAGGTGAATGAACTTTGAGAGACTTTCTGACTATCACAGATTCAAAGGATGCAGAAGATTTTGGGAAACTGGTAAACCCTGCAAAGCCTATAATTATAGGCCAGGAAGGCATCAATGACAGTATTTGCTTTACAATGCAGAGAAACTGAGTCCAGGATGCAAGCGTTTATCTTGCAGATGCAACAGAAACCAATGTGAAAAGGAGATCTTGTGAGGTGACAGTTTTGAATGAATCCTGGTGCCAAGCTCTATTCAAGACCCAGACTGTGAGGTGTTTACAATAAACAAAGAAGAACAACAGAAGACAAGAAGAGAATACTTGCATCAAAGCCAGCATGATACAGGAACTTGTTTACAGTGGGAGGAGAAACAGGGTTAGAAGAATTCTTAGTTGAGGGAGGTCCTCACAAGCATTTCCTATACAGGATAGATTGTCATGACAAACAGTATCATGTGTTTGTGGGCGGTTACACTTTTCTGGAAGCTTCGAGAATGTTGTATTTTGATTATATAAGTCAGAGCATGGCAGAGCTTCACGGAGATGCTAGTTGGTATAGATAGAGGGCATAGTGCATCTCCCAGAACACTTGTCTTTGCCTCATTTTTAAAAAAAGCCAAAATAAACTAAATTTTAAAACCTCTTGCTGAATTGCAGTGTTCTTGTGCCCTAAGCTATGAGTCCCAAAATTAGACACTTCTTAAGGCTTCTCTTTTTCCAGCTGAACCAGCTTCCAAGTTCAAGGTCCTTGTTATTATGTAACTTTTTGCTTCTCTGCTCTTGTCTCTTACCACAAAATTTGCTCCTTATGTTATGTTACGTTATACTGATCTACCCCTGTTCGATGTAAACCGACCTGATATGGTATTCAACCTTGAAGGTCGGTATAGAAAAATGTTAAATAAATAAAAAATAAATAAATC
This sequence comes from Rhinatrema bivittatum, assembly GCF_901001135.1. Lineage (NCBI taxonomy): Eukaryota > Metazoa > Chordata > Amphibia > Gymnophiona > Rhinatrematidae > Rhinatrema > Rhinatrema bivittatum. The sequence continues at coordinate 203,196,208 of NC_042620.1, read as the reverse complement.
CTGCTTATCTCTGCATTGGTTGGCCCTTCTTTAGCGATGGTAACGCTCTCCGCAGAATCAAGCACAATTCCTACTGCAGAGTATCCTTCCGACTCCACATCAAGGTCTCCAAGAAAGTAGCGAGGTATACACCTTGTCTTGAGAACTGAGGGCTGTCCCCCTGCTTTCTTGGTTTGCTTCATTATCACTCATTTCTTGGGAGTCTAACAATTTTTGCGTCAACGGCATCTCGTCTATCTCTACATCAGCCGGCCCTTCTTTGGCAACAGTAATGATCTCCGGTGAATCATACACAATTCCGACAGCCTGTTATTCTTTCCACTTCCCTTCAAGCTCCCTATGTGTGTAGCGGAAGTTATGCCCTGCCTTGAGAATTGGGAGACAACCCCCTCTTTTCTATAGCTTTCCTTTGAGAGGTTTTGTAGGATCCATTTTTTCAACGGGACCATGATATAGCCTTTTAAAAAAAAAAAAAAAAAGCTCGCCAAGAATTTGCCTGCTGCCGCCTGTCATCTTTTTCTTCGCCAGTTGTGTGGGTATTCCTCTGCCTTGCCCCCATTCCTATCCATTCCAACAAAATGAGAATAAAAAGTTATTTTTGGCCTGTCTAGGATTATTTTGTAGTCTTGTACTGTCAACATTTGCTCTCTATGTATGTTCCTAACAGTCCCAAAAGAACATATTACAAACTATAATTTATATTTACAGAAAACATGTTATTTGTAAATCATCCAGCTGTTTTACAAAAAGAGTCACTACCACAGCCTGGGCTCAAACCAGAGACTTTAGAGTAGAAATCTAATGCTCTTGCCACCTGAGCTACCGCAGTTTCAACTAAAGACAAAGCCTTTACAACTGTTTATATATTTTTCTTTCAGAACATTTTGGGTTTTGGTGTGGGTCTGTGATTGTTCCCTGGTCAGTTTATATTTTCTACTCTACCAAGAGTGACCAGGACATGATCTCAGTGTTTATAACTGTCATGTTTCCTAAAATACAAGGCTAAAATGTGCTGTAATGTCACATACCTTTATTTTCACAAATTTGCTTAATGTTGAAAATTGTTCATATTTAAAACCAAAAAATAAAAAGGAGGGAAAGAGGGGGTGGAGTATGTATGTGTGTGTGTAGTTGGGGATGCAGTACTGCCTCTTCCTTCTGGATGGCAAAACGCAAGGGGGACATGTGAGATTTGCCTTGGTAAACTACTCAGGATATACCTCTTTTTCCCAAGATTCCTCATACAGTCCATGATGGCTGCTCATGAAGGTCCGAATGTGTGATCTTTTTCTTTTCTTTTTTTCATAGCTAATAAAACATTTCACATGTTTTGAAAGCAGCGCTGCACTGAAAAATGTCTTCTCTATGCGTTTGTACACAGTCATCTGCGGTGTCTGTGCTGGTTTTTGCTCCAGCTGTCAAAACAGTAAGCTCTGCCTGAATAAAAGCAGTAGAGTTCTGGTGGAAGGAGGAGGGGGATTGGAAGAAGGGGGGTGTGCTGAAAAACTACAAGCCTCCACAAGGCACCATTTTGTGAGAAAGGTAACATCAAACACTTCCTGCTCAGAAAAGCAAAGACACATATGCCTGGAATGTCTTATGAAAACAACACTAATTAATTTATGACTTGCAGGCTCTTTGCTTGCTTTTTACAAATAAAAATATAATCCTGGCTGGATCTTTTTTAGTTCTGAACATTTTAGAAATAAAAAAGGGAGAGGGTCCAATGGAGTCCACCTCTGAGCCACAAAATGCATTTTTCTTGCTCACTGCTGTGAGTACGGGGGCAGGGGGTGGGAACTGCTACAGAAAGCAATGAGGGGCTGAAATTCTCTGATACAAATTTACAGCCGGAGACTTTTCTCTCTTTTTCTCAAACAGCCCTGAGTTTGAAAAAAAAAAAAAATACTGGCACAAAAATGTATGGCTTGGGGGCAAAAGAAAACAGAAGGATTTTATTTTTATTTTTATGACTAATATCAACTACTCTTTCAAACCCCAGCTGCTTATTGAGCAAGGTCTGGTGATGTTATTCCTTCAAACATGGTGCTCTCTGTCCTTTCTCCTTGTAAACAGATTCTGAGCATGCTCAGGGATGATGTCATTCCAAGATGGCAGCTTGCAATATGGTTCACAGCATCATGATTTAAAAGTGCTTTGTTTTCGTTTTACTACACATGTGCAGCCTTCATGTCATTTCAGGCCCCTCCACAATGGCCACCATCATAGATGCCTGTCATTTCCTGTCTCCAGGCGCCTGCTGCCATCTTGAAAAATGTAGTTCTTTTTCCAATATGTATCTGAAAACCTGGCTCTTTAAACAAGCTTTTTATAAAGATAAAGAGAAGGAGAAATCCAGTTGATTGATAAGGACGCACCAAACTATACCTTATTACTTGTAACCCACAAATGCATATTAATGTTAAATTCAAACTGCCTAATATGTTCCCAACAGACAAGCCTAACTTACACACATAGGGGCAGATTTTAAAACCTTGCGCGAGCGCGTACTTTTGTTTGCGCAGCAGGCACGAACAAAAGTACGCTGGATTTTATAAGATACGCGCGTAGCCGCGCGTATCTTATAAAATCCGGGGTCGGCGCGCGCAAGGGGGTGCACATTTGTGCAACCTGCGCGTGCCGAGCCCAGCGCGCGCTGCCTGTTCCCTCCGAGGCCGCTCCGATTTCGGAGCGGCCTCGGAGGGAACTATCTTTTGCCCTCCCCCCACCTTCCCCCCACCTTCCCCTCCCTTCCCCTACCTAACCCACCCCCCCGGCCCTATCTAAACCCCCCCTTTAACTTTGCGCGCGTCACCGGCAGCCCCGCTCCGTCCTCCGGTCCCAGGGGCGTGGTGCAGAGGCCTCGACCACGCCCCCGGGCCGGCACCATGCCCCGGGCCCGCCCCCGAAATGCCGGGGCCCGCCCCCGAAACGCAGCATCATTTCGGGGATGCCCCCGGACACGCCCCCTCCCGCCCCTTTTCAAAAGCCCCGGGATTTACGCGCAACCCAGGGCTTTAGGCGCGCCGGCGCGCGGCCCTTTTAAAATCCGCCCCATAGTCTTTTGTATTACATAAGAACATAAGAAAATGCCATATTGGGTCAGACCAAGGGTCCATCAAGCCCAGCATCCTGTTTCCAACAGTGGCCAATCCAGGCCATAAGAACCTGGCAAGTACCCAAAAACTAAGTCTATTCCATGTTACCATTGCGGCAGTGGCTATTCTCTAAGTGAACTTAATAGCAGGTAATGGACTTCTCCTCCAAGAACTTATCCAATCCTTTTTTAAACACAGCTATACTAACTGCACTGACCACATCCTCTGGTAACAAATTCCAGAGTTTAATTGTGTGATGAGTAAAAAAGAACTTTCTCCGATTAGTTTTAAATGTGCCCCATGCTAACTTCATGGAGTGCCCCCTAGTCTTTCTACTATCCAAAAGAGTAAATAACCGATTCACATCTACCCATTCTAGACCTCTCATGATTTTAAACATCTCTATCATATCCCCCCCTCAGTCGTCTCTTCTCCAAGCTGAAAAGTCCTAACCTCTTTAGTCTTTCCTCGTAGGGAAGTTGTTCCATTCCACTTATCATTTTGGTAGCCCTTCTCTGTACCTTCTCCATCGCAATTATATCTTTTTTGAGATGCGGTGACCAGAACTGTACACAGTATTCAAGGTGCGGTCTCACCATGGAGCGATACAGAGGCATTATGACATTTTCCGTTTTATTCCCCATTCCCTTTCTAATAATTCCCAACATTCTGTTTGCTTTTTTGACTGCCGCAGCACACTGAACAGACGATTTCAATGACACCTAGATCTCTTTCTTGGGTTGTAGCACCTAATATGGAACCCAACATTGTGTAATTATAGCATGGGTTATTTTTCCCTATATGCATCACCTTGCACTTATCCACATTAAATTTCATCTACCATTTGGATGCAAATTTTCCAGTCTCACAAGGTCTTCCTGCAATTTATTACAATCTGCTTGTGATTTAACTACTCTGAACAATTTTGTGTCATCTGCAAATTTGATTATCTCACTCGTCGTATTTCTTTCCAGATCATTTATAAATATATTGAAAAGTAAGGGTCCCAATACAGATCCCTGAGGCACTCCACTGTCCACTCCCTTCCACTGAGAAAACTGTCCATTTAATCCTACTCTCTGTTTCCTGTCTTTTAGCCAGTTTGCAATCCATGAAAGGACATCGCCACCTATCCCATGACTTTTTACTTTTCCTAGAAGCCTCTCATGAGGAACTTTGTCAAACGCCTTCTGAAAATCCAAGTATACTATATCTACCGGTTCACCTTTATCCACATGTTTATTAACTCCTTCAAAAAAGTGAAGCAGATTTGTGAGGCAAGACTTGCCCTGGGTAAAGCCAAGCTGACTTTGTTCCATTAAACCATGTCTTTCTATATGTTCTGTGATTTTGATGTTTAGAACACTTTCCACTATTTTTCCTGGCACTGAAGTCAGGCTAACCGGTCTGTAGTTTCCCGGATCACCCCTGGAGCCCTTTTTAAATATTGGGGTTACATTTGCTATCCTCCAGTCTTCAGGTACAATGGATGATTTTAATGATAAGTTACAAATTTTTACTAATAGGTCTGAAATTTCATTTTTTAGTTCCTTCAGAACTCTGGGGTGTATACCGTCCGGTCCGGGTTATTTACTACTCTTCAGTTTGTCAATCAAGCCTACCACATCTTCTAGGTTCACCGTGATTTGATTCAGTCCATCTGAATCATTACCCATGAAAACCTTCTCCATTACGGGTACCTCCCCAACCTCCTCTTCAGTAAACACCGAAGCAAAGAAATCATTTAATATTTCCGCGATGGCCTTATCTTCTCTAAGTGCCCCTTTAACCCCTCGATCATCTAACGGTCCAACTGACTCTCTCACAGGCTTTCTGCTTCGGATATATTTAAAAAAGTTTTTACTATGAGTTTTTGCCTCTACAGCCAACTTCTTTTCAGATTCTTTCTTAGCCTGTCTTATCAATGTTTTACATTTAACTTGCCAATGTTTATGCTTTATCCTATTTTCTTCTGTTGGATCCTTCTTCCAATTTTTGAATGAAGATCTTTTGGCTAAAATAGCTTCTTTCACCTCCCCTTTTAACCATGCCAGTAATCGTTTTGACTTCTTTCCACCTTTCTTAATGTGTGGAATACATATGGACTGTGCTTCTAGAATGGTATTTTTTTTTTAACAATGACCACGCCTCTTGGACATTTTTTACTTTTGTAGCTGCTCCTTTCAGTTTTTTTCTAACAATTTTTCTCATTTTATCAAAGTTTCCCTTTTGAAAGTTTAGCACGAGACCTGTGGATTTGCACACTGTTCCTCTTCCAGTCATTAAATCAAATTTGATCATATTATGATCACTATTGCCAAGCGGCCCCACCACCGTTACCTCTCTCACCAAGTCCTGTGCTCCATTGAGAATTAGATCTAAAATTGCTCCCTCTCTCGTCTGTTCCTGAACCAATTGCTCCATAAAGCTATCATTTATTCCATCCAGGAACGTTATCTCTCTAGCGTGACCCGATGATACATTTACCCAGTCAATATTGGGGTAATTGAAGTCTCCCATTATTACTGCACTACCAATTTGGTTAGCTTCCCTAATTTCTCTTAGCATTTCACTGTCCGTCTCACCATCTTGACCAGGTGGACGGTAGTATACCCCTATCACTATAGTCTTCCCCAACACACAAGGGATTTCTACCCATAAAGATTCAATTTTGTATTTATTCTCATGCAGGATGTTTATCCTGTTGGACTCTATGCCATCCCGGACATAAAGCGCCACACCTCCTCCCGAGTGCTCCTCTCTGTCATTGCGATATAATTTGTACCCCGGTATAGCACTGTCCCATTGGTTATCCTCTTTCCACCATGTCTCTGAGATGCCAATTAAGTCTATGTCATCATTCACTGCTACACATTCTAATTCTCCCATATTACTTCTTAGACTTCTGGCATTAGCATACAAACATTTCAAAGTTTGTTTTTTGTTTCTATTTTCATTCTGCTTTTTAATTGATAGGGATAAGTTTGAATTTTTTAGCTCAGGTGAGTTTTTAGTTACAGGCACTTGGACTGCTTTTCTAATTATTGGAACCTCACTGTCGGGATGCCCTAATTCTAATGCATCATTAGTATCCTTTAAGGATACCTCTCTCCAAACCATGCACTGCTGAGCGACTGTCGGCTTTCCCCTTTGTTCTAGTTTAAAAGCTGCTCTATCTCCTTTTAAAAGGTTAGCACCAGCAGTCTGGTTCCACCCTGGTTAAGGTGGAGCCCATCCCTTCGGAAGAGACTCCCCCTTCCCCAAAAGGTTCCCCAGTTCCTAACAAAACTGAATCCCTCTTCCTTGCACCATCGTCTCATCCACGCATTGAGACTCCGGAGCTCTGCCTGCCTCTGGTGACCTGCGCATGGGAACAGGGAGCATTTCAGAGAATGCTACCCTGGAGGTTCTGGATTTAAGCTTTCTACCTAAGAGCCTAAATTTTGCTTCCAGAACCTCCCTCCCACATTTTCCTATGTCGTTGGTGCCCACATGTACCACGACAGCCGGCTCCTCCCCAGCACTGTCTAAAATCCTATCTAGGTGACGCGTATTAAATTGTTACCGTACTATGATGGCACATGCTTAATTTGTAATCTATAACACTCATATTTTCATTATCGTGCCTTGCTGTAAACCATTGTGATGGTTAACTAACTTAATGATGGTATAGAAGAGTTTTTAAATAAATAAAAAATAAAGTTATAAATAAATCATCCACAAGGGCCAGACAGGGTGCATGTGTGGAAATGACATCATCAAAAAGGGACAAAAAGGTGCAGGGTGTGGGCAGGGCTATGATGGATGCCAATAAAGAGGTAGGACTAAGACAGGGAAAGAAGCGGGGCTTGAACCAGACATAAATACTGATTGGCTGAAGGGGTCAGTGGGTAAGGCTTAACTCAGAAGTGGGCATGGTTACCGGTCAAAAGGTTTGACAAGATGTGTACCCTATAACTACTCTCAGGGTCTGATCTATATAGTTTCCTATAGAACTATAGAAATCATCTTATTTCTGAATTGTCATTACAGATCCATTACTCCCTTTAATCATAACAATTTGATTTTGCTCTGTCATGGATTTTAATGTTCCGGCCAATAGTTTCTCAACTTTATCATCATGCTCAAAATGTGACTGTTTAACAATTCCATTGGAAGTCCTATGGTGCCTGCATCTAATGCTTTAAGATCCTCTTTAGTCTAATGTAATTGTGTCCAGCTAGACTCTGACAATGGCATTTATGTTGATGTCCAATGATGACACTGTTTAGAAGAAGTGTTCTGATCTTATCTTTTTCTTTTGAAGGATGCCTCCTAAATCAGACTTTAAACACTCTCAAAATATTGTTGGCGCAATATTTTCCACATCATTGGTCTTAATATAATCAGAAATTTCCTCTTTTAATTGTACAATATACTGATAATAAAGAATCATTTAATCTTCAGTATCATTTACCATTGTCTATGTGTGCTGAAAAAATATCATTCCAAACTGGTGCATAGTCAGACCAAGTTATTGATCCCTCAGCAGTTCCCACCACTTGATTGACTATCATTTTCTCCATCAATATGCATCGATGCTGAAGTATGAATTATGTGGTTTAGAAAAGAAAGTGTAATTCCAAACTTTAGGAAAATGTTGCCTCCACATACCAGTAAGATTCCAATTGTGAAGAAGACTTAAGTTTGGTCCTATGAGCTTTAGAAACTGGGCTCCACCCTGAAGAGTGATATAATTCTGGAGACCGTCATGCTGAAATCCCTTACCATAATTAGGTGCCCTTCTACCTTTATATCCATCTATTTAGCTAGAGATTGAAAGAAAGCACCTTGATCTTTATTGGGTGCATAGAGATTAATCAGAGTGTAAGGGACCCCCATTTACTTCAATTTGAAGAATAATGAGTCTGCATGAGGGATCAGCATAACTTTTTAAACTGAAATACAATATTTTTCGAAATTATAATACATACCTCTATATATTTCTCTACACCTGATGCAGCAGCAAAATATCTAGAAGGGAATTCGCTTGAAGATCTTACATGTACATATTGCTTTTTGCTCTGGAATTTGTTGCCAGAAGATGTGGTTAGTGCAGTTAGTATAGCTGTGTTTAAAAAAGGATTGGATAAGTTCTTGGAGGAGAAGTCCATACCTGCTATTAAGTTCACTTAGAGAATAGCCACTGCCATTAGCAATGGTAACATGAAATAGACTTAGTTTTTGGGTACTTGCCAGATTCTTATGGCCTGGATTGGCCACTGTTGGAAACAGGATGCTGGGCTTGATGGACCCTTGGTCTGACCCGGTATGGCATGTTCTTATGTTCTTATGAGTTTCCTGGACAAATGCTATTGAGACATTCATAGAATTAAGTTCTATGAGTAACAACTATCTTTTATAGTGAGTATTTAGCCCCTTTACATTTATAGAGAATACTTTTAAGGTAGACATGATTTAAAAAAAAAGATTTTCACCCATATCTGCATTTCATTAACTATAGGTTTTCCTGAAAATCATTAAAATGATTGTCTGCAATCATTAACACATAAGCCTGCATTATACATATCCAATTTCCCACCCCTCTCCACCTTTCACACACCACACAGAGCAATTCCTTTCCCTCCACCCGCATATCTTCTTGTGATCTGCCTAAGCCCAACCCAAGATATCCATTAATATAAGGGGAATAAACAACTTGTCATCCAACTCCCCACCCCACCCAGAAACCCGCTAGGAATAGATAATTATGACAAAATCTCTGTGCCTAATTGTAAATCTCAAAGACAAAGTTTAACAATAAGAGTTGTTGCTAAACACAATGATAAACTGATCATTACTACAATCTGTTAATACTTATACAACGGAAGTCACTCTGGCAAATCACAAAAATGATATATGAAGCAAATTTATTGACAGTCACTTATCAAACTGGGTTCTCAGTCGCTATCAATGGGGATCCTGACTACTTCTAATCTTCTTCTCCCTTTTTCGACCCATTGCCACCGAGGCCTCTGATCCTGTGTCGATGACGTATTTCCTTCAATAGCGCTTCGGCTTCTTGAACTTTCTTCGCTTTCGATTTAACTTCCTTGATAGTAAAAAATAATCCCAAAGGGAAGGAGCCAGCAATATCTGCAAACTTCTCTGTGCAAAATTGCCTTGATCTCTCAAAATGCTTGAGTTTTATATAGGGTAAGCGGAGATAAATCTATGAATATAGAGATGGCATGTTGTTCCCAGTGCCAGGACGTCATCTTTCTTGCACATGTGTAAGTACACTCCCTCATAACGAAGCTATGAAAGCACACCACAATGTCCAGCGGTTTGCTGCCAACTCTTTAGCCCAAATCTCTATGTGCACACTCTATATCGACCACTATTTCCTTTTCCTTCGATATTTCCTCAGCCTCTCCTAATGATGCTTTACATATGTTTTGAACAGCACCTTACAGTCGGTATATTCTAGGGTCTCCGGCACCCCTCGGAATCTTAAGCTACACCTGCGTACACAATTTTCTAAATCCTCAAACTTAGCAGCCAGCTCCAAGCACTCAGCATGAAAATCATATTTGACATTCGCATTATCAATCAAATCAGCAAGGACATCCAATTGGGTGTCATTTTCTTCATCACGTCTGCCGAGTTCCATTTCTTCCCATATCTCTGCCATCATATTTAGTACAACCTTTTTATTTGATTTATATTAGTACAAAGTTGACAAAGCCATTCACAGAACTCCGCTCTAGAAAGCAAACCTGATTCCATAGAAGCTTGAATATCAGGTACATTCTCACGATCTTCTTCCGTTGAATCGCGTTACTGTTCACGCTTTACTCGCCATCTAGATTGGCATATGAAAATTGTTGTAAGTCCATTGTTGTTCACCTAGAAGCCATACCAGCCTTTTAATAAGGGAAAGGCATGCCTAACCATGTCAGCAAAAGTCAGAAGCCAGTGATATTAAATAGATTGGGTTTCTCAGGTTTGGGAGCAAAGACTCAAGCGTCCATTCAAGACAATCTCATCACTTCTTCCTCTTCAGAACAGTTCTAAGCAGGGGATAGCCAAAGCCTTGTATGACAAAAAAAAACTATTTACGTGCAAGACTTTCACATTAAGAATGGTTCTCATTTACAAAAAACGTGCATGAGACCCAGCGGTTAACATGTTTTATCTTTCTCACCACGTTTGCGTGTCAAAATTTTGTGTCATTGGCACATTTTACAACTACATTTGGTTTTTCACGATATCCCACATTTTATCTACATACAGTGACCCCCACAGGACATAATACAGAACAGGATCTGTCTGTTTTCTTGTAACGTTGTGGACAAAGTTGTTCTTTTTTATTTTGTCTACTGGAAGCACTCAATGCAGAAGAATTTTCATCCATCCACATTAGATCAAACAGACATTTACAAAGTAAAATATACATGTAAAAGAATTTCAATCAGGAACAGCCTCAAAAAAATGGTGTTCATAGACATCAGCTATCAGAATTATAAGCCTTTTGAAATAGGTCTTTAAGGCTTTCCTAAAAAAATGATGCATCAGATATTGATCATATCTTCTTGGAGAGGGAGTTCCACAGCATGGGGCCGGCTAAGGAGAAGACCCGTTCCCTGGTCTCATCTAGGCATATATTTTTGATGGAAGGAACATCCATGAGATCACGTAAGTAGATATAAGGAGAAGGCTGAATGTTCTCATGAAAAAGATCACTGCTTATAAAGCAAGCATTCTAAAAGCAGATTTAATATCCTCTCACCCAGAATAATTGCCTTTGGAACTCCCTAATCATCCTGGACTGGTGTGACAGAAAAAAAAGGAAAAAGAAATATATTCTTACCTGTTAATTTATTTTCCTTTATTTCTGCGACACCAGTCCAGAAACCCACCTGAGAAGAGAAACTTCATTAAAAACAAAGTCTTGAAAAAATTAAAAAAAAAGTTTCTATTTAGAGTATATGGATTTTACCGTAATTTTTAGTTTATCACCGAGGAATGCTGGCTGCAACCAGTCTGTGCTCAACAGATATAGCGTCATAAACTTGATGAGGAACTAAACCCAATTGTTCTAGACTGGTATAGTAGAAATAAAGGAAAGGAAATTATCAGGTAAGTACATTTCTTCATCCATACCACAACTGTATTGGAGGATTCAGAATATAAACTTCTATAGTTAAATAAATAAATAAATGCTGATCACATCAATAAACTGCATTATGATCAAACACCCACACATAAGGGACTAGTAATTGCAAATTTATGCTATATGGAGAAAACAATAAAACAACATTTCTTGAAATCACTGTTGCTAAATCTAAGATTACAACTGTACAGATTCATATAAGTTACCTTTCTTTTCATTTTTACAATATAGATCTCTTTGAATAACCATGTTGGAAACATTCTGGTTTGGCTGAAAGTTGTCAGAGCTGCAAGTCATCTAAGAAATAAAATTTAAACAGACAAAATGAGCATTACAAACATAAGAAAAAAATTATGCTCACCCAAATATTGGTCATCACATGTACTATGAAATAAATTAAAGGATGATCTTACATACGGATATCTCTGAAAATTAATCCACCTTTTCTTTCTTTCATTATATAAAACTTTCCAATAATTAGATTATAGCTGATAAATCACTTTTCTTATATAAATCATAGCGATGTACAAATACAGATATGAAACAATAATTAAAGTGATGATAAAAATACAAAAAAAGATAATAAAACAATAGTAATAAAAGAGATAGTACAATAACCGTAAAAAAACATAAGATCAATAATATATAAATATCAACAGTAATAAAATATACAATAACATTAATAAATAATTGCATCATCAATTAGTAAAAGTCTGGCAGAATAAGAGAGTCTTGGGTGACTTACTGAATTTAGAATATTCCTTTTGAAGATGAACAATAAGCAGTAAGGAATTCCAGAAAGTAGGGGTAAGAAAAGTAAAAGACATTTCCCAAGTACCCTCAGAGGCAATCTCTCTAAAAGAAGGTAGATCATGTTGAGAAGAATAAAGGGAACGATCTGTGACATAAGGTACTAATAGACCGGACAAATAAGGATTCCCAGAACAAAAAGCTTTAAAGGCCAAGCATCCAATTTTGAACTGAATTTGCAGGGAGACTGGTAGCCAATGGAGCTCCTGTGGTAAAGGAGAGACTTGATCAAATTTTCTTTTCACAAAAATAAGCTTAGCAGCAGTATTTTACACAAGTTTTAACCATTGTATAGAATGAAATGACAAACAATGATACAAAGAATTACAACAATCTAAGCAATTAAGAAATAAAGCATTAAAGATCTCAAGTCTGAATGGTTCAGAAAAGGCCTAGCTTGTTGAATTAATCATAAAAAGAAATAAGCTTTTTGAAACAATTTAGAAATTTGGAGTTCAAAACTAAGCTTAGAATCACATAAAATTCCTAAAGACAAGACTATGGATTACACTTGAATCATAGTAACATAGTAGATGACAGCGGAAAAAGACCAAGCTGCCCACCCAGTCTGCACAGTTATCTTTGTCCACACTGTTAAGGCCACATTTATTACATTTGTTTTTAGTATTCTTACATTCCATATCATATAGTAAAATTATTCTAAGTGAATTACAAATAATTGAACATATAGCAATAAAATAATCACTCAAAAGATAAAATGACATAAAATCTGTGGAAGGTATTAAAAAAAAAACTCTTCACACCAATAGTAAAGGAGCTTATCTGAAAAATTAAATCAACACTTTATACATCTGTGCAAAACAAACAATGTAATACATAACAAAGTAATCAAGATGCAAACAGAAGAAAATAGCTTATACAGTAAAAAGGGAGGACAAATTTTATTTTTATTTTTTAAAGATATGGAGTGGAGGAGTAATTTACCGGTTAGAACACTGGGCTGAGAACCAGAAGGGTGACCAACTGCCCGGTTTTGGATCGGAGAGTCCGGCTTTTTAAGCTAAGTGCACAGAGTCCGGTTGCAGAGGTTACCGGACACTGTAATGTCAGGTCAAATTGCATGATTGGCCCTGGGACAGAGTCTGAACTGCACTGCATATCATCCAATCAGAGAATGGTATGCATGATTCTAGCATTAGCTCTCCTTCCAATCAGGTGCCTGTTTTTTCTATCAGGAAGCTGTTGCAGCCATAAGATGCAGCGAAGCAAGAGGAAGCCTGACCTTCCACTGCTTCTACTTCCTACAATGTATTCAGTCATGCTGCCCCACCACTGCCACTGCCCCTTCCCATCTAGGACTTGCATCCCCCTTAACCACAGCTACCTCTTCTTCACCCACAGCTCACATGGCCAAGCCCATCAGTACTGCTGCCCCTTCTTCCCACACCACTGTGGCTGTCTGCAAACTTCCTCTGCTGGTGGCTCCTGCTTGCTATTCACTGCTGGGTATGCCATTCTCGCTCCTCAGGACTCACTCTGCCTGACTTCTGCAGGCTGCCCCCCCCCCCTCTTCCTGCTCCCTGATTGCTATGTTCCTGCTTTCTTGTTTTCTGTTCTTTTGTCACTGGTGCCCCTCTCCTTCCTAGCCCCAATGACCATCTCTCATTTTCTACAGGATGCTGCTGCAACAGCCAGAGCCAAACTATTCCAGCCAGTAAACAGGAACTGTTTATAAAGAAAAAAAAATACAGAAACCACCTTACCCTTGTCCCTTAGCACATTAGAATAACCTGGTGTTAAACAAAAACATTTAGAGGTAGATCTTAAAAAAGTACGCTGGATTTTATAAGATACCCGTGTAGCCGCGCGTATCTTATAAAATCTGGGGTCGGCGTGCGCCAGGCTGCGCAGCCTGCCTCTGTTTCCTCCGCGTCCCCCCACCTTCCCCTCCCTTCCCCTATCTAACCCACCCCCCAGCCCTAACTAAATCCCCCCCCCCACCTTTTGTTGTGCAAGTTACGCCTGCTTGAAGCAGGCGTAACTTGCGCGCGCCGCCTCGGCATCCCCCAGCACAGTCCGCAGTGCCTGGGGACTCGGGATGCCCTCCCGGCCCGCCCCCGAACCATCGCCACGCCCCTGGACACGCCCCCGGACTGCCGACACGCCCCCAGACACGCCAGTCCCGCCCCTTTTACGAAGCCCCAGGACTTACACACATCCTGGGGCTTTGCGCATGCCGGCAGCCTATGCAAAATAGGCTGCCGGCATGCAAGTGCCCTGCCGGATTTACGCGCGCAGGGCTTTTAAAATCTAGCCCTTAGTGTACTGCAGTAAGCCCCCTTCTTGTCCCTCTCCCTGCCCAGTATCCCCTACTCTGACCCCAGTCTCCCCCAACCCTGCCTAGTATTATTAGCCTGCTCCCCTCGGACCTGTTGTGGGCTGCCCATTGCCCCAGAAAGCAGGGCTAGCCATGGTAAAGGGGGATGCCTCCTTGGATGAGAGAACCAGCCAGCTAATCCACCAGATGCACAGAGACTAAGGAGTGCTCATGCCACTACACCTGTGGCATGCAGCACTGGCACCCAAACCCCTGGTGAGGTGCATCAGTGCTCTCCCACCAAGGTCTTGAACCCTGGATGATTGCCCACTTGAAATTAATGTCCTCTCTACCAGCTGTAGGATACCAGCAGTTGCAGACTTCCAACACACATTCAGGTCTTTGTAAATAGTGTATGGCTGGCCACATATGCAGATGCAGTAATCTTTGTATAAAGATGAAATGATTCTATAGGGACATCACTCCATCCAAGAATTATATCAAAATAATCTTTGGTTTGATAAGGATTTAAGAGATCAAACGTGCTATTTTCTCTGTCCACTTCAACTTCACTTCCTCAGCCCCTGATCACTTCAGGACAGGTTGAAGGGGGTGGGGGAATATCAGAAGAAGGTTCCCTAAAGGCTGATTGAGAGGGGAGGGGTCAGAGCAGAAGCAGGGAGAGAGCTGAGACTGAAGGCAGGCAGGCAGGCACCCTGTAGCTTTCTACAAAAGACTGAATTAAGAAGTGTGAAAGCTTTTAGGAATGCTGTTTCTGTGGCATATTGAAAATTATAAGGCAACAAGCTAATTATGTGGTTTTCCCATGGCCGCACAATTTTGGGAGGCTAGGGACACTGCCTTTAGTTCCTAAATGAAACTCACCATGAGTGAAATAAATACAAATAAAAAAAAATTTAAAAAATAAATAAATAAATACAAATATATATATATATACACACACACACACATATATGGCACTGTATAAAAAAAAAAAAATATATATATATATATATATATATGGCATTGTAAGACTTGGTGGTGGTGGTGGGGGGGGGGGGGGGGGGTAGGGTAACTGCATACAGACAACAACCAACATGGGCCTGACTTTTAAGTCTGGGGTACTGGCACACACACATAAAGGAAAAAGCACAGGATAGCTTCTACAGTGAAGTCCCAAAGCAAAGAACTTCAAGCAGCATTGTCTGAATTATCAAGAAGGCTCCTCACCCAATACAAATATTGCTAGCAGTAATTTATGGGCTTGACAGTTAATTGGTTTTGATTGACAGTAATATTTACAATCCTTATAATAAGGCATGGGGATAACTGCATTGAGCAGCAGTTACTTCCCTTGGGGGTATCCTGCACAGAGCGGCAGATACTACCATAACAAGCTTGCTTGGCAGACTGTACAGGCCATCTAGTCCTTTTCTGCTGTCATTATTAAGTTACTATGTTAAGGGAAGAAATATATAAAGGATGAGGAGGAAAAAGTGGATTTGCTTAACAAATATTTCTATTCGGTGTTCACGGAGGAAAAGTCAGGTATAGATCTACAAGAAATGAACACAATTAGAATTGAAAGTGAGGTAAATCTCAATTTTCAGAAGACTATGTTTGTGAGGAGATAAATAAACAAAAAGTACATAAAGCGATGAGACCGAACAGGATACATCCAAGGGAATCAAGAGAACTTAGGGAAGTTCTGTCAGCTCCGTTGGCTGAACTTTGCATAGCTTCTTACGAGTCAGGTGTAGTTCCAGAGGACTGGAGACTGCTGAATATGGTTCCTCGTCACAAAAGTAGATATAAGGAGAAGGCTGGGAGCTATAGGTCAGTTAGTCTGACCTATGTGGAGAGTAAATTAATGGAACCACTTCTAAAACAGAGGACAGTGCAGTTTCTGGAATCCAATGGATTACACGATCCGAAGCAGCATGGTTTTATCAGAGATAAGTCTTGTCAGATGGATCTGATATATTTCTTTGACTGAATGCCCAGAGAGTTGGATCACAGAAGAGTTCTAGATGTAGTCTACTTGGTTTTCAATAAGACCTTTTACATGATTAAGCATAGGTGACAAAAATAAAATGAGTGTCCTTAGTATGGGTCCAAAAGTGACTGACTGGGTTAGAAACTGGGTGAGTGGGAGGGAAGAAAGGCTAGTGGTAAATGAAGATTCTGAATACTCTGCGACAGATGCAGGCCAGCTCTCACTATGATCCCACTGCACAGAGCCACCTGGAAAGCCACACTGGCTGCCTCAAATACCTGCTTCAGCACCAATTCAATCTTCCCGTCTCCCAACTTAATTGGGATAGTAGTTTTTCCTAGTAACCACACAAATGAGCACATCCACCTCAGAAGTCCTCAGCTTCTCCCTCTCTTGAGCACCCAGAGGATAAAGCTTAGTCTTACCTCCTTTAAAATTGGCCTCTGGGGAGTCCCATTCCATGGAAATCAGTTTCTTGACTGACCTATGCAGATGAAAAGACTTGGATGTTTTCTTAGACCCATCATGATAAGATCCTCAGCCAAATTCACCTTTTCCTCACCATTCTCTGCAATATTCAAAATCTTCAAAGATAGAATAATTATGGAAGGAAACTCCTCTTCATGAAAAAGCCAAACCATCAAGTTTTCGCCTTCCTCCATGGGTGAAAATTTCCCATCTTCTAGCTCTTCATCATTGCCCTTAGAGCTGTCACATCAAGGAGAGAAGCATCTTTTTCCTCCTCCTTTCTGGCTCTCTTAAGACAAGCAACAGAGCATCCCCTGCCACCCTCAGGAGCCGTTTCCTGCCCCATATAAAACGTTTTTTCCAGGCATTTGAGAGGATGGAAAAGGGGGGAAGGAGGGGGGAAGGAGGGCCACAAACCAGTTCCCCTAGAATTCTTGGCTATCAGATTTTTCTCCACTGAGGTAGGGAGTTCAGGTCTATCCCCTCAGGAGCTGTTCCACCAAGGGAGGGATCCACAAGCTGTCAAGCCAAACACAGCTCAACCAGGAGAAGGAGTCAAAGACTATCACTCCAGGAGCAGTCGACCCACATCTCCTTCACTAAAGTCTAAATCAGAATTCAGACACAGCATGGGATGCTTGCCTATCATCTGCTGGAGACAGAGAATACTGGCAGGCTGAGCACAGCATAGAACCCTATAAGGAGCAATGTTAGCAAACCTGTAGTTTGTCTCCATCTGCAAATTGGAAAGCATTACATCTGGACTGATCTGGCTGGATGAGGAGGAATGGCAGGCATTTTCTTTACAACCTGATGCAGGCATAACACCCATGGCAATCCAGTGGTAGGGGTGTTTCATCTTTCTTCTAAGCCAGAATTTCAAGACTGCATGACTACAGGATAACAAGATAATTAATGATTTGTTCTCTCCATGATTTTAGATCAATACTGTGTGCCTTGAGGATAACACAAGACCAGAGAAAATATATATATGTATAGTGATTATTTGAATGTTTTTTATGGTGAAAGAAAGCATAGTTGCTTACCTGTAACAGGTTTTCTCCTAGGACAGTAGGATGTTAGTCCTCATATGTGGGTGACATCATCCGATGGAGCCCAGCACGGAAAACGTTTGTCAAAGTTTCTAGAAGCTTTGACCAGCAGACTGAGCATGCCCAGCCTGCTACAATCTGCACGTCCATGCGAGGTCCTCCTTCAGTCTTGTAACAAAGCAAAATACGAGCAAAAAAATAAAACAACAAACCGAAAGGGGAACCCAACTCCGTGGGGAGGCAGGCGGGATTCCTGAGGACTAACATCCTGCTGTCCTAGGAGAACACCTGTTACAGGTAAGCAACTGCATTTTTTCCTAGGACAAGCAGGATGGTAGTCCTCACATGTGGGTGAATAACAAGCTCCAAAAGGCCCCTGCTAACAGGAGAGACAGACAGTGACCGAACAAAGTGCAAACGGGCACAACTGCAGTACTGTGGAACAGCAGGGGACTGTCTGGTTTCCACAAGGCATGAAGAGTTGGGTTCTAGCCTGGAACAGGTTGCGTAGGATGGATTGATCAAAGGCACTGTCCTGACGCCCATCTTTATCCAAGTAATAATGAGCCACAAACATGTGAAAAGAACTCCAGGTTGTGGCTCGACAGATCTCGATGATGGGGACTGCATGTAAATGTGCTACAGACATCGCCATAGCCCGCACAGAGTGAGACTTTACTCAGCTGGCTAGCGAAAGGCCTGTTTGCACATAGCAGAAGGCGATGCAATCCGGCAGCCAGTTCGACAAGGTCCACTGCCACTCCAGCCTATTGGAATCAAAGGACACAAAGAGCTGGGTGGACTGTTGGTGGCCGGCAGTGTGATCCAGGTAGAAAGCCAAGGCCCTCTTACAGTCCAAGGTATGAAGAGAGCCCGTTCCCCTGGGTGGGAATGAGGCCTCGGAAAGAAGGTGAGTAAAACAATGGACTGATTAATATGAAAATCATTTACAACTTTGGGCAGTAATTTTGAATGCGTATGCAAGACTACACGATCATGAAAGAACTTCGTGTATGGGGCATACGAAACCACAGCCTGAAGCTCACCGACCCTACATGCCGAAGTAATTGCCACCAGGCATATGACTTTCCAGGTGAGGAACTTCAGGTCGCAGGATTTCAGCAGCTCAAAAGGAGGATGCATGAGCCGCGCCAGGACAATTTTGAGGTCCCAAGATGCTACCGGAGGCTGAAGAGGGGGCTTTAGCTGAAGGAGGCCCAGCATGAAGCAGCCAACTAAAGGTTGGACCAAAACGGGCATGCCAGCGACACCTTGATAGTACGCACTGACAGTGCTGAGGTGCACCCTGACTAAGCTAATCTGAAGCCCAGGCTCGGACAGATGCCACAGGTAGTCCAACAGCTGAGGGAGGGGGCATGAGAAAGGGTCCAAATCATAGCCCTTGCACCAGATGGAAAACCTTTTCCACTTCAAGCTGTAGGACTTCCTGGTGGAGGGCTTTCGAGACGCCACCAGGACCTGGGAGACAGTCAAGAGTTCCAAAGGCTAGAGGACTACATGCTCAACATCCAAATTGTGAGAGCCAGCACCCAGAGATTCAGATGGCGCAGGTGCCCTGGTTCTGCAAGATGAAATTGGGTGCAGTCTCCAGCCAGATGGGTGCCCACACCAACAGGTCCTAAAGGAGCGGGAACCAGACCTGTCGGGGCCAAGAATGCGCCACAAGTATCATGGTCCCTCTGTCCTGCAGAAGCTTCAGCAGAGTCCTCAAGAGGAGAGTACGTGTACAGCAGGCCCGTCCCCCAGTGGAGGGAGAAGGCATCGCAGGCCGGATGGCTGTCCCCTAACACTAGGGAGCAATACCTGCTCACCTTGTGGTTGTGTGGTGAAGTAAAGAGATCCTCATCCAGTGTACCCCACTGGCAAAATAAGCTCGGCAGCCACCTCCAGTTTGAATGACCAGTCGTGTGGCCAGAAGGAGCACCTCAAACAGTCTGCTAGCACATTGAGATGGCCCAGCAAGTAGGTCACTCGTAGAGACTTTCCCTGTGAAAGGGCCCAGGTCCACACTTGTACTGCCTCGTGGCAGAGGAGGAATTAACCTGTGCGGCCCTGCTTGTTGATATACCACATCGCAACTTGGTTGTCTGTCTGAATTAGGACATCCTTGGACAACAACAGGTCTTGGAATGCCCACAGAACATACTGAATTGCTCGAAGCTCCAACAAGTTTATCTGAGAGTGGGCTTCGGAGGCAGTCCAGAGACCCTGCGTGTGGATACCATTCACATGGGCTCCCCAGGCTTGAGGGGAAGCATCGGTGGTGAGAATCACCTGAGGCGAAGAGGGTTGGAAGAGAAGCCCTTTTTCCAGCTTGGAAAGATCTTCCCACCAGGACAGAGACACTCTTAGAGGATCCGTGACTGTGACAGGTGCCTTGAGATCCTGGGAAACCTACTGCCACTGGGACCATAGGGTCCATTGAGCTCTCCTCATGCAGAGGTGAACCAGAGAGGTCACATGGTTGGAGGCCACTAATTGGCCCAGTAGGCGGAGCAGAAGGTGAGCTGGCGCCCTCCGGGTGTTCTGGACAAGGGCAGCCAGCGAGGCAAGGGCGATTGCCTGGTCTCGGGATAAAAAAGCTTTCACCTGCACAGTGTCCAGCTTGGCACCTATGAAGTCCAGCTGAGGAGATGGGCAGAGATGAGACTTGGAGAAATTTATGACAAACCCCTCCATCTGCAACATCAAGATCAGAGCATGCAAGGCTCTGGAGTGGGAGTCGCTCTTGACCAACCAGACCAACCACCAAGCGACGCCAGAGGTAGGCGGCCACCACCACTAAGCAATTGGTAAAATCACGGGGGGCCGATGCCAGCCCAAATGGCAGCACTTTGTACTGGTAATCTGCTTTCCCCACCACGAAGCAGAGGTACTTCCAGAGGCTGTGGACAATTGCAATGTGTGCGTAAGCCTTCTTGAGATCGAGGGAGCAAAGTCAGTCTCCTCCTTTGAAGAGCGAGATCAGTTGCCCAGAGAAACCATCTTGAACTTTTCTCTCACAAGAAACTTGTTCAATGCCCTGAGGTCGAGGATGGGGCGCAACTGCCATTCTTTTTCGGAATGAGGAAATACCTCGAATAGAGCCCTCAGCCTTGTTGATGGCGAGGGAGCAGTTCCCCCGCACCCACCACAAGGAGGGTGGTGAGTTCTGTCTGAAGTATGACCTGGTGGTTGAACCCCCACAATGGACATGGGGGAGAGGTCTCTGGGAGCCAACTGAAGTTTAGACTGTACCCCTGATGGATAATAGTGAGGACCCACCAGTCTGCTGTCATCTCCTCCAAATGATGAGCGAAGCTCAAGAGCCTGCCTCCGACCAGGGGATCCGCCATCAGGGGTATGATCAACAGACCTTCGCTCCCTCACTGCCAGTCAAAAGCCCATGGCCAGGGCTTGCTGTTGGTGAGGATGGCCCCTGGAGTGGGTGCGTGGCGTACGAGCCCGAGAGGCTGGAGGATATTTCCTTTGCCGTTAAAATGGCTTCCGGAAACTCGGCCTGGAGGATTTCCTGGCCGAGGACGGACCTTCAGAGGCACTAGCAGAAAGCTGTTGAAGGGTATCATTATGATCTTTTAATTGCGCTACCGCATCCCAGACTTTATCCCCAAAGATGTTTTCACCCATGCGGGGGGGGGGGGGAAATCAGCTAGCCTATCCTGGACCTCTGGCTGGAGGTCAGAGGCGTGGAGCCATGCCATTTCCTAGCACTGATGCCCACTGCCGCTGCGCCGGCTGCTGTCTCGAAAACATTGTAGCTGGAACGCACCTCATGCTTTCCCGCTTCCAGACCCAGCAGGGTAATGGCTGAGAGGGCCTCTTGCTGCTGTTGAGGCAGGCCCTCAGCAAAGTCCTGGACCCGCTTCCAGAGACTGCAGTTATATTGGGTCATATAAAGCCAGTAGGCAGTGATGTGGGCCACCAGCATGGCACCTTGAAAGACTTTCCTGTCCAGGGCATCAAGCTCCCTGTGCTCACGAACTGGAGGGGTGAAGGCATGGGTGCGGGAGCACCGGGACTTTTTCAAGGTGGACTCATTGGGCCTGTGAGCCTGTATGCTGTGGGCGAGGTCCATGAGTGATATCAACCCTGGGCTCTGACGGCTTCGGAGGCCTCGAGGGCACCGTAAGCATCGACGGGTACCTAAGCATCTAGACGACCGGAGGCCGCAGTAGGCCAGAAGAACCCGTTAAAGGCTCGAGGAACCATGGTCTGGGAAACACGGTATTGGCCGTATCTTTCTCCTCGGAGGACCCAAGAATCTGGATCGCTTCGGGGGAAGGCATCAGTGGCCGCTGGGGAACAGAGAGTCCCTCGGGCACCGGCTGCATCGGAAGGGTGCCCAGGAGGAAGTCCAGATGCTCTAGCAGGGGTGCTAACATCTATGGCGGAGGCTCAGGCACCGGCATGGGGGCCGGTGGCACTAGTAGCTCAATGCTCTGGAGCGTTTTCAGCACCATGGAGTGCTTCCTGCGGTCCAGCTCCTCCTGAAAGTCCAGAGTGGCCAGGATTGATGGAGGGGGGATGAGGTGTCACCAGCTCTTCCTTGGATCTCAGAGGTGGTGTAGTACCCAGCATCAATGTCGGTGGGGAACGCAGAGGACTACCAGGGGCATTGGAGGATGGGGCCTCCGATGACCGGTGTTGCTTTGGAGGCGGCTCGGCAGGCACCGGTGCCATGCGTCGATGGTGACCTTGCAGGATCTTCTTCAGTGCTCGGCCCGGTCTTTTCCAGGCACCAAGGAAGTGGAAGATCCCAATGCCTGGCAAAATGGTTAGACCTTCGAGGATCTATCACTGTCCCCTCGATCCTTGGAGGTACTAGTAAGAGGAACGGCCAGAGGAAGCGTATCCGAAGGTTTCCTGTGGCCTCTCTGCGTCGATGGGACCGACGCAGGAGTAGAAGGAGCAGACTTCGGGGCCCCAAAAAGTTTCTCCATCTTAATGAGGCGTGCCCGATACCTTGTGGGGGTCATTTGATCTCACAGATGGCACCCATGGATGTCAAGCGAGGCCCCCAGGCAGAGGATGCAAACCTCATGCGGATCCATGATGGAGATGGTCCGCGGGCACTAGGGACACCGATGAAAACCGGTCAATGCCATAAAAACACCCGGCATGCGATCAATGACTGGCGGTCACCGCGAGGCGAAAGTCGGGAATCAACCACAAAGTTGTGAAAAAAGAGCAATAGAAAAACCTACCAGACCGAGGAGGCATCAACCGCGAAGGGGACCCTACGATAAAAACGACAGGAATCCAAAACCTATTCAAGAAAACAAGGAAAAAATGGAGAGCTGCACAACTCTGAGGCAACTGCACCACGGAAAAGAAGAGACTGAAGGGGGACCCCGTATGGATGTGCAGATAGTAGCAGGCTGGGCAGGCTCAGTCTGTTGGTCAAACCTTCTAGAAACTTTGACAGAAGTTTTCCGTGCTGGGCTCCATCGAATGATGTCACCCACATGAGGAGTACCATCCTGCTTGTCCTAGGAGAAAAGATTAATTTTCAGAGAGCGCCATATGTATAATTATTCCTATAAGTACTGGTACACAATTTTGGGGTGAGAATCTCACTTAAACCAGTTTAATGGCCAACCCATGCAGAGGACCAGGATTCAATTCTTAGCTCACATCTTCTGCTTCCTAAACTGATGATACTGCACAGCTAGCATTCACAGCCTCTGGGGGAGTTCCAGTCACTGTGCAATGGTCAATGCCCAATAGCTGAATTTATGGCCCATGATTGCAGTGTTCTAGAAGAACCCTATTGCATGTCCATGGCCGAGGACTGTTACTGCAATGACAGGTCTAAGTGAATTTAGAGGGGATATCAAAGGGGAAAAAATCCCCGAGTAGTTGCAAATGAAAGCTCATGGTGCCATATTTCAGCACTGGTCTGATTAAGCTAGAAATCCAAAGAAGCTGGAAGAAATTGCAAGGCCCAACTATCCCAACAAACGAAAAAAAACTTCAGCGATTTCTTCAAGTGTGCAGAAAGAAAAATGTAAATTAAGTAATATTACAACAGTACCATTGAAGGAATACAGGATGCAGCATCTGTTTTCATTTTAGACTCCATTAATAGTGGTGGTAGAGCCTCCAATGGCGTGCCTCTTAATAATTTCTCTTTCATATCCTTGTATCTGGCTTCAAGCACTGCCAAACTGGTAAGAAGACTGGAGCTCAATTCTGTTTTCTTGTTTGTAAAATTCCTATCAAAATACAAAAGCACAACTGAACACAAAAGTTTCCAAATGCTTCTAGCAACTGGCACAAATAGTCAAAGCTTCTATATCTACCAGAATTATGTACTCATATTTTCAAAGATCTTTGCTAGAAGAAACAAATGGGAGAAACCTTCTACTATATATTATTTTCAGTAATGTTATGTTTTAAGCACTTTGAGGTAGCAGTGCAGCAAAGTGAGGCAAATATAAACCCCCTGGATATACAACTTTAAATTGCCTCCCATGAAGCCTCTAAACAGATTTACTCCAGATCATAACAAGAGTAAGATTGGCTAATTCCCCTATTTGTCCACATATCTCATTTCCTATGTAAAATCATCAGAGTCAGTCCATATATGATGGATATATAAATAGCATATGATAGCAGATAAAGATCAAAATGGCCCAGACTTCCGGGTGATGACTTAATCGGAACGACATCTCGGGCTTGAGCTCTGTGGCCCCTCTCCGCAGTTTCCCCTTAAAATCTACCCTTTAATCCACAATTTTGCAGCAATTTTGCCCTGGAGGGCTCCCTAAACGTTCGAGCTCTGATTGGTGAAATTTGGGGCGCCCTGGCTCGAATGCGCCTGTGGACCACGAGGAGGGGGTTTGATCGTCGGCAGCGTGCTCCTAAAATGGCAGCCGCCCCAGAGGCTCCCAAAGTGCTGGCAGCAATCTCTGGAGACATGCTGCAACAAATCTCCAAAAGTGTGACGGCAGTACTCGATGCAAGGCTCTTAAAAATCTAGACTTCAATGGATGATCTCAAAGGGACTCTCTGGAGGGGCAAACCAAGAGGCTGGATCAGGCGGAGCAAGTACTCTCAGATTATGGGGACCGGCTGGCGGACTCGGAGCACCACGTGGCAGTTACAGGCCTAGAAAACCGAGGCAGGCGTAACAATCTAAAAATTATTGGGTTGCCGGAATTGGTGAAGGAGGGAGAGCTGATCTTTGTGGAGACATGGCGACCCGGCCAGCTGGGCCTGACACTGCCTTATGACAAGCTGCGCTGCGAGAGGATCCACAGGGTGGGTCCACCACTCAAAGCCCCCAGCAAAGAGAGACCAGTTATGGCGCGTATTCTTAATTGGGCATACAAAACCCAGCTACTCCGTGCCTTTAGACAACAATCCACGGTGGAATATCAGGGACACAAGATATTGCTTTTCAATGATTTTTCAGCAGCCACAGTAGTACAGAGGAAACTGTTGTCTCCGGCCAGCTCTGACCTACACAAACGGGGTATACATTTTGCCCTCCTCTACCCAGCCAAGTTAAGAGTGCACCATGTAACAGAGTGCTTTTTTTCACGTCAAAAGAGGAAGTCTCATCTTTCTTAACCTCGCTGGGAAATCCTGGAGTGGCCTGAGTTGCCGTATCTGTCTAACTTTGGATGACTAGGGGCAGTTGCATCCTAACTGAACACTGTTGGCAATAGGTGGTCAGCCCCTGGGAGAAGACTGAAACCGCTGATCTCTACTTTTCATGACCTTGCATGTGCCAGAGTTCCAAGGGTTATTACGTGCAGTTATCTGTTTTGTTACTAATATGCCAGGCCTGACTGTTCTTACTGGACACCCGAAATGAAGCACTAGGCCAGGCCGAAACCCGTATCTTGTTGAATACAGGTTATAAGCTTTTCTTATGTGTTGGGGGATTTAGGAGGAGGGGCATCTCCTTATATCTGGATCTGTATGATTCCCCTGTGGGAGAGAGCCTGTGCCTCTTGGAGTGTATGTATAGTGTTTATGTGGGTATGGTGTGGATGCAGTGTGAGTGGTGGGGGGGAGAAGACCAAGGAATAAATATGCTGATCTTACTATGGCTAAGTCCTGGGGCTCAGGCTGGGAGGCCCTGGGATTCCTTCACAATGTGTCTAGTGCTGGGAGCCTGGGCCTCCTTATTACTACATCATCTGTACCAGGACCATGGCAACGGTTAGTCACCTCCTTAAATGTGGATGGTATACGATAAAGAGAGGAAAAAGCTACTTTCCATGTTTCGGTGCTTTCACTCCTAAGTGGTGTTTCTCCAAGAAACACATCTTACGGACGAGGAACATGGAAAGCTAAAACGGGATTGGGTGGGCCAATGCATCTTCTCCTCTTTTTCATCCCAAAAGCAGGGAGTAGCCATTCTTTTTCACAAACAATTGCCATTTCAGCTCACCTGGGTGTGCATGACAAAGAAGGAAGATATGTGGTTGCAGCCGGGGTTCTTAATCAGCAACAGGAGGTGTTTTGTAATGTTTACGCGCCCAACATTTACTCTCATGAGTTTTTCACTAGACTGGTGGGCCTACTAACAGGTCTGTCGGACTATACTTTGGTGGTCGGAGAGGATTTTAACACGGTTGTCAATAAACGATTAGACTGTAGACCGCCCAAGCCTAATGCCGCCATGATCTCCACTGGGAGTCAACTTCCTCTGTCAGGAATTGCAGTTGCTTGACGTATGGCAAGTACTGCATCCGGATGAATGGGATTTACCTTTTTTTCTAATCCACATCAGTCGTACTCCCGATTAGACTACTTGCTAGTCTCCAACGCCATGTTTTCTGCGGTAGTGGATGCTACTATAGGGGAGCATTTCACTCTCCGACCATGCTCCGATTACCCTCATACTTTGAAATGTGGATGCGGGCCGCGGGGACCTCTCTTAGCGTATGTGATCTGATCTGTTCTTAGATAAGTCATTTCACCCCTATTTGCAAACACACTGGAAGGAATACCTGGAGTTCAACAACACCCCAGGGGTTCCTCCGGCCACGCTATGGGAAGCCGGAAAGGCAGTGATGCGTGGCCATATTATAGCTTATGTCGCAAAGGTAAATCGGCAATGTAACGCAGAGATTCTGCGCCTTACCGGAGTGCTCAAAATGGCACAGCAAAACCACATGGCCAATATGACAGCTGCTACTAAAGGCCAGGTAGACCAAGTGCGCAAAGTGTTAAACGCCCTGATCCATCAAAGGGCCTCAAAATCGCTATGGTATTACCAATACCAATTATATAAGTACGGTAACCGGGCAAGTAGAATACTTGCCAATTTAGTCCAGCCCAGGAGCCAAATGTCGGTCATTGCGGTATTCGCGGAGCGCATAAGAACTCGGTGGCGGATATCTCTGCCAGGTTCCTAGACTATTATAAAGATTTATATGCTTCGAAGCCTCAAGACCCTTCCGCCACTGATGGTTTTTTTCAAGGGCATGCTTGGCCGCACCTATCTGCAGACCAATTGACTTGCTGAATAAACCTATCAGTGAGCAGGAAATTTACTCTGTGATTCAAGGATTAAAGGTGGGGAAGGCAGTGGGACAAGATGGGTTGGGGTCCGAATTTTACAAGATTCTTAAATTTCTTCTCCTGCCCCGTCTGTCCCAGTTCTATAATGACCTGCTTCTCACTACTGAGCTTCCCGCAGCTGCTAATCAATCGGTTATTGTGGTCTTGCCAAAAAAAGGAAAAGACCCTATGGAGCTAGGCTCGTACCGGCCTATATCCTTGCTTAATGTAGATGTAAAAATTTTGGCAGCAATACTTGCTGCGCATTTAAATGGGATCCTACCTGCTCTAATTGAACCCGATCAGACGGGCTTTGCCAAGGGGTGGCAGCGGGTGAGGAATATGCGGTGCTTATAGCGGCCCTTAGTTACCACCCTGCGGCTGAAGCTATGATTTTAAGTTTAGATGCTGAGAAAGCTTTCGATTCTCTATCGTGGGAGTATTTGTTTTGGGCCTTGCGTCAATTTGGCTTCTCGGGCTCGTTTGTGGCATGGTTTGAGGTGTTATACAAGAATCCCAGCGCCTGTATTTTGATAAATGGTGCCCTTACGGACCCTTTTGCTTGGCGCTGTGGTGTGCGGCAGTGATGCCCACTCTCCCCGCTCCTATTTGTGCTAGCTGTGGAACCTCTAACTACCCGGTTGCGGGGAGAGGATTTCTGGGGACTTAGCATTGGCAACCACCCACTGAAGGTAGCACTTTTCGCTGATGATATTTTGCTGTTTGTGAGGCGCCCACAGAGCAGCATCATGGTTATTATTCACATTTTTGAACAATTCCGCACAATTGCTGGGCTGAAGATAAATTTTTCAAAATCGGAGGCTTTTGCTCTGCACCCCGTGCTACAACAGTCCTGGGTGGGGACCCTTCCTGTTTGCTTGGGCCCCAGGTAAACTCTGTAATCTGGGGGTGTGGATCCCAAGAGATCTAGGCTTAATGTATGAGTTAAACATATCTGAAGTCATTGCTAAAGTACAGCTGCAGTTGGCAGCATGAAGCCCGCTCTCACTCTCTCTTTTTGGCAGGTGTGCTCTGGTGAAAATGGTTCTCCTCCCTAAAATCCTTTATATCCTACACATGCTTCCCTGCTGGCTCCTTACCAGAGATTTAAAACGCCTGAGATCATCCCTTTCCAAACTTCTGTAGCAGGGTAAGACCACCCACATTAAATACACCACCCTTGAACACCCCAAGCTTAGAGGGGGCTGTGGCCTGCCGGATTTTCGGTTATATAATGTTGCCTGCCAACTGAGATTTGTGGGAAAGTGGCTGACATATACTTATTGTTTTTGTGAGGTGGGCCTGTTGGGCAGAATGACTGCACCCTGGTCTCCTCTCTACTTGCTGCAATTAAGACCTTCGCAACTCCATAACATGGACTTCCTCAGACAGCTGATGTACCCATGTATAAGAGCGTGGAGGTGGTTGCGGACAATGCGAGGCCTCACTGGGCCAACTTCCTTGCTTCAAATTTAGGCTCTTAGGTAGAAAGCTTAAATCCAGAACCTCCAGGGTAGCATTCTCTGAAATGCTCCCTGATCCACGCGCAGGTCACGAGAGGCAGTCAGAGCTCCGGAGTCTCAATGCGTGGATGAGACGATGGTGCAAGGAAGAGGGATTCAGTTTTGTTAGGAACTGGGGAACCTTTTGGGGAAGGGATGGGCTCCACCTTAACCAGGGTGGAACCAGACTGCTGGCGCTAACCTTTAAAAAGGAGATAGAGCAGCTTTTAAACTAGAACAAAGGGGAAAGCAGACAGTCACTCAGCAGCGCATGGTTCGGAGAGAGGTATCTTCAAAGGATACTAATGATGCATTAGAATTAGGGTATCCCGACAGTGAGGTTCCAATAATTAGAAAAATAGTCCAAGTGCCTGTAACTAAAAACTCACCTGAGCTAACAAATTCTAACTTATCCCTATCAATTAAAAGGCAGAATGAAAATACAAACAAAAAACAAACTTTGAAATGTTTGTATGCTAATGCCAGAAGTCTAAGAAGTAAGATGGGAGAATTAGAATGTATAGCAGTGAATGATGACATAGACTTAATTGGCATCTCAGAGACATGGTGGAAAGAGGATAACCAATGGGACAGTGCTATACCGGGGTACAAATTATATCGCAATGACAGAAAGGAGCACCCGGGAGGAGGTGTGGCGCTTTATGTCCGGGATGGCATAGAGTCCAACAGGATAACCATCCTGCATGAGACTAGATACAAAATTGAATCTTTATTTATTTATTTATTTTATTTATTTAAAATTTTTGTATACCGACATTCGTTTAGAAAACATCACATCGGTTTCTATAGAACAAAATGGCCAACAGGGCTTTACATAGAAACTGAATAAAATAACTAGAGAGGGGGGGAGCGGGGGGGGGGAGGGGGTAAGGGCTTTACAATGAAAATATTAAGAGACCTGGGAAGGGGGGGGGGTAGAGGGATAAGGGAAAACAAGGTTATGCTGTACAAGTAAATTCAAGGCAAAAACATGATTAAATGCAAATATAGCTTATGTACAATAGTAATACAATGGGGGGGAGAGTTAAGGGAGGGGGTTTAAGTAAGGACCTGGAGGGCGGGGGGAGGGAGGAGCGGGTGAAAAGGGCGGAAAGGAGCAGGGGAAAAAGGAGAGAAAAGGAGGGGCGGCTCAAGTATAGGCTCGTGTGAACAACCAAGTCTTGAGGTTCTGTCGGAATTTCTTAGGGCACGTTTCAAGGCGGAGGTGGGTGGGCATGGTGTTCCATAGGGAGGGACCAGCTAGGGATATAGCGCGTTGTTTAGTGGCTGTAAGGTGAAAGATTTTGGGAGAGGGTGTGTGAATATTTGCAGTGTAGGGGGTTCTGGTAGGTCTGGAAGAGGAACGAAGGTGTAAACTGTCTGGGAACCAAAGCATTTCAGGATTGTGTATGGCTTTATGGATGAGGGTAAGAGTTTTGAATTGAATTCTGGCTGTGATGGGGAGCCAGTGAAGTTGTTTGAGAATGGGTGTAATATGTTCTTTTCTGCGGGTGCCTGTTAGTACTCGTGCAGCTGCATTTTGAAGCAGTTGTAGAGGGGCAAGGCAGTTCTTTGGAAGTCCTAGGAGCAGAGAGTTTGCGTAATCTATTTTGGATAATATTAAGGCTTGCAGGGCAGTTCTAAAGTCGTTGAGGTGCAGTATAGGTTTAAGTTTTTTGAGTGTGTGTAATTTGTAGTAACAATCCTTAATGGTAGAGGAGATAAATTTCTGTAGGCTGAATTGAGGGTCAAGTGTGACGCCTAGGTCTCTTACAGATTGCGAGAGGACAGGGGGAGTAAGGGGAGAGTTAGCTGAGGGGGTAGGTAAGGTATTGAAGGGCTGAGGTGAAATGATCATAAGTTCAGTTTTGTTGGGGTTTAGGGCTAGGTTGAGTTGTGTGAGTAGACAGTTGATGGATGAGAGGGCACTGTCCCATCTTTTAAGGGCGTTGGGGAAGGAGTCGGTGATGGGTATAAGAACCTGTACATCATCGGCGAAGACAAAGTGCGGAAGGTCAAGATTTGAGAGTAGCTGGCAGAGGGGGAGGAGGTATATATTAAAGAGCGTGGATGATAAGGAGGAGCCTTGGGGTACGCCCCTTGTGATATCGATTGGCTCAGATTCGTGGTTTTCTATTTTTACTTTGAATTGTCTGTCACTTATGTATGATTTGAACCAGCGAAATGGGGTCCCAGAGATGCCAATATCGGCTATCCTGTCGAGTAGAATGGAGTGGTTAATAGTGTCGAAGGCTGCGGAGATGTCTAATAGGGCTCGTATGAATGAGTGACCTTTGTCGAAGCCTCTGATGACAAGGTCGGTGAGTGAGAGTAGCAGTGTTTCAGTACTAAAGCGCTTTCTAAAGCCGTGTTGTGATGGGTAGAGTATCTGGTGCTGGTCTAGGTAGGTTGACAGTTGAGTATTTACAGTTTTGTTTTGTTTTTTTGGGTAGAAATCCCTTGTATGTCAGGGAAGACTATAGTAATAGGAGTATACTACCATCCACCTGGTCAAGATGGTGAGACGGACAGTAAAATGCTAAGAGAAATTAGGGAAACTAACCAAATTGGTAGTGCAGTAATAATGGGAGACTTCAATTACCCCAATATTGACTGGGTAAATGTATCATCGGGACACGCTAGAGAGATAACATTCCTGGATGGAATAAATGATAGTTTTATGGAGAAATTGGTTCAGGAACAGACGAGAGAGGGAGCAATTTTAGATCTAATTCTCAGTGGAGCACAGGACTTGGTGAGAGAGGTAACGGTGGTGGGGCCACTTGGCAACAGTGATCATAATATGATCAAATTTGATTTAATGACTGGAAGAGGAACAGTGTGCAAATCCACGGCTCTCGTGCTAAACTTTCAAAAGGGAAACTTTGATAAAATGAGAAAAATTGTTAGAAAAAAACTGAAAGGAGCAGCTACAAAAGTAAAAAATGTCCAAGAGGCATGGTCATTGTTAAAAAATACCATTCTAGAAGCACAGTCCAGATGTATTCCACACATTAAGAAAGGTGGAAAGAAGGCAAAACAATTACCGGCATGGTTAAAAGGGGAGGTGAAAGAAGTTATTTTAGCCAAAAGATCTTCATTCAGGAAGAAGGATCCAACAGAAGAAAATAGGATAATACTTAAACGTTGGCAAGTTAAATGTAAGACACTGATAAGACAGGCTAAGAGAGAATTTGAAAAGAAGTTGGGTGTAGAGGCAAAAACTCACAGTAAAACCTTTTTAAAATATGTCCGAAGCAGAAAGCCTGTGAGGGAGTCAGTTGGACCATTAGATGATCGAGGGGTTAAAGGGGCACTTAGAGAAGATAAGGCCATCGCAGAAAGATTAAATGATTTCTTTGCTTCGGTGTTTACTGAAGAGGATGTTGGGAAGGTACCCATAATGGAGAAGGTTTTCATGGGTAATGATTCAGATGGACTGAATCAAATCACGGTGAACCTAGAAGATGTGGTAGACCTGATTGACAAACTGAAAAGTAGTAAATCACCTGGACCTGATGGTATACATCCCAGAGTTCTGAAGGAACTAAAAAATGAAATTTCAGACCTATTAGTAAAAATTTGTAACCTATCATTAAAATCATCCATTGTTCCTGAAGACTGGAGGATAGCAAATGTAACCCCAATATTTAAAAAGGGCTCCGGAAAACTACAGACCAGTTAGCCTGACTTCAGTGCCAGGAAAAAATAGTGGAAAGTGTTCTAAAAATCAAAATCACAGAACGTATAGAAAGACATGGTTTAATGGAACAAAGTCAGCATGGCTTTACCCAAGGCAAGTCTTGCCTCACAAATCTGCTTCACTTTTTTGAAGGAGTTAATAAACATGTGGATAAAGGTAAACTGGTAGATGTAGTAAACTTGGATTTTCAGAAGGCGTTTGACATGAGAGGCTACTAGGAAAAGTAAAAACTCCTGGGATAGGTGGCGTGTCCTTTCGTGGATTGCAAACTGGCTAAAAGACACGAAACAGAGAGTAGGATTAAATGGACAATTTTCTCAGTGGAAGGGAGTGGGCAGTGGAGTGCCTCAGGGATCTGTATTGGGACCCTTACGTTTCAATATATTTATAAATGATCTGGAAAGAAATACGACAAATGAGATAATCAAATTTGTAGATGATACAGAATTGTTCAGAGTAGTTAAATCACAAGCAAATTGTGATAAATTGCAGGAAGACCTTGTGAGACTGGAAAATTGGGCATCGAAATGGTACGCACAATTAAACTCTGGAATTTGTTGCCAGAGGATGTGGTTAGTGCAGTTAGTATAGCTGTGTTAAAAAAAGGATTGGATAAGTTCTTGGAGGAGAAGTCCATTACCTGCTATTAATAAAGATGACTTAAAAAATAGCCACTGCTATTACTAGCAACAGTAACATGGAATAGACAGTTTTTGGGTACTTGCCAGGTTCTTATGGCCTGGATTGGCCACTCTTGGAAACAGGATGCTGGCCTTGATGGACCCTTCGTCTGACCCAGTATGGCATGTTCTTATGTTCTTGAATATTTTGAGCAGAATTTCCCTAGAAATTCACTGTAAGAGTGTCCCTTACACTCACTCTCCCTACTCCCCTGGTCACTTTGCCCTCTCAGGCCCCAACTCCTCCACCTGCCAGTATATCTCCCCTCCACCTCTAGGCTCAACCCCTTCCACTCTATCACCAGTCCCAGAGTTTGACCCCATTCTCAGTACTGCCCCTCACATAGGCTCCCTCTATCCCTCCCCTCTCTCACACACATGCTCCCTCTCTCTAATACACATACACACACCCTCATACAGGCTCCCTCACTCTTTCGCACACACACATCCCCTCATACAGGGTCCCTCTCTCTTGGATATACACCCACACAATCTCCCTTTCTCTTTCACACATACATCCTCACATGGGCTACCTATGTCTCTCTCTCGCTCTCACACACCCCTTCACACAGGCTCTGTCTCACATATACACAATCCCTTTTTTATACACGAGCTCACAATCTCTCACACACATACACAGTCCTTCAAAATCTCCTTATATAGGCTCCCTCTCTCTGGGACCCACAGTCAAGCATTTCCCCCTGCTCTCTCACCCTCCCCCACACCAACCCCCTCCCTCTCCTCTCAAACACACACATTCACTCTCACCGGGGCCTTCCATCTTCGCCGCGAACGGCGCACCAGGACTTTCATCTTCGCCACGAGCGGAGTGCATCCCGCAACACACGCTGGCCTTCATCTTCGCGTGCTCCGTTAATGGCATGGCGAGGTCTCCTCTATCATTTTCTGCGCAGAATTTGGCAATTCTGATCAGAAAAATATCTGTGCAGGGGGGGAATTCTGCACAAATTCTGCACTCCGCAGTAGGGCACAATTCCCCCAGGACTATCAGATGCATCTAATAAAGCAGATTTTGTCCTCAAAAGCTCATGCCTCAATAAAATCGGTTAGTCTATAAAGGTGCCACCTGCTTCTTGTAATTATTCCCATGTCTTAGTACCATTTGAATGGATAAATTATCATCCCCAATCCCACTCATGATTTTATTAATCTCTATCATATCCCTGTCCACTCGCCTCTTTTCCAAGCTGAATAGTCTTGATCTGTTTAACTTTTCTTCATAAGAAAGCCACCCACCATACCTTTATTATTTTTGTTTTCCATGTCAATGGCAGAGACATCACTGATGAATCACTATGCGAGCTATCTTTTGAGGACTTTATTTTTACTGTTTTAGATGTACCCAGAAAGAACCAGTAGGGTGGTAATTCTGATCGTATTTTACAGCAATGTGAACAATAATGGATTTTTAAACTAGGGGCAGTATTTCCAGCAGGATTAAACCGTGAAATTGATTAGTCAGTTTTTTTTTTTATTAATATAGAATTTCTGGATAACTCTGTTGTAACATTGTTGGATTACTGATTAAATTAATAGCAACCTAAACAAGATAAAGGTAACCTTGTAAACTGATTGGTTGAAGATTGTGTCAATCTTGGGTTTTTGTTCATTAAAGGGAAAGCCGGCCATCTTGGGGTCTGAACTTTGAATATTGTGAGACAATGGGTTCACCATGAATAGAGTAAACAGCTCAAGTGATTACAAATATTATAAAGTGTCTTTAATTATATATATATTGTTGGATTGTTTTGTACTTTTCTCATTTATTTATTTTTATAGACCTGTGTTCAATTTACATATCACATCGGTTTACAAATTATTTTTTGACAGGTACAGTAAATGATTAGAGAGATTTCATAGGAAGTTATAGTAGCAACATGGGTAAAAAGGTGTGACTAATGCCTGACAGGCAATATTTGCTGAAACATCATGATAGTGAGTTTTCTTCTGCTGTGCTGAACTGAGTTTTTCATCATTGCTCCATTCCTGCTGAATTTTGTATCATTTGGACATTGTCTGATCAGTACTTTCTTTATAAAGTTTTGTAAATTGTTCATTGAGATAGATAGTCCTGTGAGTTTTCTTCAGTTGTGCTGGATTGAGTTTTTCATCATTGTCCCATTTTTGCTGTATTTTGTATCATTTTGAGTCAAGCATTTTCTCTTAAAATGTTCATCAATTGTACACCAAGATAGAAAGTGCTGTCTCTCTTAAAACCCTCTTAGGCAATAAGTGATTTGACACTGGATTTAGTTTATATGATACAATTTATAGCCCACTGCTGGCAAAAGACTGAAGATTGAATTACTACACCTATATTTCTGACACCACCTGAGTTGAAGACAATTAAAATTGTATATTACATTTTTATTGTATATTTTTTGTGCCTTTACCTCTTTGGAAGTTACAGATGACTAGCACAGGCCTGCAATTTCATATTTGTGTTCTTTTACAACGCTAAAGTAAATCCTATCCAGTCCCAGTAATTAGTTATTCTTCAGATTGTCAATTTGCTCTATTACATCTTCCATTTTCACAATAATTTCCTTCAATTCTTCCGAATCATCACCAGTGTCAGTATTTCCCCAATATCCTCCTCAATGAAGACTGAAGAAAGGAATTAATTTAGTTTTTCTGCGATGGCCTTGTCCTCCCTGTGTGCCCCTTTTATTCCTTAATCATGCAGTGGTCCAATTAACTCGTCAGGCTTCCTGCAAATGTCTTGGGAAAGTTTCTATTCCTGATCACCTCCTCCAAATCCTTGAGCAGTTACAGGGAGCTTGGCAAACCCGTTTCGGTCCGAATGTAGTGTTTCAATTGTTTAAGGCAGTCAACGTATTGCACCACGTAGAACTAGTGTTGTGCAATCCTGGCCGTGAACATGTTCACTTGAAAGAACTTCTCAGCGAACAAATCAAGATGACGGTGGTCCTTTCCCAGTAGTGAATTAGAATGAATCCTTGACTTTTTAGCATTTTTCAGGGCAGACTCCACAACCGACGACTGGTGTGGGAACTGCATAGCTCCATAACCTGGCAATTTTTATATCCAGTATTTAAGATCCAGCATCCTAGCTACTGTTGTTCCAGAAATCTGAGTTTTCCATTTCTGCATCTGCACTGCATCCAAGATAGAGTTGGAAGGGCTACAGGTTTGGATGGTATATCTAGGATCTGAAGAAGATACATTACTTCTGCAGATTCTGACACCGAAAGCCCCACCCATCTTCTCAAGAAACAGAGTAAGTAGGTCTTCAGGTGGGGAAGAGTGTTCATTGGCTGCAGTGGAGATCTGAGGGGATTCCAGCTGAGTCCTCTTCTGAATTGAGCAGAGATTTCTTTGTTCAGGCCATGACTACCAAGACGATTTGTGGTAAAGCCGACGATTTCTCTTGAAGGAGCAGATGGAAAAAAGAGGGCTCTACTGTACCAGAACAAGAAGACTCCATTGCAACTGAAGATGACGGCTTATGTCGAGCAGGTCCTAAAGATCCTGTGACAGGAAGTGGAGATGCAGCCACCGCAGCTTGAGAAAAAGCAGTGGCAAATGTAGAGAGAGTGCTAGCTAAAAGGAACTTCAGGACTCATTTGAAAAGGACACGAAGGAAGTATGTACTATGTCTGCCACCTACTCTATGGACTGTTGTGTTCCCTGCGGAGTAAGAGAGGGTGCATCCTCCTCTAAGACTAGATCTAGAGTCAGCAACTTGGTGGATGAAATTGGAGCAATAGAGTAAAACGGGTCCGGTGTCCCCAAGCGGAGACTTTGGGCCAGCAGCTGTGCCACAGGTAGCACTCTTGTAATAGAATGAGGGAGATGAAGGAGATCACTGGCTAGTCCCAGCAGAGGGCAGGCAATGTATCTTTGCATAGGCAGAGCTACCTACAGAATAGATATATCTAATTGGACCAAGGAATCTCAGGGACTGGACCATCTCTGAAGTTCATCTATGGAAATGTTGGGAGGAAGACTTCGAAACCGAACAGGAATGCTCTCTTGACCTGGAAAGTTCAGAGGGGCTAAAAGCATCCTTGTAGGAACTGTGACATGAATAATACTTGTAATATTTGGAGGAAAAGGACTGGTGCTTTGAGCTCGTCAGTGTCTGCCTCAACAGCATTAACACTGCTTCAATGCACAAAGAATCCTGCTTCAGGAGCATTGATGTAACATGTGTCAGCTGCTCTGATGCAGGTTACTTCATCGGGACATCATAATTCAAATATTTCAGTGCACCATATGTTAGATGCGTGATCAATGTGGTATGCTTTGAGTGCTTCGATGGATCTTGAGCCAGTGCAGCGTATGTCAAGGGGATGGTAAACGCTTCCTACATTGACCACTTGTATTTCTTTCATGTGAGCACTTCATCGCTGATGCATGCCTGCTGCTTGACCCCAAGACAAGAGCCATAGAAGTGTTCAACACACTCTGCGCCAATGAGGAACATTGGGAAGAGGATTTACTAAGACCCCAGGCCTGGCTTAAACCTTCAATTTTTGCAGCCTTCAAATGCTGGGCTCGCTCAGACATCTGACCACACCCCAAGCATTTTGGCTGGTTATGGTCAGGCCCAAAATACAGGTAGCACAGCTAGTGTCCATCAGTGACCAACATTATTTGCTTACAAGCACAGCTTTAAAGCCAGATGGGGCTCCTTTCTTCTTCCCCCAAACATGCTCCAGAAATTTCTCCTACCTGAAGCTTCAAAGAGAAAACTCTCCTTATGCCTTTACTTTTTTTTTTTTTTTAATAGCACTTAAAAGTGCTATTATGGGGACTGCCAAGACAACAAGACAACAGAGGAAGTGAAAGAAAAAAGTTAAACAACACTGATTTTCAGAAGGCGTCTGACAAAGTCCCTCATGAGAGGCTTCTACGAAAACTAAAAAGTCATGGGATAGGAGGCGATGTCCTTTCGTGGATTACAAACTGGTTAAAAGACAGGAAACAGAGAGTAGGATTAAATGGTCAATTTTCTCAGTGGAAAAGGGTAAACAGTGGAGTGCCTCAGGGATCTGTACTTGGACCTGTGCTTCTCAATATATATATATATATATATATATATATTTATAAATGATCTGGAAAGGAATACGATGAGTGAGGTTATCAAATTTGCAGATGATACAAAATTATTCAGAGTAGTTAAATTACAAGCGGACTGTGATACATTACAGGAGGACCTTGCAAGACTAGAAGATTGGGCATCCAAATGGCAGATGAAATTTAATGTGGACAAGTGCAAGGTGTTGCATACAGGGAAGAATAGCCCTTGCTGTAGTTACGCGATGTTAGGTTCCATATTAGGAGCTACCACCCAGGAAAAAGATCTAGGCATCATAGTGGATAATACTTTAAACTCGTCGGCTCAGTGTGCTGCAGCAGTCAAAAAAGCAAACAGAATGTTAGGAATTATTAGGAAGGGATGGTTAATAAAACAGAAAATGTCATAATACCTCTATATCACTCCATGGTGAGACCGCACCTTGAATACTGTGTACAATTCTGGTCGCCGCATCTCAAAAACTATATAGTTGCGATGGAGAAGGTACAGAGAAGGGCAACCAAAATGATAAAGGGGATGGAACAGCTCCCCTATGAGGAAAGGCTGAAGAGGTTAGGGCTGTTCAGCTTTGAGGGGGGATATGATAGAGGTTTTTAAGATCATGAGAGGTCTTGAACGAATAGATGTGACTTGGTTATTTACACTTTCGAATAATAGAAGGACTAGGGGCATTCCATGAAGTTAGCAAGTAGCACATTTAAGACTAATCGGAGAAAATTCTTTTTCACTCAACACACAATAAAGCTCTGGAATTTGTTGCCAGAGGATGTGGTTAGTGCAGTTAGTCTAGCTGGGTTCAAAAAAGGTTTGGTAAGTTCTTGGAGGAGAAGTCCATTAACTGCTATTAATCAAGTTGACTTAGGGAATAGCCACTGCTATTAATTGCATCAGTAGCATGGGATCTTCTTAATGTTTGGGTAATTGCCAGGTTCTTATGGCCTGGTTTGGCCTCTGTTGGAAACAGGATGCTGGGCTTGATGGACCCTTGGTCTGACCCAGCATGGCAATTTCTTATGTTCTTATGTACTGGTCTACAGACAAAATGCTTCCAAAATTAACATAGTCAAACTTTACTAAATCTGGATCACTGAGAACAAAATTGATGCCTAAAATTGTTGATTGGCTTTAGTTTTCAAGATATGTTACTGGGTCAGCATATACTACCTTTGACTTGGGAGTTGCGAAGATAAGTGAGTTAAAAAGGA
Organism: Rhinatrema bivittatum; assembly: GCF_901001135.1. NCBI lineage: Eukaryota > Metazoa > Chordata > Amphibia > Gymnophiona > Rhinatrematidae > Rhinatrema > Rhinatrema bivittatum. The sequence continues at coordinate 203,156,635 of NC_042620.1, read as the reverse complement.
AAAGGATCTCAAATTAAACCAGAAATGACATATATACATCTATGAATGCATCTGCACAGTATTTGCTTTTTGGACGCAACAATAAATGATGCAATCTGAAACTTGTATTGCATCATATATAATATGTATTGCATTATGTTATACCAGGAAGCCATGGATGATGCAGTCATAACTCAGTTTACATCACTCTGCTGAACAAATTGCCATAAATCAGTTCTAGAAATCATATGGTGTCTTTTGTCAGCATTTGATTTTAATTTCTGCCTGAACAGGATCAGAGAAGTCTTGTACTTGTGTACAAAAGTTGCCATATCAGGCCTTGTATCCCCACTCCACATCTTCCGGACAATGCCGTTCTTCATAGAGCAAACTGTCAACGAGGCCAGGCCCTTCCTCCCCTCAGCAATCTAACACCACCCCACCACACCTCCAACCCCCTCGGCCCTTCCCTCCAATTCCTAAGGCCAAAAAATCCCTGACTGTAGAGTGGTAAATACTTACCCACTCCTGGCGAGGTCCAGTACTGCTTCCAGTGTTTTCTACCTGCTATAGTTTTCGCTTCCAGCACAGCTTTGACAGATTGTTGAGGAGAGGAGGGGGAGAAGGGCCTGACATTGGTGAACAATTGCTCTATGAAAAGGGGACCTTCCGGGGGGGAGGGGAGCCAGACGGCTCCATCAGATTTAGAGATATGTGGGTGATGCAAGGCCCAATAAGGCAACTTTTATATTAGGTGGGGGATAGAAAAAAATCTGAACATAGACCCCTTTAATTCTTGTTTTTTTCTGAGAAAAAGGTATCTGGGTAAGTAGTTATCTGGCCACACAAGGTTGGATAACTTAAATTCCTAAATGGCTATATTCAGACATAGCCTTTTAAGTTTTTAAGTTATCTAGCTACATGTATCCAGATAACCAAGTATATTCAGTGGGATATTTATCCTGCTGAATATATGGGACAAGTTATCCAGCTTATAACTTGTCCACTAAATAGCCTACTGAATATTGGCATCTCTATTTCCATAATTCTTTTGATTTAATTTAAAGTATTACATAAACAGGACAGGTGAAATATTATGCAACCATAAATACATGAAAAGACCTAAGTTCACAATTTATGATTAAAACTCTACTATCTATGCAATAGACAGACATAAAATGTAAAAACTTAAATACCACTGACACAATAGTCAATCAGCTGGTTTAATTGTCATATTTGAATTCAGCTCAACATCATCAATAAATGGCACATTCTATCTCTGAAGCAGATGATTTCTAAAAATTTGTATAGCAGTGTAACCAGTGAAGAAAAAAAGGGAGAGAGCATCGGCTTGAACAAAAAATGACTGAGGAGGCCCAAGAGGGAATGCCCACACAGGAACTCCTGCACATGCTCAGTAGAGCTCAAAGCTCTAGTAGTTTGGAGAGACGTCTATTTTGTGCCATCGGATGATATCACCCACCCGTAATGCTTAATTCAGCCTTATCAATGAAAAATCTTTTAGAAATGAATTAAAGTATCTAGGGGCTAAGTCACTGACTGCTTTGTATAACAGCATTAGGATCCTGAATAGCACAAAAACCTCCTCATTTTCTCTAACGTACAGCACCTAAACAGGTATAATTTGGTCTCTTGATGTTTCCCTTAAAATCTAACCTAGCAGCTGAATTCTGTACTAATTGCAAGGCCTTCATATCAGAAACAGGCAATCAAAGATAGAGAGCACTGCAGTTCTCCTGCACAACAGTTCTGAAGTCAGATTCATTTAGAAATGGTTTCACATGATGGACCATAAAAGTTTTTAAAAAACGCACTCTTCACCACCACCTTAATATGGAGCTGGAGTGATAGAGGAATATATGCAGACACCCAATTCTGCACCTGAAGCAGGAGTGCAATTGATATCCCATCTAATCTGATTTTTGACAGGACAACAGGTATGGGAAAATGGGCTAACAGCAAAATCTCAGTTTTCTTCAATTTCAAAACTAAGCAATTCATAAACAACTACTTTTTAATATCATGAAGACAATACAACATTTTTGCCAGGGCAGCTGGAATAGTCATATTGATAACTCAATAGCATTGAATGTAGTCTGACCCCGAAGCTAGCTAATACCTGACATATAGGAAAAATACAGATATTAAATAACATCAACAAAGCTGACTTTCAGAGATTCTTCAAAGCAAAACGAGAAGGGACATTCCCCAAAGCAAATCTCCAAAACCATTCATTCTGGTAAGATGTCAACCAAGAAAGAACTGTCAAAGAAATTCTCAAATTACTCACTCTACTAACCAAAATGTCATGCTTCAGAGTACCAAATACAGCATAGATATCTAATAAAACTAGAAGAAAATGTGTTCCGCCAACAAACTGTCTCAAAACATAGATGCTAAAAACAAGTAAAATCTCAGTGTTATAGGCTGGACAAAAGTCAAACTGAATATCACTGAAAATGCAGTGCCCATCAACAAAGTCTTGAAATTGTTATACTACTACATTCTCGATGACTTTGGTCAAAAACAGAAGGGAAGAGACCAGGCATCCCGAGGTCTTCAGGATCTAAGGCAGCCCTTTTCAATAAAGGGCACATTAAAGCTACCTTCTTAGGGCTACATAGATGGTCTCTTGAAGGGAAAGATTCACAAACTTAGAATAACAAAAGAGCTAATGTCCTCTCAGAGTTTTGTTAATACATTTGAACAAATGTTAAGAGGATAAAAGGTATCATTCATGTTCCCGATAATTTTAAAAATCTTGAGATGACTAACGTGTTAATAACTTAAATATTAAATAAAAATAAAAAAATATATTGTTCATTAAAATTATAACAACATACCTCTCTGCAAGTTTCGTCAACTCTATGCCAACGTTATCAATTCTCAGTTTCAGAGAATCCTTAAAATAAAATCCATACAAAAGAACATTAAACCAGAAAGGTTCATCACATTAGTTAACTGTTTTTTTTTTATTTATTTATTATTTTTATATACCAACATTTGATCTCAATTGAGATATCACACCGGTTTACATTCAGGTACTGTAGATATTTTTCTATCCCCAGAGGGCTTACAATTTAAGTTTTTGTACCTGAGGAAATGGAGGGTAAAGTGACTTGCCCAAGGTCACAAGGAGCGACAGCTGGACTTGAACCCTGGTCTCCTAGTTCATAGTCCACTGCTCTAACCACTAGGCTATTCCTCCTCCCTAACATACTAACAACATTAACTTGAAAACAAATAATTTTAATTAAAGTTATCAGAACATTTTCTGAGTTTAAAATTTACCTGCATTAATGAAGTTGAGTTTACTTCTCTCAAATCTGCTACGTGATTTCCCCATGCACCGACCCAAATGGTCTGAGAGCCAACTTCCTGCACATTGCTTCGGACATAATAGTTATCTGTATTACTTCCAACACTTCTATAGCTCTCATGCTGCCATCCTTTGGCCATGAACTTATTGGCAAATGACAACTCTGTGTTGTTTCCTCTTGATACCATCAAAGTCTCAACATTAGTAGCCCTATTAGTGGTGAAATAAATCCTAAAATCTGAAGTAGCATCCACACTCTGGTTTACTGTCATCTTAATATTGGAGGCTGCTTTGCTCAGACATGCAAGACATTTAAATTCTGTAGTAATACAGTCTGCAGTATCAAAAGTATTTACAATAGCTTCACCACCTAGAGCCTCTCTACAAAGGCACTGATTTTCATTTGCTGAAACTTCAGCGAGTTCAACAAAATTCAGCAGGGTATCACTCTGAAGGCTGCTATCACTATTGTTATTGCTAGACACAGTATAAAATGAATCGTCAGAAATATCGGTGCTTGAATCTTCCAGGTCATCTGAGTGAAACTCTATGGATTCCATGGTTTCTTTCTGCTCTTTTAGTACATGAGAATCTTCATACATCTGTAACATATTATTGTTTAAGTCCAATGTATCCACTGCAAACTCTTTATTTTCCATTATTTGTGACATCAGGTCAGTGTTATAAACTGAAGTATCCTCATCAATAACTTGCTGATTCTCTGGATCATGCTCTAACAGAATTTTTGGGCAGACACTACAAGAGGACACCCTATTTGCAGGTGATATCACATAACGTGTGTGGTCTGGAATAAGGACATAGGTATGGACCTGCTTTTCCCCAACATTTCTAAAGTTCAAATCTTTATACTTTTTGAGAGATATGGTATCCTTAGATTGTTTCAATTCTTGGACTGAAGATGAAGCTGACATAACATTTGTTTCATTCAGCCCCTTAACTAAATCATAACCAGAGGCAATAGAAGCATCTCCCAAGTGATAATCATGGTTTAGGCTACATCTGGTTTCATTATTTACAGTTTCATAAACAGTAGCTATCATCTTTATAACTTCTGTATCCGGTATTCCTATTTCCTCCTGAGCTGAGGTTTTACCTGAAGGGTTATATTGTTTAGTGCTCTGATACTTCAGTTCCAAATCCTCATAATACTTTATTTTCTCTTCTTTACTTGGTATGTACTTCAAAATTACATTGTTGTCAACCACCTCAATGCTATCAGCTTCACCTCTATTTTTGTCTTGTGAAATACTGACATGTTTATCACGGTGTCTCCTATGTATTTTAAATTCTGTATCTAATGCTTCATCTATAAGTGGTGGGCCTTCTTCAGCCAGCATCAACTGGATTCTGGAATATGCCTGTTCTGAAACATAGGTACCAGCTTTCCTTTGAAGATTCTTTGGCAGACTGTCCATGTTATAACATTCTTTAGCTTCAAAGCACTGCTTGTCTACTTTGCAAGTGCGACTTATTTCCTTGATGTTATAGGTTTGTTCCATGTTCATGGTGTCTCCATGATCACTGAAGGCATATCTTTCACATACATCCTCATTCTGATATCTCTGATAAATGCTGCTCAATTTCAAGGACTTCTGTTCTTCTGTATGAAACAAAACCTCATCTGAGTAAAAATAAAGAGAAATAAAATGTAGTTTATATGTTTATTTATACATACATAGGGCTACTTTTCTTATTCTATTTCTCATCTCTCTCAGAGAGTCATCATGTATTCTCCCACATCCTGATAGGTCCATCGCTATTATAAACAGCCTGTGGTCAAAAACAGGATGAAGCTCTTAACAGCTTCTCGCCAGACTGATAATTATTTGATTATTAAGGGACCAATTGACTAAGGTTTTTTCCTAATTCTGTCTCGATGGGAAACATTTTAATAAAGCAGGCCCTAAGAATTACTATAAACATAGTTATTAATCCTTCTCAAAGTACTTTTGACTATTACAGTTCCTCAGTAGCACTCTCAGCTCTTACCAAAATAAGAGACAAAAACTCAGGTAACTAGAGAAAACCAGAACCTATGCTTACCAGGAGATAAAACCAGCTTAAAAAAAAAGAGTACTGGATTGACCCCATGTAAAATGTGAGCTGTTCAAAACTAATTTAAGGATCTTCTATATTGACTTCACACTTTCTTTAATTATTATTATTTTGGCCTCTATCACACCCATTGATTGCTATTCCATGCACCCACCACCCTTTCTGTGAAAAATAGTTTCCTTATGTTACTCCTGAGTCTACCTCCTTAGAGCTGCATATCACCCCTTGGCTGCAGAACAGGGATGTATAATATATGGCATGGGAACCAAAATCCAGCCTGCTAAAGACGTGCATCTGGTCCACAGGGAGACCGGGAGCTCTACTGACTCCTCCTATAGTTCTCCCTTTGGCCCCTGCACTGATTACTCCACTGGCAGCTTCAAGGCAGAAAGGCCCTGCACAAATCATGAGGCTAGGAAGAGTCACCACTGGAACTGGGAAAGCAATGGAGCAAAATCAGGAGTGCAGAGGCTAAGCCTGAATAAGTCCTCTGACCTGCCTTGCTGCGTGAGTACTGGGTTGTAGTGTCATGGGGAATGGCAGAGTGGAGGCCTAGCTTTCTCATTTCCTGTCACCTACATTTCCTGCACCTGCCTGCAGTCAGTCAACTAAGTCCTCCCTCTTATGGCTTGCCTCAAGGTACATGGGGAGGAGGAGGAACAGAGCTTGCTCTCATTCGCCTGCCCAGTGCCCAGGCGGTCTTCCAGTTTCTTCCTGGTCCTGCCTGTTATGTTTGGCTGGTCGTGGGACAGTCCTGCGACTGTCCATGCACACCCCCAACACAAAGGCCAGCACACCACTAGAACTTCTGCTTGTCCAGAATGCTGCCATCGGGCTCCTCGTGTACCACCCACTCCTATGGCTCGCATGCACACACCAATGCACAATATGTAGGCCCCACGGTGGGAAACTGCTTAAGGCACGCTCGGATGATGTCAGGCCCCAGAGTCATTTAAACGCCATGTGAACACTCACTCAGTGCTTCAGCAACAGGTCTCCTGCTTTGCAGTACATGTTGCCTCAGCGTCATCTTGTCCTTGCCCTGCCTGACTCGTCTCATCCAGCCCAGCCTTGCTTTGTCAGTCCTTCTTGTCTCACTCCTGTCTTCTGGATCTGACCATTGCCTGGACATTGACTACTCTTGCTTGGCCCTCGATCTTACCCTAAGAGACTCTTGCCTAAGTCCTACCAGCCCCCCCCCCCCCCCCCCCCAAACCCAAGGGCTCAAACTGCAGGGAAAGGAGCTAGTAAAGGTGAAGTTCCTGACCAGTCTCATCTGCCAGCAGTCGGTGTAGGCCTAGGGGGCTCTCTCCCTAGGTGGTGCCAGCCACACCACAGCAACAAGTGTCCATTTCTATTACAGATTGCTAAGGCCATGAATCCAGCAGACCTGGTTGTTCTGCAGGCTGTTCTGTGTCTGGCTCAATGCATTCAGCAACAGCAAGTAGTCATAGACTAAATGAAGGGGGTTCTCGAGAGACTTGTGGCCCGAATGAACGCCCTGATGCCAGCTCAGCTCCTCCTCCGGTAACTTCACTGCGCTTGGGCCAGCCTCTCCCCTGAGGCCTGTTCTGCAGCTGCTGCTACCACCAGGTTACCATGGGCATCCTAAGGAGTGCAGAGGCTTCCTGAACCAGTGCAGAATGCACTCCGAACTTCAGTTTGCTTTATTTCCCATGGACAAGGCCAAGGTTACATAAGTTTTGTCATTGCCTGGGCTTCTCCCCTATGGGAGCAAGAAGATACCATACTCCAGGATTTATGGGAGTTCCTCTGCCAATTCTGCCTTGTCTTCAACGAATCCACCATGTTTCATCCATGGTAGCAAAGCTCCTCTGCATCCGGCAAGGCTTGTGTACTATCAGGGAGTTCGCCATCTAGTTCCACAATCTTGCCTTGGAGCTACATTGGGAAGAGGGTAGCCTAACAGCCATTTTTTGTCAGGGACTAATCAAACATGAGCAGGCCAGTCGCGATGTCCCGTCCACCTTGGACGCCCTAATCTTCCTGGCCTCCCGAGTCGACCAGAGATTCCAAGATTGGGCCCAGAAATCTAGGGTTTCCCAGCACCCTATCCAACTAGTGCCCTACCTTCTAGCCCCCTATGGCGCCTCTGCCCAATCAGATGTTGAAGCCTGTTGAAGAGCCCTTGCAACTGGGTTGTGCCAAGCTCTCACCAGAAGAAAAGCAGTGATGGAGGCAGCTGGAACTATATTTGTATTCTGCCTGTCAGGAGCACTTTTGTCTCCCAATGTCTGGAAAAGCTGGGAAACTTCCACACCTAAGGTTGACTGGAGAGGCAACCCTAGGTTGGACATTGTTCACTCCACAACTGCTGGTTCCTTTATGCCTGTCCATTGATCATTATTGGTTTTGCACCGAAGCCTTTCTGGACTCCGGAGCTGGTGGAAACTTCTCTGAATCCTTGGTCCGCCGGTACAGAAATACCTACAACCTCTCTGGAGTACACTGTCATCATCTTCTTGGTTTATGGAGACTTCCTTTCAGGACGTCTGATTGAGGTGACTGTGCCTCTCACTCTATTGTTACTATTTTAACGAAACAATGTATTTTCTTGTGGGTTTTAATGTGTAAACCGTCGTGAAGGCATTCTGATGTGACGGTATAGAAATGCTAATAAACTAAACTCTCCAGACCGGTCTTCTCCATAAGGAGATGATCTCCTTCCATGTAATACCCAGAGCAGTTAATCATATCAGAAACTGCGACCATGTATATAAAAGAGAACCTGGAAAGAAATTTCATTCAGCTGTCCTGCTCCCTGGCTGGGGCTGGCTTCTTCTTCATTGGCAAGAAAGACAGATACCTCAGTCCCTGTATCAACTACAGGGGCCTTAACGCCATTACTAAGAAAAAATGGTATCTTCTGAAACTTATCTCCGAGTTACTGAATGGCCTGCAGGGGTCAAGGATTTTCACCAAGCTGGATTTATGGGAAGAGTACAATCTCGTACACATACGCAAGGGAGATAAATGGAAAATGGCACTTAATACCAGAGATGGCTACTACGAATATTTAGTCATGACATTTGGGCTTTGTAACACCCCTACCATATTCCAGAATATGGTAAATTAAATTTTCTTAGACCTCCTGTACTCCTATGTGGTCGTCTACTTCGACAATATCCTCAATCTCCCACTGCCTGAAGCAACATTGAGAGCTCGTCAAGCAAGTACTACAGAGGTTATGAGAGCATCATCTCTATGCTAAACTGCAGAATTGCACCTTCGAGCAGGAGGAGCTTCCCTTTTTGGGATATATTATCTCCCGACGTGGCTTTCACATGGACTCCACTAATGTGAAAGCCATCTTAGACTGGCCCCAGCCTGGAGAATTTAGAGCCCTTCAATGATTCCTCGGGTTTGTGAACTATTATAAACAATTTATGCTGAGTTCTTCCTCTTTCATAGCTCTACTTACTGCCCTTACTAAAAATGGGCATGGATATCAAATACTTGTCGGAGGATGTAATACAAGCCTTCCACTCTCTCAAGGGAGCAATCTCACACAGACCTTGTCTGAGACACTACGATCCTACTCGACCCTTCGTCATGGAGATAAATGCCTCTACCCTTGCGGTAGGGGTTGTCCTCGCTTAACATAACAAAGGGATTCTTCTGTTATGCTCCTTCTTCTCTAAGAACTTCTGACTAGCAATGAAAAACTATACAAATCAGGGGATCAGGAGCTTCTTGCTGTAAAACTGGCACTAGAAGTGTGACGCCACCTCTTTGAAGGAGCCAGATATCTGATCACTATATACACCAACCTCAAAAAACTGGAATACCCACAACAGACACAACATCTCAACCCATGACAGGCCAGATGGTCAATGTTCTTCAGTGGCTACAATTTCGAGCTGCATTATCAACCAGCAGCAAGCAGCCAGTAAGCAGATGCTCTCTCAAGCTCCTTCCAGACGGAGGATATCCCGGAGCCTCGACATATTATAGATCTAACAAGGATAATCATCACTGCCACCACGCCAGTCCCACCCGGGAAGATAGTGCCCAAGCAATTCTGTGAGAAGGTATTGGAAATGGGCCCATGTCTTGCGTATATAGCAGGACATTCCAGAAATGCCCAAACCCTAGAACTCCTTTTTCACCACTACTGGTGAAGGCAGATATAGAGCATTACCTAGAGTCCTGTTCCACCTGTGCCCAGCACAAGAGCTCTCATGCCCGATCTTGAGAGCTGTTACAGCCGTTGCCAGCCCCTGAGGAACCCTGGACTCACTTCTCCACTGATTTTATCATGGGCCTTCATCTCTCTAATGGCAATACCATGATATGTGTCAAGATAGATTCTTAAAAATGGCTCATTTCACACCACTTGAAGGATTGCCATATGCACCAGAACTGGCCTGTCTTTTTGTGCAGCACATTTTCAGCCTCTATGGACTCATATCCTTTCAAATCGAGATGTCCAATTCATAGCCAAATTCTGGAGGAATCTCTGCAAAACGTTTGAAATTACTGTACCTCTGCCTACCACCCCCAAGGAAATGGACAAACAGAAAGGATCAATAGAGGTCCTTCAAACCTTCTTGAAGCTATACGTCAATGAGGGATAAGATGATTAGGCTACCTTTCTTCCATGGGCAGATTCTCTCATAATAATCTCATTGGTACCTCTATGGGCTCATCACCCTTCCAGTTTGTCCATGGCAAGAACCCCCAGGTACAACTCCCTGTCCTGTTTACTGTACCTTGTCCAGCAACCACCACTTCCAGTCAAAATCTCAAGAATCTGTAACAAAGAACCAATCAGTTACTCACCAAGGCAGCCAGGAGGATAAGAAAAGACACCCAGCTCCCCAATTTAAGCCTGGAGACCTAGAGTGGCTCCACACATAGAACCTTCGACTCAGGGTACCCTTGACAATATTTGTGCTCAGACTCATTGGGTCTTTTCCCATTCTGCAAAAACCTGGACCCATAACATATAAGCTTAAATTGCTGCCCACTCCAAAAATACACAATGTATTCCACATCTCGCTACTAAAGCTATCGATCCTCTCCTGGCCATCACAATGACCACTGAAATCCAGGGAAACAGTCTCTGAGTCAGACGCCAATTATGAAGTACAAGAGATCTTAGACTCCAGAAGACAGTGGAACAAAGTGGAGAACCTAACTCCCTGAAAGAATTATGGACCCGAAGAAAATTCTTGGGAGCCGGCATTCAATCTTCAGGCCACCCAACTGTTGCACTACCCCCACAGAAGCCAAGGGAGGGGGGTACTGTTACATTTGGCTGGTTTCGGGACAGCCCTGCTCACCCCTAATGCTGAGGCCAGGACGCCTCTAGAACCCCCGCTCGTCCAGAATGCTGCCATCAGGCTCCTCATGTGCCACCCACTCTTAGGGCGCATGCATGCACAATGTGACACAATATCTAGCCTCGCGGTGGAAAACTGCTTGAGGCATGCTCTAATGATGTCAGGCCCCAGAGCCATTTAAACACCATGGGACTGTCACTTAGTGCCTCAGAATGGGTCTCTTGCTTTGCAGTGCATGTTTCCTCAGCATCATCTCGACTTTGCCTGCCTCGTTTCTCCAGCCTGTCCTGCCCAGCCTTGCCCCATCTCATCAAGCCTGCCCTGGCTCATCAGTCCTCACCTCGCTCCTGTCTTTTCTTCAGTCACACTTCTGGATCTAATCCTTGCCTGGACACTGACTACTCCTGCTTGCCGCTTGTCACCGACCCTTGCCTGGCTCTGAACCTTCTACCACTCCCTACGTTGAGTCTCTTGCATAAGTCCTGCTGACCCCAGAACGAAGGGCTCAACCTGCAGGGAAAGGGGCTGCTAAATGTGAAGCTCCTGACCAGTCTTGTCCCAGGGCACATCCACCAGCTGTCAGTGTGGGCCTAGGGGGTCTCACTTCCTAGGCGGTCCCAACTACACCACAGCAACAAGGGTCCACTTCTATTACACTGTCCATGTCCTGTGAGACTGCATATCTGCTCGAGGTGTCTGCACGGAGAAGGAGTTTGAGGGAGCGGAGCTTGCTGCCTGAATTTGATCTAAGTGCCTCCCACATTAAAGTACACTAGGGGTTGGGGGGGGGGGGGGCAAGTGGGAGAATCTGGAGAGATGCAAAAGAGGAAAAGCTGGAGAAAGAGCTGAAGTAAGTCATAAAGCCGGAAAAATTAAAAGCAAAATAAGAAATAAAACAAGTCTAGAATAACATGGCAATTTAGAGTATGATTTTACAAAATGAAAAGATATTCTGATTGATACATTTTGAAAGATACTTTTAGAACCACAGCTGAAGGAGGATGTCAGAAGCAGGGTCAGGGCTACATGGCCACTTTACTCCATTAACCGATACCAAGTACCATCAATCAAAATAACTTTTTATAAAGCATGCTATTAAAGTTGCCACATAGTTCTAGATGTTTTTAACAATTTTTTATCCTTCTTGTGTTTGCTGTAACACATTTTTCCATTTTGTGACATGTATGGAAATATTTTTTATATGACAACAGAGGTTCCTATATGATAAATCTGTATTTTTTGTTTAAATGAAGAATAAAATACATTTCTAATACATCAAAATAATTCTGAAAATTTCTAACTGTCTTATTAGAAAAACATTGAAGTGCAGCCCCCTCAAAGACTGGATATCCCTATTCTAGAAATTCTGTTTTATTGAAAAATATTTTCTACTCATTGTAGCCAAAGCTCCCAATTTTCTCCAGCAGCAAAAAGGTAAATTCCACTCAAAAATTTGAAAATTCTGTGGCAAATATGGTACATTTGTATTTGCATACTAAAACATGTTAATTTGTACTTTATAAAAATCAAGATGTTTTATGACATTCTTGTGTCTCTGGTTAATGCATTTAGTTCTTTCAGAAGAAAAGGAATCTGTAATCTGTCCTGGGAAGGGTGGGGGATAGACAACGGGGGTAGGGAAGCTAGGAGATGGAGCAGGGATCGAGGCACAAATAAAGGGAGGAAAGATGGAAATCAGGGACGCAAGGGAAGACTAAATCACAAGCAGAGGGAATGGGAACAAGGGCAGGATTAAGCAGAGTTGCTTACCTATAACAGGTGTTCTCTATGGACAGCAGGACTTCAGTCCTCACAAGTGGGTGACATCATCAGATGGAGCCCAGCATGGAACCTTCATCTCAACATTTTAGAACTATGTACATGTCCTGCACACTATACGGCCATGCATTCATGTGGGAGCCCCTTCAGTCTAACAGCTTATATTTGGAGGAGCCAACAGATTTTGTGAGGACTGATATCCTGCTGTCCTTAAACAACACCTATTACAAAGTAAGCAATCCTGCTTTCCCCAAGGACAAACAAGATGGCAACCCTCACAAGTGGTGAATTCCTAGATGCAGGTTACCCGAATGAAAAAAAGAGGAAACCAAAAACAGTGCCAACAGGTACAACTGTTTCTGGTGGCAAGTCTTTTTTTTTTTTTTTTTGCATATTCAACTTTATAGGGGTAGCCTGGAATAAAAAGTAATGGACCTAGGAGGGACAGAGTTGGGTTCTTCATCTCAGGTTCCTTAGGACAGACTGGCTGAGCCTACTGTCATGTCAGGAGTCCCTATCCAAATAGTAATAAATTGTAAATATGTAGTGAGAACTCCAGGTCACAGCCTTATAGATCTCCTCCATGGTGACCGACCTTGACAGGACCCACCAGATTCAGGCCCGCATGGGCTTAACAAGAGGAGATGCAATCTGATAGCTAACTAGATAGTGTGTTTGGCAACAGAAATTCCTGGTTTGTTGGTATCTCAAAAAAGATATAGTTGCAATAGAGAAGGTACAGAGAAAGGCAACCAAAATGATAAAGGGGATGGAACAGCTCCCCTATGAGGAAAGGCTAAAGAGGTTAGGACTGTTCAGCTTGGAGAAGAGACAGCTGAGGGGGGATATGATAGAGGTATATTTATTTAAATTATTTTTTTTTAATTCTTTATTTATTGTTCCAAATAACTGCAGCAAATAATATAACATTACAAGGATTGACTAAGCAAAATAAATCAATACAACTGTATTAAAGTAATAAAAAGTCTATCCTTCATGTCATCAATTTACAATCTCATAAGGAAAAGAGAAGTGAAATTCTAGTGTAATTGAACGGTTTGCCTGAAAAAGAAAAACAATGCATTATCTAGATCATATTATTACTCTATGCCAGTCATTAAATTTCAAGAAGGTTTTTAAGATCTATTGGATCTGTAAATAAATAAATTACAACCATTCAATCTTATATGACATTTGCATGGATATTTCAATTTGAAGCAGCCTTTTTCTAATACTTTCTCCCTATATTGAAGGAAATTTTTCCTACGAACTTGTGTGGCCTTAATAAGGTCAGGAAAAATCCATACCTTCTGGCCATAAAAAGTATTTGTTTTATTCAAAAAGAAAGACCTCATGATGTTATCCTTATCTGTTGAAAAGGCTAATTGGACCAACAGAGTACCCCTTGTCTTTATATCTAACTCATCTTGAGATTTCTGTAATAAGTCTGATATATCTATGGAGCTGCAAACATTATCTAATCCTTTATCACTTAATTCCTTTTGATCTTGGTCTGTCCCCTAGGTAAAATGCCCTTATGACCAGTAAGCATTTTTCAGATATTTTTAATGATTGTAATAAATAGTTCCTAAATAATTCCATAAGATTTATCTTTTTTATAATAGGAAAATTATTAACTAATATTTAAATATCTTACCATATTTTCCAATCTTTTATTTACTTCTTTACCATCCATAATCTTTTCACTTTGAATTTTTTCCACCTGAGATATTTTTTTCTCTATCATATCTGTTACCATTCTTTGCTTTTCTAATTCAGCTGCATTTAGTACAGAGGAATTGGAGGTTTTCAACACTACTTCAGTTAATTTATTTATAGATGAATCTAACTTCAAAACAGTTCCATAGACTCTCCATAGTTATATTATTAGGTTTTAACAATAATGTATCAGATTTTATAACTACTTCTATATTTCCTTGTTTATCTTCTGATGAGTTTCTCATTTTTGGTGTACTTGATTCCATGGGGATCTCAATTGGGCTCTGTGATATACTCAAGGAGGCATTTTCAAACGATTTATGGTCTATTACATGCAAATCTTTAAGCTGATCATTCTTAAGTTGAATCTCCAAAGAGCTTAACACCCCTTCCTGCCTAACCCCTGGATTTTCTTGGGTCAATATACCCTCTCTACCAGGTGGTGATGATGGAGCCGGTGCCCCAGGGATTAAAGATATTTCACTGACCAGAGGAGAAGCTCCCCGTTCTAGTGCTTCTCCTAATGCGATCTGCCCACTTGGGGAATTTTGGGGATCTAGCCAATCCAATACAGTATTTTGTCCCGTTTCTATATATGCCACTTCACTAGGAGGCCTTAACTTAGCCTTCCTTTTAGTGCGTGGCATTTTTCGGAAAATATTTAAATCACTTAGTATTGGTTATTATAATGCACAATAAGTTGAAATCCAAAGCAAAAACTAACAATTTCACTTCTGGGAGCCGTAGAGAGGGAAAAAGAGAAACAAAGAAAATTTCTGTTATAATTATAAAACTTAAATCAGAGTCATCCAGGTGAATCCCCAGCGAAGACCCGGCGAAGCCTGGCAAAGCCCTGCTTAGCTGCGTGCCCCTTAAGCGTGCGCGGCTTTAGCCGCATGCCGCAGCAAGCTGAAATTTATATTCCCAGTCCAGGTCCCGCCTCCTCCAGGAAACGCCCCCCTCAGACAGGAAACCAAAGCGGCTGATGAAAAGAAAACTGTCGGGACAAGCCACCGCTTACCCCGGGAGACCGCTGCAGGCAGGTAATGTCAAAAACACTGGCCTTCTCCTCCCGACTCATGATAGAGGGGTTTAAAATCATGAGAGGTCTAGAACGGGTAAATGTGAATCGGTTATTTACTCTTTCGGATAATAGAAGGACTGGGGAGCACTCTATGAAGTTAGCATATTTAAAACTAATCGGAGAAAATTCTTTTTCACTCAAAGCACAATTAAACTCTGGAATTTGTTGCCAGGGGATGTGGTTAGTGCAGTTAGTGTAGCTGGATTTAAAAAAGGTTTGGATAAGTTCTTGGAGAAGTCCATTACCTGCTATTAATCAAGTTGACTTAGAAAATAGCCACTGCTATTACTAGCATTAGTAGCATGGGATTGACAGTTTTTGGGTACTTGCCAGGTAGTTAGTTATAGCTTGGATTGGCCACTGTTGGAAATAGGATGCTGGGCTTGATGGACCCTTGGTCTGACCTAGTATGGCATGTTCTTATGTTCTTACAGCTGGGTGGACTTTTTATAGGCTTCATTCTGCTCCATGTAGAAGGTCAATCTTCTCTGCAGTCTATGTTGTGTAGGACATATTCATCCTTGTGGACATGTGGCTTTTTGAAAGAATGGGAGGATAATTGACTGATTAAGATGGAAGTCCACCACCACCTTAGGCAGAAACTTAGGATGTGTATACAGAACCACCCTGTCATGAAAAAATGTTTCTGTAAGGTGGATAAGTCAATGGAGCCTGCAGTTCACTGACTTTTGTGCACCCAAGTCACCGCCATCAAATATACAATCTTCCAGGTCAGGTACTTCAGCTCACGAGTCAACTGGCTAAAAGGAAGCTTTCATCAGCTGGGTCAGTACCACCACTGAGGTCCCAAGACACAGTGGCAGGCCTGATGGAAGGCCAGATGAGCTAGTCCCACATAAAACAGACAACCAAAGGCTATACATGGTGATAATAGGCACCAATTACACTAAATTGAATCCTTACTGGAGTTGGTCTTAAAATCCGACTTCGAAAGATGTAGAAGGTAATCAAGCAGTTTTTGTGTGGAGCAGGAGAAAAGGTCTACGGCCATTTTCTCACATCAAAAGGTAAACATCTCACATGCCAGTCCATGGACTTCCTCATGGAGTCCTTGAAGCTAGAAGGACCCAGGAGACATCTTATGAAAGATCTAGAGGCTGTAAGGTCACACTCCAAACATCCAAGGCTGCAAGAGCCAGGGACCTGATGTTAAGATGTGCAACAGCCCCCAATTCTGCAAGATGAGGGTTGGGGAATTTCCCAGCCTGATTGGATCCTTGATACATATCTCCTGCAAGAGCGGGAACCAAACCTGGCTCAGGCAAAAGGGTGCTATGAGAATCAGTCAGCTGGTCTCTCCTGAGCTTCAATAAGATCTTTGCGATGAGCAGAACTGGAGGGTATGCATATAGTAGGCCCTAGTCCCAATTAAGGTTAGTTTGCCTTGAGTCCCTTTCCTGGAACAGAAAAGAAGAAACTTTCTGTTCTGAAGAGATGCAAACAAATCTACTCTGGGTGTGCCCCACTCGCAGAATATGTTTGCTTCTCCCAGGTCAAGAAACCATTTGTGGGGTTCCAGAATCAGACTCAATCTATCTGCCAGGACATTCTCCTCACCTGCTAGATACATGGGATATGACCCAATCCCTCATCTGGACAGTCTCCTGACACAGGAGGTATGATGCCATCCCTTCCTGTTTGCCAATGTAGAACATGGTAACCTGATCTTTGACGAGTGCACAGGTATACAGGTGCATACTTCACAGCTTTTTAAAATCCACGATGCTCGAGCACAGCCCATATACATGCGTAAGTGAGCATTTTTGCGCAAGCAATGCTTTTAAAATCAACCTCTCACAGCATACCAAACTACCCACAGCTCCAGGAAATGTATATGATGAAGTTCTTCCTGAGCAGATCAAATACTTTGAGAGCAAAGCCTTTCTCCATTGGCTCTCCACCCCAGGGTGGCTGCATCCATGGTTAGATCAGATTGGATCTGCCACCAGAATAGGAAGTCTCTGAGTGGCTGAGAAATGCAAATACTATCTTGGAGATTTCAGCTGGCTTGAATCTATTGTGATCTAAGAGTCCACTGGGTTCTTTTCAGATAGAAACATGCCAAGGGAATAACATGCATCATTGGTGCCATGATGCCCAACAGTCTAACGTACTATGCTGATAACCGCTCTCTTGGATCCTCTTCACTGCGGATAAAACTCGATAACCCTCTAAAAGAGGATGGTTCTCGCCTGAGTCATATCTAGCAGTACGCCTATAATCTCCAATTGAGATGATGGGCTTAAGAGGGAGTGTGTGTAATTGATAACAAATCATTGTAATTACAAACACCCAGACGGTTCTGCACATTAATTGTATAGCATCTGCTTGAGATGTGCTCAGCTAGCCAAACATCTGGTAGGGGAAATATGTGTAGCCACCATAGAAATACGTTTTGTAAAGACTTGCAATGCTGACACTAGGTCAAATGGCAGCATGCCATACTGGAGGTGATGGTCCCCTATTACAAACTGGAGATATTTCCTATGACCTGGAAATATCTCTGTGTGGGTGTAACCATCCTTCAGATTGACAAAGCATAGCCAGTTCCCTTTTTTGAGAAAGGGAATCAAGGTACCCAGGAATACCATCTTGAACTTTTCTCTTTTTATGAATTTGTTCAAAGCCCTTAAGTCTAGGATGGGACAGTCTCACCCTGTTTTCTTTGGGATGAGGAAATACTTGGAGTAAAATCCCCTACCCTTTTCCCCTGGTAGAATGAGTTCAACTGAATTGGTCTCTAAGAGGGAAGACAGCTTTTTCAATAGCAGATCCTGATGCTATGACAATCCCCGAGTGGTGTTTGGTGGTTGATTTGGAGGGACATCCAATAGGTTTAATCTGTGCCCTTTTCTTATTATGCTGAGGAACCATGCGTGTGAATACTCGTCCAATGGTTTATGTAAAACTTCAGCCTGCCTCCAAACGGAAAGTCTTCTGGCATAGGTACAAGGATCTAGGATATGCTCCTTCAACCCAGTCAAAACCCCGGTCCCAGGTTTTGACTGTGGTTTAGGGGCTCTCTGCTGCCTTAGGTGGGCATAGCAGTGATCTTCTGTTGCCGGTAGCAAGGGAGTGGAGGAAAATGACTCCCTGGCTAACAGAAATGTTGCCTCAACCTCATATTTGGATATCTCCTAGCTGAAGACTGCAGATCTGGAGTGCCTGTGTAGAGTCTGTTAAATGTTGCAGAGTCTGGGCCACCACTTTCTTAACCTTATCTCCAAAGAGATTCTCTCCAGTGCATGGTACATCAGCAAGACATTCCTGGACCTCAGATTAGTTTGCGAGCACAAATTTTAAATGGCAGAGGATCTCAATGTTGTCTCAAAAATATCAAGCATCAATCTGAACATGTGTTTTCCATACTGCATATCCTTGTCCTCTAGTGACTGGAAATCATCACGCTGCTTTGGATGAAGCTGCAATGTCACTTCTCACATCTTATTCAGCAAGGCCCTCAAGTACTAGCCCATGCACGCACTGAGCATAGCTCCCTGGAAAACTCTCTTCCCAAAGATGTCCAGAGTCCTAGAATTCTTCCTTGGGGCACCAAAGAATGGGTTCTGCTCCTTTTGGCCCTCAAAAGCAAATTTGATCATCACAGACTAGTGCATTAGCTGCCAGAACAAGATATATGCATTCGACTTATTAACTGAAGCAAGAGAGACGTGGTTTTATCCCCATCCTCATCTGCACCTATGGACTGAGACTACCATGATTTCTTTAGAAGGTTCCATGAACTGGAGGATGTCCAGCATCTTGTTCCTGATCTCATTCTCCTTCTGTAAAGGAAATGGAATTTCTTCTGCCATTCTCTGAATAAATCTGGAGAAGCAGATTTTGCTATGGAGGAGAGAGATCCGAGGGGAGACCTGTCAATTCCCCTCCAAGAATCAACATCAGTACCCAGCTGCCAGGCAGTTGTAGGGTCTTCAGCATCAGTTTGACACTTGTCTACATTAACACCAATGCCCTCAATGCAGGAGCACTGATGCAATGCAGTACTCTGTCCAAGGCCTGCTGGATATTCCTGTCCAGCTCCACCTTAAAGACTACCAATGCCAACACAGGCTGGAAGACAGGAGGAGAAGCCATGTCTTCCTGGGTAACTGTTAGGATTTTGGGCAGTAGCTAGGTGAGGTGAACACCACCTCCAGAAGTGGCACGGGACAGAAGGACCAGAGCAAGTGCGGGTGGTCCAGTGAGGCTGGGTTGAGTCTCTGGAGCAAGAGTGCAGGCTGGCTGAGTCTCTGGAAAGGACTGGGGTGCATGGAGGTAAGGGTGAAATTCAGGAACACTGTAACAGAAAGTGTGGGTAAGCATGAAAGTGGGTGCAGGTAGGTATGGAGCTAGAGCATTGGAACAGGTAGGGTGTAACTAGAACACAGGAACAGAATTCCGGAAAGCCTGGTACTGGATGCGGATAAGCATGGTACTGGAGTAAGGAACAGGAACAAGGAAGACAGACTATGATAAAACAGGACAAACCAGGACAAGAACTATACTGAACATGAAACACAGAATGTCCGAAGGCAGAAAGGCAAGAGAGGAACTAGAAGGCCTAGAGGCCAGAGTGGAAGACAAGCAGGAAACCAGAAAGCCCACAGGCCACAGTGAACGGCAAGAAATGGGTGGCTAGAGAAAAGAACCCAAAGGAACTCTATGCCGAAGCACAGAGGCATGAGTTGGGCAAGGTTAAATACTGGAGTCTGGGCATAGGGCAGGCAGGCAAGGAAGGCTGGGTCATCCAGGGGAGAGTGTTCATGGAGGATCTCTGGTGGTAAGGAGGCTACACAGCAACCAGAATTGTAACAGTAACTAAAGGTGTATCGATGGCAGACACCTGGACTCCTGGAGATTGTCATGATTCCTGGGAAGGCATCAATGTTGAGCTCTCCATGCCACGGAAACACTCTGGGGGTTTCATGACCACAGCCAGAATATCCCACTCCTGGCATTGTATACTGACAGAAAACAATAGTGATGCTTCCTGCCCTTCACTCAAGGCTCAGTATTGGAACTCCTCGATGCCAAAACGACTCACTCATTGGACTTCTTTGAGAGGCAGAAGAGAGAGAAAGACTTGTCTCTCTCATCCTTTTCAGTTTTTGATGTCTATGCACCACCAGCATCCTCAATGCCGATTCTGGTTCCAATGGGCCAAACTTAAAATGCCCAAAATGCTTTTCAATGAAGCCAGGATCTGAATTTCTAAGCTCTTAATGCAGAACTCTGGCAACAAAGATTTAAAACAGCATCTTAACCACTCATTTTCTACTCTGTATAAATGTTCATTCTGCTGCAGATTTTTGTATCATCTGCAAAATGACAGAAATTTCCTACCAATCTCTCATCATTTTGTATCATTTACAAAAACACTGAATCCATGAGACAACTCCACTCCACTACCATCTTCCGGCTTCCTTGGCGTGAATTCCATTCACTACTACTGTTGCCTGTTTTATAGCCAGTTCTTTACCCAGTTTAGTAGCTTAGAAGCAAACCTCAAGCTATGAACTTCATATGTGGAACAGTGTCAAAGGTTTTACTAAAATCTAAGTGTGCCATATTCAGCACTCACCCCAATCTAATTCTTTGGTGACCCTATCAAAGAAACTGATCAGAATTATTTGATATTATTGTCCTCTTGTAAAACCATGCTATCCGGGATCCTGAAATTTGCTGAATTCAAGATATTCTCCTATTTTTAACTTTAGCAGTGGCTATTGTGATGACTAGCATAGAAGTGACACCCCCCCCCCCCCCCACCCTTTATGCTGTGGTGTAGACAATGCAGCCTTTTAGGCGATCCTTTGAGGCCTATGCAGACATCTAGCAAACGTGCCCTGAAGCAGCACCAGCTGCCTCCCCCACAGATTGAGCCCCTGAGTTCTGGTGGCCGGCAGAACTTAGGTGGATACCAAGGACAGTATAATCCAAGGGCACACCATGTTCAGGACAGGTAACAGGCAGGAGATACCAGGACAGGCCAAGGATTGGGGCAGGTAGCAAGCAAGCATAGTCAGGTTCCAGGCAAAAGATCAGGTCCAGGCAGCAGGCAATTGTGCTTAAGTCCAAAGCAAGAAGTCAGGTCCAGGAAGCAGACAGTCATGGTCAGGTCCAAAACAAGAAGTCAGAATCAGGAAGTCAGGCCAAGGATGGATGAAGAGACACTGGATGAGACAGGCTGGGTAGGCAAGGCTGGACAAGGCAAGCTGGGCAAGCCTGGAGAATAGGATCGCAGGAACAAGGAACCAGGAACGCAGGAGCAACACACACTGCTCCAGGCGGAAGACCAACTGCAGAGGCGAGGCAATGTTGCAGGGCCTATATTATGCACACATGCCTATGGGGAGGCAGCAGCTTGGCTGGGATGGCAGCATTAACGGTGTGCGATGGTGGTGCAGGCTGTGAAAGGAAGCTTCTAGCAGCGTAGGGTAGCAGCTCGTCAGGCAGTCCCATGAGTCACCAAATGTAACAGCTATTAATTTACCCTCTACTTAAGTCAACTAGTAGGTGATCATCAATAAAAACCAAAATTATGTACAGTTTTCTTTATTAGTTCACCAATAAGGCAAAATGAAAATCTATGCAATTAAAAGCAGGTGGATACTAGAGGCAATTATATATATCTTTTATATAATTGGATAAGTAAACTTCAATCATCCTCCACCTAATTCTTAAAAACTAAACTGAAATGCCTCCCACAGGTTTATAATCAATAAAATATATCCCTATAAGCCCCCCCCAAAAAAGAAAAAAAGGGGTGCTCAAGAAGGACAGGAAACAGACGAAAAACTGAATGAATGAATTCTTTTCCCTAGGTCTTTACTGAGGAGGATGGTGACATACCCACACCAAAATCATTTTTCGATGGTGAGGATTCCAAGCAACTAAAGCGAACCTGTGATAAAGGAAGATTAACTCAAGAGTAACAGATTATCATGATCAGATGTTACACACCCAAGAGTTCTAAAAAGAACTCAAAACATGAAACTACTGACCTGTTACTATTAATTATTTAAAACAGCCACAGTTCATGTAAACTGGAAGATGGCAAATGTAACACCAATTTTTAAAAAGGGTTCAATGTGAAATCTAAGACACTATGGACCAGTAAACCTGATCTCAATGCCAGACAAAATGATACAAGCTGTTTTTAGAAACAAAATTATTGTCCACATAGATAAATATGGCTTCTTGGGGAAGACTCAACATAGTTAAAACTAACAGAAATCTTGCCTTACAAATCCATTTGATTTTTTGAAAGTTTAAATTAACCTGTAAATAAAGGGAAGCCAGATGATATAGTGCATTTGGATTTTCAGAAAAGCAAGTTTACTTAACATAAACGGTGTTTCCGTAGATAGAAGGATGAATTAGCCATGCTGTCTGGGAAGCGTTGCGACCCGAAGTAGGTGGAGTCTCCTCAGCTAGTAACAGAGCTTTGACTCTGTGCGGCTACGCAGTGGTGTTCCCGCGCGGTTCCCTCTCCTCTTCAGTTTCTTTGTAGCCAAGCGAGAGGTAAAGCAAGTGTTGCTTACCTGTAACAGGTGTTCTCACAGGACAGCAGGATGTTAGTCCTCACATATGGGTGACATCACAGGATGGAGCCCAATCACGGAAAACTTCTATCAAAGTTTCCAGAACTTTGGCTGGCCCCTACTGGACATGCCCAGTATGACACTAACCCTGCAGCCAGCAGGGGTCCCCCTTCAGTCTTATTTGATAGCTACAGGCAGTGCCGAAAAAATAAAACAACCCAACCCAACACCGCGGGGCGGCGGGCGGGTTTCGTGAGGACTAACATCCTGCTGTCCTGTGAAAACACCTGTTATAGGTAAGCAACACTTGCTTTCTCACAGGACAAGCAGGATGGTAGTCCTCACATATGGGTGAGTACCGAGCTGAGGATGTCCGAACATGCACCAAATGTACCCAACGGGGTGCAACAGGCACAACAACTAGGGTGGAATTTGGTAGAGAGCATCCTGAACCCCACCGGGCAGGTGGAAGGGTGTTGGTACGTCACATTGGAAATAGGTTACGCAGGACAGATTGGCCGAAGATGGAATCTTGTCTTCCGGCTTTGTCCAAGCATTAGTGGGCTGTGAAGGTATGGAGAGAACTCCAGGTGGCAGCCCTGCAAATGTCAGGAAGCGGCACCGATCTTAGGTGTGCTACTGAAGTCACCATGGCCCTCACAGAGTGTGCTTTAACACGGTCTTGAAAAGGAATTCCTGCTTGCTGGTAGCAAAAAGATATGCAGTCCGCCAACCAGGAGGAGAGAGTCTGCTTACCCAAAGGTTGCCCTAATTTGTTGGAATGGAAAGAGACGAATAACTGAGTGCTCTTCCTGTGGGCAAGTGTACGGTCTAGATAGAAAGCTAGAGCTCGTTTACAGTCAAGGGTATGCAGAGCCTGTTCCCCTGGATTGGAATGGGGCCTGGGAAAAAAGGTAGGTAGTATGATGGATTGATTAATGTGAAACTCCAAAACTACCTTGGGTAAAAACTTAGGGTGAGTGCAGAGTACCATCCGGTCCTGCAGGAGTTTAGTGTAAGGCGGACAGGTAACTAGGGCCTGTAACTCACTAACCCTGCGAGATGACGTGATAGCTAAAAGGAAAATCACTTTCCATGTGAGATATTTTAGGTCACAGGAATGAAGAGGCTCGAATGGTGGTTTCATGAGCAGACCAAGAACCAGGTTAAGGTCACAAGAAGGGGCCGGAGGACGTAAAGGTGGCTTGATATGGAGCAAGCCCTTTAAAAATCGTGTTATGAGGGGTGGTACTGATATAGGGACATCCCCGACACCTTTATGGAAGGCGGCTACCGCACTGACATGCATTCTGATAGAAAAGGTTTTTAGACCTGACTCTGACAAATGCCAGAGATAGTTCAAAACCTTGGGATTGGACAGGAAAAGGGATCAAGGGACTGCGAAGTGCACCATGATGTGTATCTTTTCCATTTATAGGAATAAGATTTTCTTGTGGAAGGCTTCCGTGAAGCAATCAGGACACGAGAAACCGAATCTGAAAGGTTAAGTGGTTGAAGGATTAACCTTTCAACATCCATGCCGTCAGGGACAAGGCCTGAAGATTGGGATGGCGTAGGCATCCGTCGTTTTGAGTGATCAGATGCGGGTCCGTTCCCAAGGGAATGTGCCTGTGGATGGAGAGATCCTGGAGTATGGGAAACCCACACTTGGCGTGGCCAATGAGGTGCTATCAGGATCATGGTTCCCTTTTTCCTGACGTAGCTTCACAAGAGTCTTTATGCTGGTCATGAAACACTGCTATAGCACTATTGTGTACTCTGACCGAAGTGGTAGCTAAACCCGCTTCGTACAGGGTTTGTAGATACTGTAGTAATTGAGAGGCGGTAGCAGAAAAAGGATTTAAGTTCCTAGGATTGCACCAGGTTAGATAGCGATGCCATTTTCCTGTATAGTTACACCTGGTGAAGGTTTCCTGGATGCGATGAGGATGTCTTCCACATTTGTGGGTAAATTAAGGTGATTCAATACTTGCCATTCAATCTCTATGCTGTGAGATGAAGCGACTGATTCATCGGGTGAAGAAGAGAGCCCCCTTTTACAATTTTACTTAAAATGTATACGTTTTTGTTCGCTATTTGTGTGTTTAAGTAGATGATCATATTTTCTGCATGATTTGCTTACAGCCCCTGAGGCAGCAGCTATGTAAGCTGCGAAACTCTGAGTCGGGCAAATTTAAAAAAAAGTCTCTACTCTAATAAATATTTGGAAAAAGACCAAGGCATCTATATTTTTCTGTTTTCCTAACGGCTATTTTAGATCGCCTACCTCTTTGCTTTTTGGGATCAACATAGGGGAATCCAGCGAATCCCCTTTTGGTGGAGGACAATTAAAACCAAAAAAGTCTCAGACGTCTCTGTGAGATATGATGGCAGAAAAAAGGATAAGATTTACTAATTGGCCAAAAGTCTTTCAAGGTACAGAATAACTGTGCAGAGTAAAAACTCAGTCTTAGCTTACAAATCACAGCTGCAGTGATCTGCACCGTCAGTTCTGGCAGCAAAAGCCCTCAAAGCCAAGCTTTTGGGTAGTCCGTGAGGAAAGCCACCGCCTAGGTAACTCAGAGTCCCTTTCTCAAAGTCAAACCTCACTGAATATTCAGTTCCAAAAGGTCCAACATTGATCTTCATTGGATGTCGCCATCTCCTATAGACACAGGATTGTGGGATGCAAATGATGTCGTCTGAGTCCCAGTGCATAGGAATATTCTCATACAGAAAATGAAGTTCAGAGATTTTGTTAGCAAGACAGGTGCTAGAACAATATCCATTTTAAAGCTGGATACAAAGATTTTATCAAGGACAGGTTTCACAGTTCTTGTCCAATGCTCTCCTTTCATTTGGGAGATGACGACAACTCTCCGACACGAAGAAATAAACAGTTGCTAAACTCATCACATGGCTACAACTCCATGTTTGTATTGCTTTAGGCCTACACTGTTTACTAAGTCTGTATGCAGAGCAGTAGGCCTCGAGTTCATGATGCACATCCTGTTTAGAGTCATAGGCTGGATAAGTGTGAGGCAGCCGGGGCTGAATGAGGGTGAGGTGGCTGGGGCTGGAGGTTGGATGAGTGTGAGGTGGCTGGGGATGAGGGTCAGGAGTGGTGAGTGTGAGGATGCTGGGGCTGGAGGGGGTGAGAATGAGATGTTTTGCGACCGTTGCTGCTCGACGTCTCCACTCCGCCCTCTTCTTCTCTTTGGCGACTCCCTCTTGCTCAAGTGGAAGGTTGGCTGCCGCGGCGTCTCTCTGCTGTATTCCCCCGGCGTCCCCGGAGCGACTCGACGCCGCGATCCGCCATGATTCACAAGGGCTTAAGGGCGCGCGGCGTGGCCCCAACTGATGTACCAGCAGTGGCGCGAACCTCAGGGGCGTCCCCCTGAGATGACGTCATCAGTACCAGATATATAAGGTCTTAGAAATCGCTAACTAATAGTTAGCAAGGAGTTGGTTATGGACCAGTTTCGCTCTCTCCAAGCTACTCTGCCTCCTCGGACTTACCAGGGGTACCCGCTCCTCGGGGGTCTCGCTCTCTGTTTTCAGGTCACAGTCAGGAACTGGCACTCGCTCCTCGAGGGCCCACTCGCTCCCTCGAGGGCTGAATACTCTTTCTACCTGGAAGTCATCACTGCCTACTACACCAGTGAGTTATCTTCTCTCTCTCTCTGAGCTTTCCCTGGAACCAGGTACTCGCTCCTCGAGGGCCTAACCTATTCCAACACCTGGACTACTTCTAGAGACTATTGTGTGAGTGTTACCATCAAGGCTCTGTTCCTGAACTCTGCATACCCTGCCTACTCACTATATTCAGTTTCTCTACAGCTCAGTTATCCAGGATCGCTGTTCCAGTACCTGAGGGACTACAGCCCTGCCGGGCACTTCCAGCTCACTACTGCCACCTCTGGTGGTTCAATATACTCTTTAATAAAAGAACTAGTGTGTGTCTGTCTCCATACTCTGAGCCTGACTGGTGGTCCCTCTCGGGATCTTCCCCCAGGGGTGTGGTCATCTGCCACCGGCCCAAGGATCCACCCACAACTACCTCAAACACCAACAGATTGCTAACTCCATGGATCCGGCACAACTGAGTGCTTTGCAGGCCATACCAGGCCTGGCCCAGTGCATTGTGGAGCAGCTTACTTCAGCATTTCATCAGCTACACACACAGAAGATTCAAGGCACAGCTTCCAACCAAGAAGGTCAGTTACAGGAGGTAACTTTAAAAACTGCTGTACCATTAGCGGCTCCTATTCGCTTTTCCGGTGAAATTCAGAAGGGCCGGGGCTTCTTAAACCAGTGCTGCATGCACTTTGCCTTACAGCCATCTTTATTTCCAACGGCTCTTTCCAAGACCACCTACATCCTTTCATACCTTGATGGTAGGGCCTTGTATTGGGCATCTACCTTGTGGGAGCACACGGACCCCATTTTGCAGGACATAGAAGGATTTATGGACTTGTTTGAATCCGTTTTCAACGACCCTGCTCATACTGCTGTAGCCGGTTCTGCCTTGGTGGAATTGAAGCAAGACAGCAGATCATTGGCTGAATTTGCCATAGAGTTCAAAACTCTTGCGGCAGAACTTCGCTGGGACCCCAAATGTCTCAAGACACTCTTTTGCAGAGGCCTGGATACCCGTTTAAAGGAAGAGCTGGCTGCTCACGAAACACCTGACTCGCTGGACAAATAAGTAGCTTTGCCTACTCGGATTAATCACCGGCTCCGGGACAAGGTGAAGGAACTCCGGCCCAAGGTGTTACCTGGGTTGAAACAGGCTAGTGCCATTTCTGCACCTCGGATGGTTCCAGTAATTCTTGCTGCTGAGAAAGGTGAACCAATGCAACTTGGTTGTGGACATTTAACTTCCAAAGAGAGAAGACTTCGGAAGAAGCACGGTCTTTGCATGTACTGTGGTCAGCCCGGCCATAAGGTCTCTACATGCTCCATTCGTCCGGAAAACGGACGGGCCTAAGTCCTGCAGGAGGACTGTTCTTATGCCATGCCGTGCTCATTCCTCCGCCTTCTCTTCCAGTCTCTTCGACTCACGGATCGGTCACAGCTCAGACTCCTGTCCCGATGGACCCAGGGGCAGAAGGCAACTTCAATCTCAGACGTCTAGTGGAAGGCGCGAGGAGTCCATCAAGCTAGAAGATCCACTACTGTGTCATCTTTTGAAGTGGTCTATGGACGTTCCCCAACACCGCCACTTCCACTAAAGCTCAGTGATGTCCCAGCAGCTCATCCACTGCTGCTGATATTCATAACGCTTTCCACGTTTCATCTGAAACCACTCATACTCAGCGAATTTTCTTCCAAACCTCAAGATCCACCTGTCATCAATGCAGAAGACAACTTAGAATTCAAAGTCGAAGAGGTCCTGGATGTTCGTAAGAGAGGCAATACTTTTGAATACCTTCTGAAGTGGAAGGTTTTGGCCCCAAAGAAGATCTTGGGAGCCTCAGACCAATATTCTGGACAAGAGATGCTTCGTCAGTTCCACCTCGCGCATCCTTCAAGATCTAAGCCTGGTACCCGAAGAGGAAATCGCCCTTTGAAGGGGGGGTACTGTTGCGATCGTCGCTGCTTAACGTCTCCACTCCGCCCTCCTCACCTCTTTGGCGACTCCCTCTTGCTCAAGTGAAAGGTAGGCTGCCGCGGCGTCTCTCTGCCATCTTCCTCCGGCGTCCCCGGAGCGGCTCAATGCCGCGATCTGCCATGATTCACAAGGGCTTAAGGGGGCGCGCGCGTGGGGCGGCCCCGACTGATGTACCAGCAGTGGCGCGAACCTCAGGGGCGTCCCCCTGAGATGTCATCATCAGTACTGGATATATAAGGTCTTAGAAATCGCTAACTAATCGAGTTAGCAAGGAGTTGAATAGGAGTTGGTTACGGACCAGTTTTGCTCTCTCCAAGCTACTCTGCCTCCTCGAACTTACCAGAGGTAGCCACTCCTCGGGGGCCTCGCTCTCTCTTTGTTTTCAGGTCACAGTCAGGAATCGGCACTCGCTCCTCGAGGGCCCATTTTCCCGAACTCGTTGCTGAATACTCTTTCTGCCTGGAAGTCATCGCTGCCTACTATACCAGTGAGTTATCTTCTCTCTCTCAGAGCTTTCCCTGGAACCAGGTACTGGCTCCTCGAGGGCCTAACCTATTCCAACACATGGACTACTTCTAGAGACTACTGTGTGACTATTACCATCAAAGCTCTGTTCCTGAACTCTGCATACCCTGCCTACTCACTATATTCAGTTTCTCTATAGCTCAGTTATCCAGGATCGCTGTTCCAGTACCTGAGGGACTACAGCCCTGCCGGGCACTTCCAGCTCACTACTGCCACCTCTGGTGGTTCAATATATTGTTTAATAAAAGAACTAGTGTGTGTCTGTCTCCATACTCTGAGCCTGACCGGTGGTCCCTCTCGGGATCTTCCCCCGGGGGCATGGTCATCTGCCACCGGCCCAAGGATCCACCCACAACTACCTCAAACACCAACAGGATGAGAATGAGACTGTTGGGGAAAGGAGGATGATATAGGGAATGAGACTCATCCTCCATGCCCCTTCCCTGACAGTCTCTCAAATCTCTACCCTCATCCTTCCCACTAAGTCACTTCCCTCTCTCATCATAGGGAGAAGGGACACTGAGAAATACTCCTGGGAACAGGGGTTAAGACTTGAGATAGAGTGATTCAAGAAACTTGACTGGTATGACAATTAGTATGTGTGTTGCCAAATTTTTCCATATATATTCCTTTTATTTTAAAAATTATCTAAAAACAGGGAGAACAGTACAATAAAACTGACAATAATGACAGCAATTCATGGTTTCTGGTGCTGGTCTATATTTCATCTAAATATAGCTCATTTATGGCCTAGTTGAAAGATAGAGCATATTTTTGCTACAATTGCTGTTTCTCTTGGGGGTTTTTATAGTAGAGGATGATGCACTTTTGGAATAAACATGGTACTTATTTATTTAGATTACTTTTTGCTGATGTATTTTTTTTTATGTATTTAATGATTATTGTACTTATATAAGATCAAAATCGTAGAGCATATAGAAAGACATGGTTTAATGGAACACAGTCAACATGGATTTACTCTTGGGAAGTCTTGCCTAACAGATCTGCTTCATTTTTTTTGAAGGAGTTAATAAACATGTAGATAAAGGTGAACCAGTAGATGTAGTGTATCTGGATTTTCAGAAGGCGTTTGACAAAGTCCTTCATGAAAGGCTTCTAAGAAAACTAAAAAGTCATGAGATAGGAGGTGATGTCCTTTTGTGGATTACAAACTGGCTTAAAGACAGGAAACAGAGAGTAGGATTAAATGGACAATTTTCTCAGTGGAAGGCAGTGGAGTGCCCCAGGGATCTGTATTGGGACCCGTACTTTTCAATATATTTATAAATGATCTGGAAAGAAATACGACAAGTGAAGTAATCAAATTTGCAGATGATATAAAATTGTTCAGAGTAGTTACATCACAAGCAGATTGTGATAAATTGCAGGAAGATCTTCTGAGACTGGAAAATTGGGCATCCAAATTGCAAATTAAATTTAATGTGGGTAAGTGCATGGTGATGTATATAGGGAAAAATAACCGCTATAGTTACACAACGTTAGGTTCCATATTAGAAGCTACCACCCAAGAAAGAGATCTGCGTCATAGTGGATAACACATTGAAATCATCGGTTCAGTGTGCTGCGGCAGTCAAAAAAGCAAACAGTATGTTGGGAATTATTAGAAAGGGAATGGTGAATAAAATGGAAAAATAAATCGCTCCATGGTGAGACCGCACCTTGAGTACTGTGTACAATTCTGGTCGCTGCATCTCAAAAAAGAGTTGCGATGGAGAAGGTTCAGAGAAGGGCAACCAAAATGATAAAGGGAATGGAATAGCTCCCCTATGAGGAAAGACTACAGAGGTTAGGACTTTTCAGCTTGGAGAAGAGACAGCTGAGGGGGGATATGATAGAGCTGTTTAAGATCATGAGAGGTCTAGAATGGGTTAATGTGAATCAGCTATTTACTCTTTCGGATAATAGAAAGACTAGGGGGCACTCTATGAAGTTAGCATGTGGCACATTTAAAACTAATTGGAGAAAGTTCTTTTTCACTCAATGCACAATTAAACTCTGGAACTTGTTGCCAGAGGATGTGGTTAGTGCAGTTAGTATAGCTGTGTTTAAAAAAGGATTGGATAAGTTCTTGGAGGCGAAGTCCTTTACCTGCTATTAATTAAGTTGACTTAGAAAATAGCCACTGCTATTACTAGCAACAGTAGCATGGGATAGACTTAGTTGTTGGGTACTTGCCAGGTACTTATGGCCTGGATTGGCCACTGTTGGAAACAGGATGCTGGGCTTGATGGACCCTTGGTCTGACCCAGTATAGGCATGTTCTTATGTTCTTATTCTTATTTATTTATAAATTATTGTAAACTGCTTTGCCTCTCCTTC
The DNA here is from genome assembly GCF_901001135.1 of Rhinatrema bivittatum. Taxonomy (NCBI): domain Eukaryota; kingdom Metazoa; phylum Chordata; class Amphibia; order Gymnophiona; family Rhinatrematidae; genus Rhinatrema; species Rhinatrema bivittatum. The sequence continues at coordinate 203,125,305 of NC_042620.1, read as the reverse complement.
AGGTGAGGAAGATAGTCTATGAAAGTGAATATTATGTTCTCCCAGGAGTTTTTTCTGTTCATTCTTTCATGAGAAGTGTTTCATTTTCTCTGTCAGTTTTGGAAAATGTACATCTGTGATATCTTTGTATTTTGCACGATATAGAAGGAAATGCATTTCTTTTTCTCTAGTGTTGCACTGCAAGTAGTATCTGGCTTTTTTAGGTTTCCATTTCAGCTTTTGTCTACATATTTCTATTTCTAATTTGTGGTCACTTATTCTGTTTTGATAGTCTCTATGTTTTGCACGTGCAATCAACATTATGTAATCTGCTAGCATGTTGTTTCTGTGTAGAAATCTGTTCAGTCCAGCCTTTTCTGTTTTCCACTAGGAGGGTGTTCTAGATACTAGAGCAGTGGTTCTCAACCTTTCATGACTACAGTACCCTTTCAAGAGTTTTAGATATCTTATGTACTCCTAGCATCACAAACATTTAAAATTCACGGCAATTCAAAAAGGTGTGTTAAAGAGTTAACATGCAAATATATGCTCTATTTGGTGCAGGCCCCATTATTTTCAGAGGGGCCTATTCACTAATAAAGCTGGTCTTGGTATACTAACATACAGGCCAATACAGTAAAGTGCGCTCCGGTGGAGCGCAGTTAACCCGCGGTTGGACGCGCATTTTCGACGCGCTAGCTTTACCCCTTATTCAGTAAGGGGTAATCGAAAACGCGCGTCCAACCCCCCCGAAACTAATAGCACCCGCAACATGCAAATGCATGTTGATGGCCCTATTAGTTATTCCCGCGCGATTCAGTAAGTAAAATGTGCAGCCAAGCCGCACATTTTAACTTTCAGAAATTAGCACCTATCCAAAGGGTAGGCATTAATTTCTGCCGGCACCGGAAAAGTGTACAGAAAAGCAGTAAAAACTGCTTTTCTGTACACCCTCCGACTTAATATCATGGCAATATTAAGTCGGAAATCCCAAAAGTAAAAAATAATTTTAAATAAAAAAAATTTTAAATCAGCCCGCGGCTCACGGGTTGAAAACCGGACGCTCAATTTTGCCGGCGTCCGGTTTCCAAACCTGTGGCTGTCAGTGGGTGCGAGAACCGACGCCGGCAAAATTGAGCGTCGGCTGTCAAACCCGCTGACAGCCACCGCTCCTGTCAAAAAGGAGGCGCTAGGGACGTCCCTAGCGCTTCCTTTTACCACAGGCCCTAATTAGCATATTTTTATTTACTGGATCACGTGCACTGGACACTGGCCTGGGCGCTCGCCCACTCTCCCGCGTTTCTTTCTGTATCGGCCTGATAATGCACCTCGTTTGAAGAGGGACTTATATTTACAATACAGCTGTTTTTCAATTGACATTCAACTGCCAAATAGTGTAATGCAAACAAGCCCCCCCCCCAAAAAAAAGCCAATGCTGCTGAACCAAGCCTAGCAGGAAGGGACATCAGTGCCATGTGTCCAGTGGTGCTGGGCTAGATAGAGGACACATGTCTGGTGATGCTTTATTGTCTCTTCCTGATAAAATGGCACTAAATTTGAAATTTAATGTGAGTGAAATTACACATGACTCTCAAACACTATGTAAATCACAAATCAAAATAAATGAGAGTCTATACTTATTTTCCAAAATAATACAATCCAAATACAACATCAATAATACAGAAATACCTAACCACTATGTACACCACACATCACAGTCATACCTTAAAAGCATCCATCACCACAAACATTAAATAAAAACATTTGTCTTATATATCATATCATCAAGAATAGGAAACAGGTGGAACATAAAATGATGCCATGACTAATTATATCATTGCGGAGATTAATACACCATTTACAATGTTACTGCTTTTACATCAATAGTGGAAACTAACCACATTCTTTCATATCTATTATAGTGTGGGTCAAATTTAGGTATAGGAAATACAAGCAACTGTTGAGGGTGCCAAATTTTGAAGGCACCAAATATCCAGGCCAAAAACAAATATGCTTCTGTTTGCTTTAGGGCAATGTGGAGGCACTACCATGGCACTATGCCTATCTGCACCAAATTCTTAAATCCAGCCCTGGATGTTAAGCCATACATTTTTACTATTCCAGCTGCCCTCTCTCTCAGCCAACCACCATCTAGTACCCTTACCCAACCTTCCTCCTTGAGTACCTCCCCATCCTTCATCATTCTGTTAACCTTTTTGCATTTCTCAATTTATTTTTTATGATGCAAGCACACCATCATACCTTAACACTAGCTACCATTAAAGAGGGAGGCTCGGATTTTCCTAGTGATGGCATTGCTATAACTAGGCATTTTAGTGCCTGAAGCAGGGAATCAAATTTGCTCCTCCCCCAAGTGCTTAAGCTCCAGGTTCTCCCCTTCCTCTAACACCTTCAGTGGTCCTCCATCCCCAGTCCCTCAAGTGGTCTTTGGTCTCCCCAAACTCACCTTTTATTCCCCCAATGATCTTCAGCACCCAACAAGGCCTGGTGGTCTTCGAGCTCCCCCCCCCCCCGGTGCATCATCAATCCCCACGGCTCTCGACCTCCAGTGGTCCTCGAGTCTCCTAGCCTCAACTCGTCCTCTCCAGGGGTCCCTGAACACCCCAACAGCGCTCAACTACCAGGTCCTTTCCCCCATCAGTCCACCATCGTCATTCCTCCCATCCCCACCCCACGGTGATCCTCGCGTGTCACCCCCCCTTTGCTTACCCTCCAGCAGCTCCCCCTCCTCTCCCTGGCCAGAAGCAGGACAGAAGCTCCTCAGGTTCGGCCTACGCAGCCCGCGTTCCACTGGAAGGTGGGGAATTAACCCAGGCCTCTTCCTCTCCTTAGTATCGTTCCGCTATCCTCGTGGGCTGAGGTGTATTCAACCGCCGCAGATCGCTCTCCGGAAGGGTTGGGGGTGTGATGGGGGGGGGCGGGGGGCGGCGGCCCGGCTCAGCCTGGCTCCTCAAAATGTGGGCGACGCGCGGAATCGATCAACGACGCCGTCCTACTCCGCCTTGTCTCATTCCAGGGCGGGCCGCTCTCGCGGGAGCGGGGACAGAGTCCAACCCACTGCGCGCTCCTTTGACCGCGGCCTTCCCTCTCCCTGCTCAGCCACCCTCCTCAACCTCGAGCGCAGCGCGACAGTCGCGCACCCTGCAGCTGCGCCGCGGGCCTCCTACTGAATAGCAACGCTTGCAGCAGCCTTGGGAAGGAAGACAAGGACGGTGAAAAGCAGTTGGGGGCTACTTGTGCTGCCTCAATCTCTCTGCCTCTCTGGATAGCACTCTTCTGAAATTTTCACACTAAGCCTCCCTCCCCCACAGCCTCGTCATCATCATCACCAACACCTTCAGGCATCCCCAAGCTATCAACTCTTGTATTCTCTCTTCTACATTGACTCATTCAGCTGATGATGTAATTTCTTCTTACACTATATTTTTCTCTGCTTTAGACACTTTTTGGTCTGTCCCCTTATCGGTCCAGTAAGGCACACCAAATCCCAACCATGGCTCAACCCCAGAATTTGTTTCCTGCATTCCTGTGCCTGCTTTGCAGAGTGGTTTTGGTTGAAATCTCATGACCAGGCCTACTTCATATATTTCAATTCCTACCTCAAAATTGCCTTTGCCTCCCACTCCCTTTCACTCTCTATCCAGACTATGGCTGACTACTTTCATGATAAATTTCATAAAATTAGTCTTGTGTTCTTAACCAGGTCACCTCGACCTCTCTTCCTCCACCACTTCATTTCTCTCCCCTTCCTCTGGCCCCTGCCACTCTCTCCTCCTTTTTTTTTCAAATCACAGTGGAATAAACTGCCCACTTTCCTCTTCCAAATTCACTACTTGTCCCTTTGACCCCATTCCACCCACAGCTCCTCAGCTCTATTTCCCCTGCAGTCATCCCTTCCATCTGTCATAGCCTCAATCTATCACTTTCAATTGCAATTTTTTTCTGCTGCTTTCAAACATACTGTGATCGAAGCACTCCTCAAAAAAACCCTCACTGGTCCCTACTTGCCCTGTCAACTATCTCTCTCTTCCCTTTGCATCCAAACTGCTCCTTTGACTTTATTTTATCATGAGATATTCTTAATCCACTCCAATCAGGTTTTTGCCCTCTCCACAGAAACCGCCCTTGCCATAGTTTCCAATGATCTGTTTATGGCTAAATCCAAAGGTTTTTACTCGATTCTTATCCCTCTTAACCTGCCAGCTGTTTTTCACACTGTTTATCACCTCCTACTCCTTGATATTCTGTCCTCACTTGATTTCAAGACTGTCCTATTTTTGGTTCTCTTTTTACCTCTCACATCGCACTTTTAGTGTGTCCTCTAGTGCAGGGGTCGGGAACCTTTTTGGCTGAGAGAGCCATGAACGCCACATATTTTAAAATGTAATTCCGTGAGAGCCATACTAACTACAACCCCCCACCCTCCTGACTCCCAAGACCTACCAAATTAATTTACTACAACCCCCTACTCTCCTGACGCCCCCAAGACCTGCCAAATTAATTTACTACAACCCCCCATCCTCCTAACCCCCCCCAGGACCTGCCAAAAGTCCCTGGTGATCCAGCGGGGTCCAGGGTTCGCAGACAAATCTTTAATAAAAAAGTAAAAATCTAACAAAACTCCCCAAGACCTCCAAAATTAATTTACTACAACCCCCCACCCTCCTGAACCCCCCCCCCCCCCCCCCAAGACCTGGCAAAAGTCCCTGGTGGTCCAGCGGGGGTCCGGGAGCGATCTCCTGGACTTGGACTGTCGGCTGCCAGTAGTCAAAATGGCGCCGACGGCCTTTTGCCCTCACTATGTCACTGGGGTCGACCAATGGCGGCGGTAGCCCCTGTGACATAGTAAGGGCAAAGGGCCGTCGACGCCATTTTGATTACTGGCAGCCGACGGCCCTTTGCCCTTACTATGTCACAGGGGCAACCGCCACCATTGGTCGACCCCAGTGACATAGTGAGGGCAAAGGGCCGTCGACGCCATTTTGATTACTGGCAGCCGACGGCCCTTTGCCCTTACTATGTCACAGGGGCAACCGCCACCATTGGTCGACCCCAGTGACATAGTGAGGGCAAAGGGCCATCGGCGCCATTTTGACTACTGGCAGCAGACAGCCCAAGTCCAGAAGATCACTCCCGGACCGCTCCTGGACCCCCGCTGGACCACCAGGGACTTTTGGCAGGTCTTGGGGGGGTCAGGAGGGTGGGGGTTGTAGTAAATTAATTTTGGAGGTCTTGAGGGGCATAAGGAGGGTGGGGGATTTTGTTAGATTTTTACTTTTTTATTAAAGATTTGTCTGCGAGCCAGATGCAGCCATCAAAAGAGCCATATCTGGCTCCCGAGCCATAGGTTCCTGACCCCTGCTCTAGTGGATCTTCCACTGCCTTACTTTAATGTGCACTGTGAGTATCAAAAGAACATTGTTTATTTTGATATATTGGTTTTCTCAACAAAGAACTGTACAGGTAAGATGACAAAAATAATAAAGCAGAGCAACAATAAATCAAAATAATACATACATTAAAAACAATTAACTCTTCCAAACAATTGAAGAAGTGTACAGATTGGTTCATTAACATTTGTATGTTTTTTGTGTGTCTGACTGGGCTTTACTTATTAATTTATATAGCCATTTACTAATAACCAAATGACCACCTACTAAAGTGAACTATTCCTAAATACTATAAAAATCACTTGAATCTTGACCAATGAAAAACATGAAATTTAGAAAAAACATCTGACTTGAATCTGCAAAATTATATACACATAGGGATTTTACTCATAAAAATGGCCACCAGCATTTTTCCCATCGATAGCAGGGCTGAATTAGCCATGCTGACATGGGATCTGTCAGTCAGGTCCGGGAGGCGGAGCTTGTCATAGCAGAGATCAGAGCTTTGCTCCCTGCAGCTGCATGTGTGTTCCCGTGCAGGAAAGTAACAGAATCTCCTCAGTCTGTTCTTTCCGCGCGCGGAGCTGTTCTTCTCCTCAGCGTTAATATAATCAAACATGTCAAAATCGGGGTTTAAACCCTGTAATTGCGGCAAGGTAATGTCGGTCACTGATGGCCATGACCGATGTTACCGATGCCTAGGACCAGATCACAATCGGGAAGATTGTGAATTTTGCTCAAGGATGTCACCCAGAGCACTGAAGCAAAGGGCCTACAGGCTTCAAGAACTTTTTGCCTCGCTGGAGCCATCGGATTCTCATTCTTCGCCTGGCCCTGCAATTTTACCGGCTCCCTCAAAAAAGAGGGCATCATCGTGGGATCCTCAATCCTCCAGTCTTGGAGGTAAGGATGTAGCAAGCCAACAAAGGCCATTGGATTTTCAAAAATCCATAGAGCCAGAATCACCGGCGCAGGACACACTGGCGCCAAAACTCTCGGCGCCTAAAACTTCAGCGCCTTATGCGCATATAAAAGTATCGGCGCATAACACTTCGGCGCCTGGAGAGATATCGACGCACAACATTTCTATGCGCATGGCGCTGAAGACACTTGTGCGCACGATGCCGAAGGACCCAGCGCGCACGGTGCAGGAGATTTCTGCGCGCAAGGCGCTGAAGACATCGGCGCGCAAGGCTCCGAGGATGTCCGTGTGCACAACCAAAGGAAACTCTACGTGCATGGTGCCATCAACATCTGCACGTATGGCGCCGACATCACCTGCGCGCCCGGCGCCAATCATATCTATGCGCACGGCGCTGAAGACACCGGCGCCGATCACTCTTGCGCGCACGGAAACAGAAAGATATGCGCACAAGTCTAGATCCGCGCATAAATCCAAATCTGCGCATAAGACACATGAGCACCCATCTCATGTATTACAAAATGAGCTAAAACGATGACATGCACCTTAACAAGGGGCTTCTTCACCAATAGCCTCACCTCGTTCAGATACTTCCCTCTTTTCGAGAGCTAATTCGACAGAGTTTACAATAAGACGTAGAAAACGATCACCGTCTTCACGTAGAAGTCATACAGACTCGTCGTCACACTATTATCATAAGCTCTCACGACACGCCCACCACAGAAAGTCAGCAAAGAGGAGTGCAACATGGGAAGTAAGCCCTTCGACTTCTAAATCATCTCATATACCAACTTCAAACACATTCTCCCACAGAGTAGTAATACAAGTTGCTTCCTCTACCACTTCTACAGATTCAGAGGATTCGAGGGACATAATAGGCGATAAAAAACAGAAAACCATAAAGTATCCAGTACTTTACCTCAGAATACTCCAATGCACCCTAAAGCATGTGAGTCACAAGCACCAGATGATCGTTCAATAATGCCCCCTCGTACAAAAGAGGCATTTTATCAATTGTCTCAATCTTTAGCAGGTTTTTATGAAACTCTTCAGTCATCATTCAGAATGACTAATATGGCTGATGACAGTTCTCCGGAACATAAGACGCAGACTAATAAGGAACCGTCGGTGGAGCCTCCAACATCTCCCATAACAAACCGACCAGCCTCACCAAATTATAAACAGGATACATCTTTTGATTCTCCTTCACCGCAAACATCCCCATCATCCTATACGGGATTCCCATCGGATCCGCAGGAACAACCTCAGGAACCATACTCAGACCTTACATACCCAAAATTTCTAGAAAAATTGGGTATAATACTGCATCTAGAGGTCCAAAAGAGACAGACCCTAGGGCAGAAACCCTTGGTCTTCTAAAGATTTTTGACACTTCAGGGGAACCAACATCTCTTCCACCACAAGAGCTCCTGCATTCAGTCTTACAGAAATCCTGGGAAACACCTTACGCAATCGCAGCGGGTCCAGAAAAATGGACATAAAATTCCTTATGAGGAAAACATCACCGTACTCTGTACCACAATTACCTCATGCTTCAATTGTAATAGAGTCGGCGATGCAAAGATTTAAGAAAACAAAGTCACATTCCTCATACCCACCAGGCAAAGACAAATATTTGGATGAGTTTGGCAGGAAAATATACCATAACTCAATGTTGAATGCCCGAATTATGCACCATCAATTCTACATGGTACAATACCTATATGAGTGCATACAAGCTATAAAAGGTATGCTTTCCTCGACTGCGGAGCAGATACCTCCGCCTCTTCATGACATGGAAGAGTGTTCTTGACACCTTTTGAGGTCAATCTATGAAGCTTATGAAACAACTTCTAGGGCATTGGCAACAGCCATCGCAGCCCGCAGACTAGCATGGTTACGCTCAAGTTCGATACGTGAAGATTTGCACGAAAAACTAACAAACCTCCCATGTACAGGAGATAACCTGTTTGGAGAACGATTGCAGGACACAGTGAGTAAACTGAAGGAAGAAGCTCTAGCAGTATAATCATTAACATCACATCCTAACTATTCAACCACACGTCGTTATATTTATAGCAGTAATGAAGAGGCATCAGACAGCTTTCATGGCAGGCAGGAAGAGAGAAGGCAAAGAGGCAAAGAGAGTTTGTCCTCCCGAGCCTCTTCCTTTTATTGTACATTCATACAAAGGCAGATGATGTGTCATTACATGATTGGCTACTTTCCCATAGCAACAGAAGAGTCATTACACCATTGGCTTTAGCTCAGGGGGTGTGCACGGATCATATCATTGGCTGCTGAAATCTATACCTCCTGACTTTGTCCTGCCTCTGACTAGGGAAAACCCAGCCCCTCTTTCAGGCTAACAGGATTAATTATAGGCCAGAGAAATACATGAAGTCAGGTATCCTCTCCTAGGCAGAGAGGCTTAAGCACAAGTGATGCTTTTATTCAGGCAAAGGTCAGGGAGAAGGGAAGTTAGTGTTTAAACCCTGATGAAATGGCTTGCTGGCAAGCGCATATTTCCCACATCTCACCCTTTCTGTTTTTGTTTAGGGCAGCTCAGTAAAGCTTTAGACCCTTACTGAAATCTGTTATGTCTTGGTATGGGCTGGAAATAGGGGAAGAGGGATTATGGAGAGAAGAAAGCTGATTCGGCGTGGTGTGCCAGCCACCGATGAGCTTCTGAATCTCCATATCACCCAGAGCTGGTGCAGGTGGTGTGCCAACTCTGCAGGGCTCCGGATTCCCTATTAGGCATCTTACAAGACATCTTTGTATTCGGGCTGAGAGCAAGGTTTCAATATGGATATGAAGGTTGGGTATGCACTGAATACAGCATCACAGGCAAATAATTAAGATAATTACAGTAATTATAATAGAAATCACCCTTTTGAGACCAGAAATATCAGGGAGTCAGGACCATAGCCAGTCCCATGGAGAAGTTGGTATTCTGTCTGAAAGTGGTGCATCAGCAACCATGGTTTCTATCTGCACTATGGTATGTGTGAGGTTTGCTTTATAGTCTGATATGTACACACAGCAATGAGATCCAATTAATGCACAAACACCACCCTTTAAGGCTAAAATGGTTTGTAAGGTATAGCTGTTCTGTAATGCTACTTCTCTAATCTGAGAGACTTTTGTTGTGAGTAGTTTTAATGCATGGACTGTCTGATTAAATATGGCAGTCGTCCAGTTAGCTAGGATGTGTAAGTCTCTGTAATTCATCTCTGTCCCCATTGGGGGAAACAGGCTTCTAGCTATCTGAGTTTCTGTATACTTTTCTATGGGATTATTTATCGCCTCCCTTTTGTTACAGAGCCTTGCTTTGGGTAAATTTTTGACTGCATAGTATGAGGGGAGGATGTAGCCTAAAGTGCATCTGTCTATCCATCTTGGGGAAATGTACATATATGCTCTACGCCCACATAACATCCATATGTTTCCTAACAGATTAGTGGACATGTCATTGGTTATCATTTGGGCTACATAACTACAAAAGGTAAATCCTTCATCCCCTCTATACTTTCTGTACCTGCTTGGGTCTCCCACTGCACATCCTGAAATCTGCCAATTGCATACATATGTGTGGTATAATTATGTAAGTGTTCAGTGATTAATACAAAAGTTCGGTTACAATATGGATATTTCCCACCTGAATTCTCTTTCCCATCCCCTGTATCATAGTCCCAACAAAGAGCGGCAGTCTCTTGAATACAGCTACCAATGTGTAGTATGGTAGTATTAACTGGAGAGTTAATGAAAACCTCTCTGTAAAGGATAATTAGTCCATACTGTAAGGTTAAATGGTACAGCATGCATCAGTCGTTCTCCGCAGGCTTGGGTTGGCATGTGTGTGCAGATCTAACAGTCTGTTCGATTCAACAGGTGTGAAAAGTTCTGTGCATGTTCTGTGCATCGAGGATGTACCTGTGTTCTGTCAGAGTCCTTGTTCTGAAATCGCCATAGCTGGAGAAATAAGGCAAAAGATGAGGATGCAGAACACAATTGTTAATGAGTTGGCATTCAGGCAAGAAAAGGCGGCTAATAAGTTCTCTGGAGTTTTCTCAAGGCCTTGCTGTTCTAAGAGTTGTGCAGATTGGTTGGATAGGGCCTTGATCTGTCCCCAGGTCATGTGGTGCTGCTTTTTGCAAGGAGTCCAGTCTCTGTCCTTCTGAGGGCTGTGGAGGCTCAGGGAGAAGTTTGGGATCGGGTCCTGTAGACCTGGACACCTTTCCATCTTTCCACGGCTTGATACCTGTGGAAGCAAGCAGAGAAACATATCCTCGTTCCCCATTTTAAGGGAACGGGACCGTACCAGACATTAAATATTCTATACAAAACTGATGGCTGTGGGTGACTAACCCTAGTCCCATAATGATTACTCATGGCTGTGGTCTTATGTGAACCTGATATGTTTAGATGATTTAAACAATACTTTGTTCAGCCAGTCCTTCTTAGGGGAAAATTCAGGGGCAATCCCCCCTATTTCTTTTTGTTTGGTCCAGAGCTCTTAAGGGTATGATTTGCTCTCTCCACAATGGCTTGCCCTGTGGTGTTGTAGGGGATGCCAAATAAGTATTTAATATTCAATTATTGACAAAATTCATGCAAAGGAATGGCTGCAATAAGCAGAGCCATTATTAGTTTTCAGAACGTAACCCCATTATCAAGAAAGTTTTTATGCAGTGATCAATTTTCATTCAGTAAAATAGCAATAAATGTAAATTAATCATTTAAAGAAAAAGTCATTTGCTGTAAGCTGAATCAAATGACAAGTATATTAGACATTACATTAAACATATGTTACACAAGACTGACATATATTCATTCATTTACACAAAACTGACACATATTCATCCATCCTGCAAAATGTTTCTTGCATCAAGACAGACAACAGATAACACATAATATGAGCTAAAAATCTTATCAAAAAGTTATCAAAAACAAAATTAGATCAAGGATCAAAAGTCAAAAGGTGTTAGAAAAATGTTAAAATAAACTGCAAAGTGTCCATCTTCACATCTCTTCATGGCAGCGTCAATCTGGAAAATATTAAAAACTGGCATACAGCAAAAAATTTACTAAGGTAAGGATAAAAGTGAAATTCTTACTTTTTTAACCTTGAAGAAATCAATTCTATGATTCAATTTAATAAAATCAATTTGGATTTGCAAGAAAAGGTTTGTGAGGGATTGCTTTAGATGTAGCAATCTCTATCAGTAAAAATTATAAGGTTCAGAATTCTGTATAAATTTTGTGAAAAAGAAAATAAAACTGAAGTGTCCTTAATACAGAAGGTCTGTAGGCCTGAAAAATAAAAACTATTATACAACAGAATTATTAAAACAATAATATAATATAACTTGTAGAATAACATAGTGCCTCCTAGTGGAGACCCCATCATTACTTTATAGATTGCAACTATTGTTCCAGGTTGCAATCAATAATACTCTGAGCTTACTTTCAATGTGGAATATCAGAATAGAATTTCTTCATATAATTATTAGAATAGGAAATTAAACACGCTGTTTGCTCAGCTCTGTCTGCTGCATGCTAAAGTTTGAAAGTATTAAAAGATTAAAGACATATAGAAAGTAGAGAGAGAAATTGCAGGACTAAGTCCAGGTTTTTTCTTTCTTTTCAAAAGTTCTCCCTCCCTCCCCCATGAGTGGCTAGCAAGAGTTACAGAAAAGGGGGGGAGGAGCAGTGTTTCTCAAAAGAAAAGAACTACACCCAAGGAGTTAATCCTTCAGTCAATAGAAACTTAAAGATAGTATTGTTTAACAATTGACCACAGACAATGGCTGGCCCAGGATTTGCTGATTCTTTGCAGACAGATACTATTTTTTAATTTACTTTAGGGAGAATCACAGTAAGTTCTGTACGCTAGCAATTCAAACTATAAACTTAAATCTCAGAGAAATGGAGTCATTTTAAATGTGAGCCAAATAAACTTTGCAAAAGGGAAACTTTCACATGAAATTTATACAGTATATTATTCAAATTTCAGTACAGTTTTTAACATAAGCTGTGCATACACTTTGTGGGGGAAAATACTCTCAAAGTATGCAGATTTTTTTGTAACTGAATTCAAATACTAATAGAAACCATTTTTTCCAATTCTGTACTGTTAGTTAATAGAAACCATTTTTTTTTCCAAATCTGTACTGTTTGTAAAGAGAAACCATTTTTTTTTTTTCATAGTGATATTTTCTTTGCTTGTAACGCAGGAGTCTAATTAAATCCTTTTTTTCATATTGATATTTTCTTTGCTTGTAACGCAGGAGTCTAATTAAATCCTTTTTTTCATAATGATATTTTCTTTGCTTGTAACACAGGAGTGCAGCTGCCTGGCCCAAGGTCTTACACGCTGATTTCTTTGAAGACCTGTGGGCATAGTCACTGCACATGGCACTTGCTGCCACACCTAGTTCTTTGTTTCTTTCTGTAATGGGAAAGGCTTGAATCCCTTTCAATAATTCCTCCCTTGTGAGATTTCCATGTTCTAGGTGGAATCCCATGCTGACCGCGGCACATAAATTGTTACCGGGAGCAGTGGTTTGAGATAGTAATTTACCTGCACAAATTGATGATGCAGAATTAATGACTGTCTCAGGCAAAGGCAAATGAGGGTTCAGGGAGTGGTTAGTGGGGGAAGGGGGTTGCAGGCAAGATGGAGGAAGGCTAGTTTTTCTGACCTCAGTGTTTTCTATTTCCTGGGGTCTTTTCTCTGAGGTGGATGCAGAGGAAGCCACAGGAGCCATGTGAGTGTGTGTCTCCAGATGTTCTATTTCATTTTCTGTCCCCCTTTGTTCATGGTTCTTTTCTGGGATGGGGAAGGCTTGAAGTCCTTCTAACAAATCTTTTTCTGTAAAGTTTTCTTTCTGCAGTTTCTGCTGAAATTCAATGCTAATCGCCCCACCCAGGCCAGGTGGTGGCTCTATTGTTCTCAAGAGCTGGTTTTCTAAAGAAATGGGGGAGGTGTGAATTGCTTGTGCTTTGGGTGTAGGTATGGGGAGCTGAGGATACAAAGAATTTGCTGTCTCTGAGGAAGACTGAGAAGATGGGGGAAGGGTATGTCTGCCTGCTTCTAAAAGCACATGGTTTGAAACTGCTGTTTTTAAACCTTTTTTTTCTGTGCGTTCGATGGCTTCTGTACATTTTTGCCAGATTAATCTTAGCTTTATGGGAGCTCTGGGAGCCGTATGAAGATAATTGCCGATTGAAATCCAATTCTGGGTATTTAGAGCTCCAGACTCCATGGAATACCAAGGGCAACGGCAAGCTATTTCACTTATTAATTTTTCTAAGTCCCCCAGGCTGACTTGCGCTATTTTTCTTCTGGTGATGAAATAATGATTATTGATGATTTTCTGCAGCTGCTTGGCATGTAGCCTCTGCTGCATAGATAAATCACTTCCCATTGCTCACGAGTGTGGGGAACAAACTTGCTAAAAAATACTTAAATATACTAAAAAGTACTTTAATATACTTACGATTAGCAGATCTGTTGAACGGTACGTACCTTTAAGCTATGACCAGCCGAAATAAGCATGGGGTTTATCATCACTGTCGCGGGTCACCAGATATAGCAGTAATGAAGAGGCATCAGACAGCTTTCATGGCAGGCAGGAAGAGAGAAGGCAAAGAGGCAAAGAGAGTTTGTCCTCCCGAGCCTCTTCCTTTTATTGTACATTCATACAAAGGCAGATGATGTGTCATTACATGATTGGCTACTTTCCCATAGCAACAGAAGAGTCATTACACCATTGGCTTTAGCTCAGGGGGTGTGCACGGATCATATCATTGGCTGCTGAAATCTATACCTCCTGACTTTGTCCTGCCTCTGACTAGGGAAAACCCAGCCCCTCTTTCAGGCTAACAGGATTAATTATAGGCCAGAGAAATACATGAAGTCAGGTATCCTCTCCTAGGCAGAGAGGCTTAAGCACAAGTGATGCTTTATTCAGGCAAAGGTCAGGGAGAAGGGAAGTTAGTGTTTAAACCCTGATGAAATGGCTTTCTGGCAAGCGCATATTTCCCACAATATTGGATCTACTTGTAGGCAATCATATGCCAGGAGACCCTACAGATCTTACCAGTCTTTTCGCACACAGGCTTACCCTGCATACCAGCGTCCTGCTCCACAACAGAATACCTCAAACCAACGTAGAGGTAAACCACGTAACCAGAGACAGCAGGCACAACAGCCGGCTACTGCAGTGAAAGCAACTTCATCTTTTTAGTTACCCAGCCACCACCACAACACCAAGCACCACCCGGCAGGATTCATTCCTGCCTGACAGCTTGGGAGAGAATAACATCCAATCAATGGGTTTTGGAGATAGTACGTCACGGCTACCAACTCCAATTTGTCACAAAACCCATATTACCTCATCTTTCCACTTTCAAGATTCACAACTTCCAACCATAACTGGGGGAGGAAATTGCTTTGCTTTTCCCGGGGAAATTCGACAAATTTCCCCGGGAACCCAATCAGTAGGATTTTATGCCCCATACCTCCTCATACCCAAGAAGTCGGGTGGCCTTCGCCCCATCCTAGACCTAAGGGAATTGAACAAATTTCAAAGAGAAATTCAAAATGGTATCATTGAAATCAATCCTTCCTCTGATTTAAACCAACGATTGGATGTGTTCCATCGACCTGAAGGATGCTTACACACACATTGCAATCCATCCATCCTCGTGGCGTTACCTATGCTTTTGCTACAGGCATCAACACTACCAGTACAAAGTTCTCCCCTTTGGACTATCGGCTGCACCCAGGGTGTTCACCAAATGCATGGTAGTGGTGGTGGCTCATCTCAGACAACAAGGTATAACCATCTTTCCATATCTGGACGATTGACTCATAATCGCCCCAACTCCAAACATCTTACTTGAGCACCTCCATCGAGTGATACAATGCTTGCAAGAATTAGGATTGGTGATCAATTTTCAGAAATCACACCTACAACCAACACAACAGTTACAGTTCATAGGAGCATGCCTGGACACTACGTAAAACAGGGCATACCTACCAAGCGACAGAATATCACAATTCCGTCTTCTGTTACACACCTTAAACCATACTCAGAGACCTTCAGCGAGACAGGTTTTAGTAGTCCTCAGCACATGGCAGCGCTGAATTTCATGGTTCCCAACACCAGGCTACACATGAGATGCCTGCAATGGGGCTTGAAACGTCAATGGAACAGCACTCGTAACCATTGACACAGAAGTTATCTTTGACCACCGAAATGAGGAAAGATATAACATGGTGGCTCCTAGACTCCACCCTATCCAAGGGAGCATTGTTCGGTTCCCCTCCTCACAACGCAGTATTAACCACAGATGTGTCTCGCAAGGGCTGGGGTGCACACTTCGAGATTTACGAGACACAAGGGTTATGGACAATCTCGGAATAAAACCTGCAAATAAATTTATTGGAACTCAGAGCGATTCGGAATGCATTACGAGTGTTCCAAGACCACCTGAAAGGTCACAGGGTCATGATCTACACGGACAATCAAGTCGCGATGTTTTACATCAACAAACAAGGAGGGTCCGGTTCATGGTCCCTTTGCAAGGAGACCTTGACAATCTTCGAACATGCTCACCGAAAGTGCATACATCTCCAAGCAACGTACCTACCAGGAGTTGCAAACACAAGAGCGGACAAGCTAAGCCACATCTTTCAACCTCACGAATGGGCACTCAATACAGAAATAGCCCAAGACATATTCATGCAGTGGGGGACACCTTTAATAGATCTCTTTGCAACAGAGATCAATGCTCAAGTTCCCAAATTCTGCTCGATAACACCAAGCCAATTCAGGATCGCTCAAGATGCCTTCCTCATCCCATGGACGACAGGCCTCCTATATGCCTTTCCTCCCATACCACTCATAACAAGGACAATTCAAAAATGCATAGCAGACAAAGCTCAACTGATACTCATAGCCCCGGCTTGGCCGAGGCACCCGTGGTACAGTTTCCTTCTCCGACTATCCATCATGGATCCAATTCGATTACCGAATCGACAGGATCTTCTCTGCCAAGATCAAGGGACGCTTCTACACCCGCTACACTCATATCTCCACTTGACAGCATGGAGATTGAGAGGCTCCTTCTAACAGAACAGGGAGTTTCCACCTCGGCACAATTCATCTTGTTAGAATCCAAGAAACTCTCAACAAGAAAAAATTATAGCTATAAATGGAAACGTTACTCTACCTGGTGCAATTCCAAAGGTGTACCACCATTGGACTGCTCACCTGAGTTGCTCATTGATTATCTTCATACACTATATACAGCTGGTCTAGCAACATCATCCATCAGAGTTCATCTCAGAGCCATAGGGGCATATCATAGACCAGTTAACAATATTCCTATATCCAATCACCCCTTACTATCTCACTTCATTATGGGGCTAACTCGCATTCGTCCTCCGATCTCTAAGCCTCCAGTTCCATAGAACCTCAACATAGTTCTGGAACAGGTCATGCTTTTCCCATTTGAACCCATGGACTCGGCACATATTAAATACCTCACATGGAAAGTTGTATTCCTGGTTGCAGTAACATCAGCACGCAGAGTCAGTGAATTACAGGCCTTGGTCCATTATTCTCCATATTTGCAATTTCATCACCAAAAGGTAGTTCTCCGAACTCACCCATCCTTCCTACCAAAAGTGGTTTCTTAATTTAATCTCAATCAGACCATGGAATTAGCCACCTTTTCCCCTAAACCTCATACAAATGATAGGGAAAAACTACTGCACACACTAGATTGTAAAAGAGCTTTAGCATACTACAAAGAAAGGACAAACTCGGACTCCCGTGTTTCTCAACTCTTTGTCTCCTTTGACCCAAAGGCACCTGGATTACCAGTGGCTAAACGCACAATCTCCAGCTGGATAGCGCAGTGCATCAAATTCTGTTACGATAAACAGAAACTACAACTACATTCAGAGCCTAAAGCTCACCAAGTCAGAGCAGTGGCAGCCTCATTGGCACACCTAAAGAATGTGCAACCCATAGACATTTGCAAAGCAGCTACATGGTCATCGCTTCATACCTTCACATCTCACTACTGCCTTGATCAACAAGCAGCCACTGATGCGAAGATAGGGCAAGCAATCCTGCAATCTCTATCCTCCTGTCCACAGTGACCGCCACACTGTCAAAGATCACGTACACATATATACATCATAAACAACGTGATCGGGAGCTTGGGACTTCCATGACAGCATGGCTAATTCAGCCCTGCTATCGACGGGAAAAAGCAAGTTTGCTTACCGTAAACGGTGTTTCCATAGATAGCAGGAAGAATTAGCCATGCTGACCCACCCTCCTCCCTGGCAGTCACCAAGTCTTCGACTACACTACAGCTTAATCACAGACTGAGGAGATTCCGTTACTTTCCCTGCGCGGGAACACACGCGCAGCCGCAGAGAGCAAAGCTCTGATCTCTGCTTTGACAAGCTCCGCCTCCCGGACCTGATTGACAGATCCCATGACAGCATGGCTAATTCATCCTGCTATCTACGGAAACACCGTTTACGGTAAGCAAACTTGTTTTTCTTGGTTTAAAATGGAGGTGCCATAAATCATCATCGCCACCTGTTACTTGTATGTAGAATTCCAAAGGTTTTTTGATTGTTTTTTATTTTTTTTCTATACAATTAAAACATATGATTGTACTTGCAACATGAAATCGCTTCTTATATAAACTTAAAACTTAAGCCACAGCATGAAGTCCAAGTGATCGAATCACCCGACATGTACCACGTTTTGAAACTGATCTTCCTCAGGGGTATAGAAGTTTCTGGTACTCTTGGTCTTTTTGTGGGCACTGCTCGAAATCATCGGTCTCGACAGTACTGAAGTACATTCAGTATTTAGAATGCATAGTAATCTGTGAAGTGACCAGTTAGAAACAGGGGTGTGCAGAAGCTGTAAAAGGTACAATTCTGCAATATTCCTTATCAATAAAAAAAAATAAACAGCTATTAGAAACAATATCAATGGTAAATAGAAAATGTTGATAAATAGTTTTACTATTACCAAAAATGTAATGTGAAACGCACTAAAATGAGATAAATGTGTACATAAATTATGATTGCCAGTCTAGTTCTTCATTCAGTCCCTTAGGTGTGACAGTCTGCAAGTGAAATATCCATGTGGAAAATTGGAGAATTGGAGCTTTTACAGCTTCTGCACATGATCATGCCTTGGTATCCTCCCCTGTTTTTGTGATTAGGCATTTCATAGATGACTCTGCATTTGGAGTACTGGATGTCCTTCCATACTGATGGGATGATTTGGAGCCGTGTCCACGGAAAGACTAAAAGCATTTGGAACTTTTGGTTTCCTGAGGAAGATTAGTTTCAAAACATGGTCCATGTTGGGGTGATTCGATGGCTTGAATGGGGTAGAATGGATAAATAAAAGATGGACATTTACCCTTTCAAGTAATAATAAAACAAAGGAACACTCCATGAAACTAGCAACCAGCAGATATAAAACAAATAGTCGAAAGTGCTTTTTCACTCAGGATACAATTAAGCTGTGAAATCTGTGCCAGAGGTCATGGTCAAGGTAACTAGCATAGTGGGGTTTAAAAGAGATGTGGACAAGTTCCTAGGGGGAAAATCCACAACACATTATTATCCAGGTAGACTAAGGAAAGCTATTGCTGTACCTGGGAGTGAGTAATACAAAATAGATTTACTCTGAATTGGCCAATCTCAGAGAGAGGATGTTGGACTCGATGGACATTGGTCTGATCCAGTTAGTATTTCATATGTTTTTATCTGTATGGTTGGTGTCAGTTGGTGTCAGCATTGTTGTTGAATTTCTATTTTTGGACTTGATAAATCTGAGGTTTTAGCGCTAGATAAGTGACTGATACAGAAATAGGATGAGGAATTGCTATTAAAATGCAAAATATGAAGACAGTATTTGCATTTTAATAGCAATTAAATTGAACTGATAAGCTAAAAGAGGCGCAGTAGGTAATGGACAGGTGCAAAGACTTACCATTGTCATTTTTGGGGAGATCAGCTTTGACAAAAATGGTGATACTTCCAAACTTGTTATATCCAATTTAGATGTTACATATCTGAATCAATTTAGATGTTACATATCTGAATCAAAACCAAACACAAATTTAGATGTTACATATCTGAATCAATTTAGATGTTACATATCTGAATCAAAACCAAACACAAAATCAATGTCTATTATTTGGAGGTCCAAAAGACCTAAGATTAGCTACATTAAATTGATTGTGGAGGTTGAAAGGGGTGATGTGGCATTGCCTGATCTAAGGCTGTACAAAATAGCAATGTTACTGAGCTGTAATTATGATTATTACAAAAATGAGCATACGTTTACACCAACATTTATTTTGGATGATCTGTGCAGCCCATATTCTTTCATTAATTCAATGCATGTGAAGAGGTTATGCCTGCCACCCCAAAACAGCCATGTCAATATAATTAAACCTTTAGCTTGGTGGTGGCAGAGGAGGTTGGGGAAAATAGGAGTTGACATCTTGCCCTTTAATACTAATAGGTAATTGTGCATTTAGCCTGGGAGTTGGTAGATCTATTTTTCAATTTTGGAAAGATAAAGGATGTATGAATTTTGTGACCTTAATGAAAAATGATAGAGCTCATTTCCCCTTCTTTGACCAATTGAAAATAAAGTGGACTATGCCCAATACACACACGTGGACAGTGAATTTGAAAAAAATGAGGAAATTTAACTTTATTACTAAATGGTATTTGGGAAGAGAAATGAAACCAGATGATCATATGGAAAAACTACAAAAAAAAAATACAAAAATCATCCCACCTCAGCAATTACAAATAACTATCAACAGTGGTGAAGAAACAAGTAAAACACCATAAAAAAATAAACACTTGTGATATCAGTAAAGTTAGTGCATAAGTGTTTGATGATGTTTTCACTGTTTCTTCACCTTTGTTGATAGTTACTCATATGGAAAAACTGACATCTGAATGGGCATTGGAAATAGAGGAAATTTCTCCATATTATATGGATGTTTATTCATTCTCATAATTTGCAATTTTGTTGTTAATATGGACCTGAGAGAAATACAATTAAAATGTGTGCATTTGACATATATTATAAGAAGCAAAGGTATTCAGATGAAGCTTTGAAGCAATGATACATGTAAATCCAAAGTGGGCAGGGACACCCTACTTCTTTAATTTCTGGAATGGCAGGAATTGTTTTCTTATTGGAACGTAAGTATATCCAAACCATATTTAGAATACAGGTTGAGTGGTCATATAGATTACTTCTAATGGGAGATATAACAGGCCTGAATTGAATGGACAAGGGAAAGGCAGAAGAATGCTGGGCTGCATAGAGAGAGGAATATCGAGTAAGAAAAGGGAAATGATTATCCCCTTGTACAGGTCCTTGGTGAGGCTTCACCTGGAGTACTGTGCTCAGCTCTGGAGACCGTATCTCCGAAGGGACATAGACAGGATGGAGGCGGTCCAGAGAAGGGTGACCAAAAAGGTGGATGGTCTTCATCGAATGACTTATGAGGAGAGATTGAAGAACCTAAATATGTATACCCTGGAGGAAAGGAGGAGCAGGGGTGATATGATACAGACTTTCAGATACTTGAAAGGTTTTAATGATCCAAAGTCAACGACAAACTTTTTCCATCAGAGAAAAATCAGCAGAACCAAGGGTCACGATTTAAAACTCCAGGGAGGAAGATTCAGAACCAATGTCAGGAAGTATTTCTTCACAGAGATGGTGGTGGACGCCTGGAACGCTCTTCCGGAGGAAGTGGTGAACACCAAAACTGTGAAAAATGTCAAAGGAGTGTGGGATAAACATTGTGGATCCATAAAATCTAGAGGAATTGAATGAGGAGAAAAGGCATTGGGGGGGGGGGGGGGGGGGGGGGGGGCTTGCGGGAATGACGGCTACAACCTGGTGGTTAATACCCTTATTCAATAAACATACACACGGTTAATGCGACTCCAACATTGCTCTATGCTTCAACGGCAAGAGGAAATGTGGAAAAAAGGATTTGCATTCACAAATAAGCGGGGGAGTAGCTTGCTTGTTGCGGTGGTTACTACCCCAAACCAAATAAGCATGATACTTCACTTTCAATGCATATCCAGAGTAGCTCTCTGCTTCAATGGCGGGGGTGGGGTGGGAGAAATGAAGATAAGAGGATTTACATTGACAAAAGACTGAATTGTATAGTCTGGGTAAACAAATAGGAGTTGGGAGTAGTTGCTTGTTGAAGCGGTTACTACCCCGAATCAATAAAGCCTGATACTTCACTTGGAATACATATCCAGTGCAGCTCACTGCTTCAACGGCAGAGGGGAATGAAGAAAAGAGGATTTATATTCAGACAACAACCAACAAGGTCTGAATTGCACAGGCTGGATAAACAAATAAGAGTGGGAGTAGCTTGCTTATTGCGGTGGTTACTACCCCGAATCAATTAAGCCTGATACTTCACTTGGAATACATATCCAGCGCAGCTCACTGCTTCAATGGCAGGGGGAATGAAGAAAATAGGATTTATATTCAGACAACAACCAACAAGGACTGAATTGCACAGGCTAGAAGAGTGGTCCAATGATCAGGGCAGGCAGCGCTCAGACAAGGTCGATATTTAAACAGTGGGTCAAGCCAGGCAGCAGTCAAGCGGAGTTAGTGTCCAAGCAGCGGGTCAAGGCAGGTGCTGGTCAAGCAGAGTTGATATCCAGGTGGAAGTCCAAGTTGGCAATGAGAGATTAGTTAGAGGAGGACAAGGAAGAAAATAAGGCAGGAAGAGGGGGCAGACAGGACCAGGGAAACAGTAGGGAGAAAGAGGCAAGATAAGGCAGAAATTTGGACAAGTGAGGAGCTGGAACAAGGCAAGGAACTGGAACAAGGCAGGAATGAAGGCAAGGCAGGAATTAGCAAGGAACACTAGCGGAACACAGGAGGACCTCTTGCTGAGGTGAAGCGTCAAGTCCTGAACTGAGTTTAAATACCCTAGCATTGTAATGTCATCCAAATGTGTCTCTAAGGTTTTCCCGACAGTGGCCCTTTAAGTTTCAGAAGAGCATGTGCACTTCTAAGGAGCGGCCACCAGTGTGGGATAGCGGCATTGCCAGTTCAGTATCTTTGACCTGGGCCTGCTGTGTTAAGGTGTGCCAGCAATGGGATGGGCACCATGGTTAGCATGGCATTACACCTTAGTGAAGCACTGGTACAGTAGGAAGAAATCTGCATGTAACCTCACCCCCGATGTGCCTATCCTGCCATAAAAATATTTGTTACTCTTTGGGGCTGGAACCTCTCACTGACCAGTTCTTTAACATTCCCTCTTACTCCAGGGCTGGATCCTTTGTAGGTAGGGAGGAAGATAAACCTCCAGGGCCCTTCTCTTTAGCTTCCCCTGGGGAGAATGTTTGACCTTATGTAGTGCAGTAGATGCAAAAGAAATACTTAGCAGTCATTTTGTTAGTGTCCAAAATTAAAGTCTTTACTGTTTAACACTGATGATGAATGGTACAAACACAAACTGTAGCACCACAGGATTCTCTTCTCAATTTCTTACAGTTTCTTCCCTCTATTTGTGCAGGACTCACTTGTATCGGGAAAGGGAAAGACTCATTCTCTTGTATTTCAGGAAAGTGGAGCTCCCAGATGGGTAGAGTCTCTTAGGATGGTCAAAACCCTTTCCAAAGCAATAAAGCTAGCAAAAGGCTATGGCACAGAGAGTAAATCTTCTCTCCCTCTCTCCCCAAGGTGGTGATATACCAGGTAGGTGTGCCTAATAGGGATGTGAATCGTGTCCTCGATCGTCTTAACGATCGATTTCGGCTGGGAGGGGGAGGGAATCGTATTGTTGCCGTTTGGGGGGGTAAAATATCGTGAAAAATCGTGAAAAATCGTGAAAAATCTAAAATCTAAAAATCGCAAAACCGGCACATTAAAACCCCCTAAAACCCACCCCGACCCTTTAAATTAAATCCCCCACCCTCCCGAACCCCCCCAAATGAGTTAAATAACCTGCGGGTCCAGCGGCGGTCCGGAACGGCAGCGGTCCGGAACGGGCTCCTGCTCCTGAATCTTGTTGTCTTCAGCCGGCGCCATTTTCCAAAATGGCGCCGAAAAATGGCGGCGGCCATAGACGAACACGATTGGACGGCAGGAGGTCCTTCCGGACCCCCGCTGGACTTTTGGCAAGTCTCGTGGGGGTCAGGAGGCCCCCCACAAGCTGGCCAAAAGTTCCTGGAGGTCCAGCGGGGGTCAGGGAGCGATTTCCCGCCGCGAATTGTTTTCGTACGGAAAATGGCGCCGGCAGGAGATCGACTGCAGGAGGTTGTTCAGCGAGGCGCCGGAACCCTCGCTGAACGACCTCCTGCAGTCGATCTCCTGCCGGCGCCATTTTCCGTACGAAAACGATTCGCGGCGGGAAATCGCTCCCTGACCCCCGCTGGACCTCCAGGAACTTTTGGCCAGCTTGTGGGGGGCCTCCTGACCCCCACGAGACTTGCCAAAAGTCCAGCGGGGGTCCGGAAGGACCTCCTGCCGTCCAATCATGTTCGTCTATGGCCGCCGCCATTTTTCGGCGCCATTTTGGAAAATGGCGCCGGCTGAAGACAACAAGATTCAGGAGCAGGAGCCCGTTCCGGACCGCTGCCGTTCCGGACCGCCGCTGGACCCGCAGGTTATTTAACTCATTTGGGGGGGGTTCGGGAGGGTGGGGGATTTAATTTAAAGGGTCGGGGGTGGGTTTTAGGGGGTTTTAGTGTGCCGGCTCACGATTCTAACGATTTATAACGATAAATCGTTAGAATCTCTATTGTATTGTGTTCCATAACGGTTTAAGACGATATTAAAATTATCGGACGATAATTTTAAATCGTCCTAAAAACGATTCACATCCCTAGTGCCTAATAATGTTCGCAGATTTTCAGGATCTCTATGGTACTTACATAGTTTCTTTCTTCTCCCTGGATCCTGGATGGGAAGGAACTCCTTGAAACAAGCAGCACTTGCTTCAGACAGGAAGGAAGGGCAACCAAAACTGGTTTACAAACTGGTTAAAAGACAGGAAACAGAGAGTAGGATTAAATGGTCAATTTTCTCAGTGGAAAAGGGTAAACAGTGGAGTGCCTCAGGGATCTGTACTTGGACCAGTGCTTTTCAATATATATATATAAATGATCTGGAAAGGAATACGACGAGTGAGGTTATCAAATTTGCGGATGATACAAAATTATTCAGAGTAGTTAAATCACAAGCGGATTGTGATACATTACAGGAGGACCTTGCAAGACTGGAAGATTGGGCATCCAAATGGCAGATGAAATTTAATGTGGACAAGTGCAAGGTGTTGCACATAGGGAAAAATAACCCTTGCTGTAGTTACTCGGTTAGGTTCCATATTAGGAACTACCACCCAGGAAAAAGATCTAGGCATCATAGTGGATAATACTTTAAAATCGTCGACTCAGTGTGCTGCAGCAGTCAAAAAAGCAAACAGAATGTTAGGAATTATTAGGAAGAGAATGGTTAATAAAACGGAAAATGTCATAATGCCTCTTTATCGCTCCATGGTGAGACCACACCTTGAATACTGTGTACAATTCTGGTCGCCGCATCTCAAACAAGATATAGTTGCGATGGGGAAGGTACAGAGAAGGGCAACCAAAATGATAAAGGGAATGGAACAGCTCCTCTATGAGGAAAGGCTGAAGAGGTTAGGGCTGTTCAGCTTGGAGAAGAGATGGTTGAGGGGAGATATGATAGAGATCTTTAAGATCATGAGAGGTCTTGAACGAGTAGATGTGAATCGGTTATTTACACTTTCGTATAATAGAAGGACTTGGGGGGCATTCCATGAAGTTAGCAAGTAGCACATTTAAGACTAATCGGAGAAAATTCTTTTTCACTCAACACACAATAAAGCTCTGGAATTTGTTGCCAGAGGATGTGGTTAGTGCAGTTAGTATAGCTGGGTTCAAAAAAGGTTTGGATAAGTTCTTGGAGGAGAAGTCCATTAACAGCTATTAATCAAGTTTACTTAGGGAATAGCCACTGCTATTAATTGCATTAGTAGCTTGGGATCTTCTTAGTGTTTGGGAAATTGCCAGGTTCTTGTGGCCTGGTTTGGCTTCTGTTGGAAACAGGATGCTGGGCTTGATGGACCCTTGGTCTGACCCAGCATGGCAAATTCTTATGTTCTTATGAAACACATTTTTGTGTATACTCTTATCTGCAATAGGAAAGGTGTTCAAAGGGGCAGAGTTGGGGAAGATGAAAAAATGTAAATGCATGCTTTTAATTTTAGAAAGTATGCATGAAAATCTCCATTCAGAAACTTACATCTTCTTGAGATCAGGTATCACCCCGTGTGCATATATTGGTGAGCATACCAAACACACCTGCAAAATTTTAGGGATGTACATCCTTTTGAAACAAAATAGGAAATGTCAACCAATTTTGTTGGTTTGACTTTCATTTTGGTTGGAAAAAAAAGTAGCAATAAAAAGGAAAAAAATTCCCTTTGCAGCTAATTCCTGCTGACCCAAGGCTTTTCCGGGGCCTCCAACCCTTCCCCTCTTTCCCCCCCCCCCCCCCCCCCCCCACACACACACACACACACAAAATAAATATCCCTGGGGCTTAGGGACCCTCTATCAACTGTACTGTAAAGGTATTAGGGACCTCCACTTACACTATCTGTGGGTGTACTGTGTAGCAAAAAGGGCAGGAGGGATACACATGTGCCTTCTGCCCCGGGTCATCTCCTTTGAAATGATGCTGATTGGCTGTGAGACTGGTGTCATTTTGAAGTCACTATGGTGCCTGTCTCAGGTTTGACTAGTGCCTTTGGAAAAGGGGATGACCCAGGGAAAGGGGGCAAGTGGACTCCCTTTCTGCCCCTTTTATCGCAAAGGACCCTACAGACAGAGTAAATGGTTACAGAGTGGTTCCTAGCTCTGGTATGATTTTAGATGGTTGGGAGGGACCTGGGTAGGGCCTTGTTTTGATTTTTTTTTTCATGTTTATTTCATTTCGGCAAAGGAGCAAAAACAAAACGTTAAATAAAATGATACCTGGAAAAAAAACCCCCAAAACAAAACACAATTTTGGAGACTGCATACCCCTCCAAATTGTCAAAGCAGACTTATTCGCATAAAACTGTTTTGAAAATTCAGTCTAAAGTTGCAGGTATTAAGTTCTGCAGACTTTAGCCCTATGCAAGCTGTTATAAAAGTTTCCTCTTAAAATTTAGGAGCAAACATACGGGCTGATTCAGTAAAAGTCGTGGGAGAGCGCCCGCTCTCCCGGCGCGAGCACAGGCCACTCTCCTGTGCGCGCGATTCAGGGGGGAAGAAGATGCAAATTAGGGCCCATGGTAAAAGGAGGCTCTAGGGACACTAGCGCATCCCTAGAACCTCCTTTTTGACAGGAGCGGCGGCCGTCAGCGGGTTTGACAGCCGACGCTCAATTTTTCCGGCGTCGGTTCTCGAGCCTGCTGACAGCCACGGGTTCGGAAAACGGACGCCGGCAAAATTGAGCGTCCGTCTTCTTACCCGTGGGCTGCCGGCCGATTTAAAAGTTGTTTTTTTTTTAAATTTTTGATTTTTTTAAATTTTGGGGCCTCCGACTTAATATCGCTATGATGTTAAGTCGGAGGGTGTACAGAAAAGCTGTTTTTCCTGCTTTTCTGTACACTTTCCTGGTGCCGGCAGAAACTAATGCCAGCCTTTGGGTAGGCATTAATTTCTGAACGTAAAGTGTGCGGCTTGGCTGCACATTTTACTTTCTGTATTGCGCGGGAATAACTAATAGGGCCATCAACCTGCAGTTGCATGTTGCGGGTGCTATTAATTTCGGGGGGGGTTGGACGCACGTTTTCGACGCGCTATTACCCTTACTGTATAAGGGGTAAAGCTAGCATGTTGAGAACGCGCGTCCAAACCCGGGCTGCTAACAGTGCGCACTGTACTGTATCGGCCCGATTGTAGATGAGAGCAGAAAAAAAAAAACCAATTCATGCTCAAGGGACTTGAATGACCAAGGCTATCACTGCTGTAGAAGTAATTTAAAAATCCAAATGATTGTTGCTTTGTTATAGCTCAATGGCTGACATACTGAAAGTGGACACAAGATGGTGTCTTAACTCAATGCATATGCTAGAACTAGGAGAACAAATGAATTTCAAGGTAAAGCAAAAGAACATGTCACATTTTAAAAATAATCTTAATTCTTGCCTCGATCCATTGTTTTTCAAGAAAGCTCCGAAAACCACAGTTGGCAGAGATGATACGTTTGACCTTCGATATGAAAAAGATTAAGTAATTCAAGGATATTACAGATCTTCAAGGAGCACTTCAATAAATGACAGAAGGATTTGTGGACTCTATCACTGAAAGCAGCATGCGGAACCCAGATCTTATAATATAAAAAACATATCGTAATAACTGGATTCTCTTCATTGCTTGTGATATGCAGTGAATACCCGCTCACTTTCTATGTAAGTTATCGCATAATTTATTTTTGCATCCGTTTTAATTATATTGATATTTATTTTACTCGTGTCAAATACATTTTCTTGACTGACCTTTTTTCATCGTTTTTCTCACAGTATTTATTGTACTACATCTTGAATTTGAGATGTAACCCTAACGATGAAAATTCAGTGAAAGCAAAAGAGAATATGGTATCTTTATTGAAAGTCACAGCACATTTTATGGTCAGTTTACACAGAATGGAGAGGATTTTTAAATTTCCCCAGCTCTGTCTCCATACCTCAGACAAATTGTATGTGTGCTTTAAGTGGAATAGTTTTTGAAATTCATAATCACGCACTGATGCGTCTGACAGCTCCTGGTTGAAGCTATTTTTAAAACCTCAGGTTTTCTAAATTTAGATCCGCCCACTGAGATTATGAGCAGCTCTAAACAGTCCAAGCCAACCAGAGAAAACTCTAACAAACTGCAACTGACTGCTGCCTCCTCCTCTTCTCTCGTTGCCTTAAAGTGTCTGCGTCCCTGTTTCTGTAGGCAGCAGCAGCGTTTAACCCGATAATCCAAGATACTGCATGGACAAGTTTACTCAAGCAAAGATAAAAATGAAAACTACAGCCAATAAGGGGACATAAACCCTTTCAAATCTGCTCATTAAGGAGTGTCCGAGCTGGGTGCAAGGAGCCCACTAGGAGTGGAAAGAGGACAACATCATTTGTTTCCTGCTGCTGTAAAAGTGACCTGAGCTCTAGCCTGTCAATCTGAAGCACAGAGGGGAAACAGACTCCGGTAGGAAGATTAATAGCAGTTTCTTCTTCATTAGACTCACAAAAGGTTGCTGATAGTTCCAGCTTATTTTTTTTTTTTCTTTTTGAGGGCTTTTTTTCTTTTTTTTCTTTTTGAGGGCTTTTTTTTTGTTTGTTTGTTTGTTTTTTTAAATAGGATTGTGTGGTTGGGATAAAGCAAAATTGACCAAAACCTTTTGGATATAGCGCTGCAAATCATGGCTTTGGAATCAGCTACCGTACCTCGGCATTTCCTGTGGTTTGTTCTGGGTAAGTTGCAACAATTTAGCTAGGAAATGGATAATTTGACTGGAGGAGAAGAGAAATTGTTTATGTTCATTGCAAATTAATCAAGAGCTGAGATAATCACTTTTTTTTTATTAAATAGGTTGAGAGTCAACACACTTGGATACGGATGTACTTTGCTATTATAGAATACAACTACCGGAACAAATACTGTAGAATTACTTTTGAGGATGAGACTTTTTAGTTGTTACATTCTAGGCTTACTGTAAAAAAAGGGATCATGTGAGAGATTATTAAGCAGCAGGTGAACGCAGACACCCTCATGGTCACAGACTCATTTGTTAAATAGATTGCTAAAATAAAAGCAGACATTGGGAAATAATCTACTCAGTATCATATAATATACATGTACTTGTGATGAACTCTGCTCCTTATGTTTAAGTGGTATGCAAATATTTTTTCTGCTTGTTTGCTCCTTGTAATATGTCCATCTGTTCTAGAATTCACTGTGTAAGAATAAGTCTTCAGATTGCCAGTGTGAGGTTTTACTGTGACATCCAGCTTATTTTATTGCTGAAAATGTTTACTTTCACACACAGAAACAAAAACGAAAACCAGAACTCAGAATATGTTATCTTATTTTACTGGAAAAATGAGACAGCTAGTTTTCATGACATCTCAAGCACTTAATTCTATTATCACCTTATACGGTAGTAACTGAATATGTAAATGCAAGATTTTATCCAGGACCTTGAATTGATGTACACTGATGTCACCAAACAAATACATACACAGGCAATTAGGAGATCCCATCTTAACACAGTGACCAATCATATGAGAGATGCTTTTTATTCCCCAAAGCATTTGATACAGCATCTGAACTAAAACGCATGCTGTATGGAAATACTGTGCTACTTTCAGACTGGGACTTCTTTTAGTCTATAGCCCAGTAACTAGGTAAAAGAAGGCAAACACAAACATGGATGTTACTTAAGCAGGATCTGTCATTATGACTAGAAACCACGCTGCCTCACTGTAATTCTTGTTGTTAGTACATTTCTGGTGCTGCTTTGTTTGATAGAGCAAGCAGAAGTGCCCCAGATGCAAGCTATCTGATATTGTATAGGAATGATGGGAAGCTATATCTATCTCATATCTTTCTCTGAACATGACTTTTAAACAATGAATTAAATTGAGCCACTTTAAACTGAAACAGATTTGAGGGGAGGTGTGGATAGGTGCAGACCCATAAACATCTCCTTTGCTTGGTTTATTTAGCTGTTGCTGATTTTTATAGTAATGAACAATGGACACGAGAAATCAGTGTGAAGGATGGGCATAGTAAAGGAGCAATGTAAGATAACAGCCTGCTCCAAGCCCTGGTCATTAAGGGAGGACTGGATATACCATTTAATCTTGAGAGTGAGATTGCAATTTCCTTATATCTAAGAGGGTAAGATCATTGAAGTCAATAGAAATAAATAATGTGGTTAGAGGGGTGACTATTTATCTATAAAAATGTCACCTTCCAATAAATGGTAAATTAAGAGGTCTGGCGGTATGATCTAAACAGTTAAAGCAGAAACCAGTGAGGCATGAGAGCTCTTGAAAGTCATGTGTTCCAGTCCTAGCTCTGTTAATGTGTAAGTCAAGGGGCAAGTCACTTTGGGAGTAATTTTAAAAAGGTACTTGAGCACATAAAACACAGTTTTATGCATATATGTGGCTCTTTGAAAACAGCACATAACTCCAACACTAATAAGTACATGGAACACATTTTCACACATAACTGGATGCACATACTAAATAGGCAATCTGGGGGGAGGGATGGAATTGGGGCAGGCTCAGGATTTGGGTGCATACTTTCAATTTTCTAAAGTTTGCATGTAAATCTGCAAGCACAAGGTTACACCTGCTCTTGAGCAAGTTTAACTTTATGAATGTATGCTGTGGGGGGTTTCATGTAAACCTGCAAATTTTCAAAGTGGATTTATGTGCATAAATGCATTAAAACCTCTGCACCCATGTGATGCAGTAGGCAGCAGCAGAATGGAGAAAAGGATTTCAGGTGTTGGAGTTCTGTATGCAAGCCTGAAGAATGATAACAGCGATTCTCATAGAGTATGACCTCAGATTATTGTACTTTGTAGGCTAATTTAAACAACCAGGCTGTAGGTCCTTTTTAGAAACCTTAATGTCTGTAGACAGCTGTAAGGCTTCTGGCATAGTATTCCATAATCTGGGGCCTGCTACTGAGATTGCTCACTCACAGACTGCGCATATATGAGCACTCCAGAGTGAGGGTATATTCACTAATCGCTTCTTGCTGGGCAGACTAGATGGGCCATTTGGTCTTCTTCTGCCGTCATTTCTATGTTTCTATGTTTCTGAGTACTCTCTGTGGAACATGAAGGTGCAAGGTAGCTTCTATCCAGTCTGAGTCTTTGTTGTGGATGACATTGTGAATTAGGGTTAAAATGTTTTGCTGAATGCAAAATTTACGGATAACCAGTATAATGATATTAGTGTTGGAGTTATGTGATCAAATTTTCTGCTACCAGTCAGGGAGCCTGCAGCTGTGTTTTGTAGCATTTATAAAGATCTAAGTGTACTTACAGGCAGACCAAGGTAGAGGGAATTGCATTAGTTGATATTAGAATAAAATGAGAGTTTATAAAACTGATCAGAAATCTTCTAGCTCTAATACATGTTTTAAGCGTCTGAGCATATATAGTTTATTGTATCTGGATTTTATTATAGTATGAATGTGTGTGGTCATGGAGAGTCTATTATTGAGTATTATCCCTAGGTTATGGACAGGATTTGCCATAGAAATTTTGCTGGGTCCAAATTCAAACACAGAAAGTTGATTGCTGTTTTTTTACTTAAATAAATCATTTACATCTTTTTTAAATTTAAGACCAATTTAATATGAACTTGGAGTTTCTGAATAGCTGTCATGTATATATTGAGTAGTTTGAATGTGTAATCAAAGGAGCCATCCACAGGAATGAAAAACTGTACATCAACGCCATAGATCTGAAAATTTAATCCAAGTCCAGATACCACTTAGCACAGTGGAAGCTATATATTAAAAAGGGTAGGCAAGAGGGCAGAACCCTGTAATATGCCTGTTTTCATGGGTTTACATGCAGAAGAATGGTTATCTATATTTACCTTGTAGGTTATTTCGTTAAGAAAGGAATTAAACCAATTAAGTGTGGATCCATTTATCCCAATTTCAATTAATCTATTGAGTAGGATCTTGTGGTCAACCATATCAAAAGCTGTGGATGTCTAATAGAACCAGAATATAAGACTTCCCAATATCAAAACCATGCCAGATAATGTCCGTCAGTAAGGTTTCTGTACTATGATTTTTTCGGAATCCAAATTGATTTGGATAAAGGATGTTATTATCTTCTAAGTGATCTGATAATTGGAAATGTATAACTTTCTCAATAGCTTTCAATATGAAAGATAAGGAAAATAATATAGGTTTGTAGGATTCAAGCAGTTTGCTTTATGTATAGGTTTAATGGAGGTACATTTCAAGGAGTTCAGAAGCACTCCTTGTAATGAAAGGTTAACTAGTTTAGCTATAATGGGGGCAATGTTTTCAGCAATGCTTTTCAAGAAGCTTTTAGGGATAGGATCTAGTGGACAATTAGATGAGTTCATTTTGGTAATGATTTGATAGGTTTCTAATTCAGAGATTGACTCAAACTGCATCCATGTTGTGTTACCATAGATGTGGGATGGGATTGTAACATTGTCAATTGAATAAAAATAGTTGATTAGATTCAAAATTTTATTTCTAAAGAACTCTGCAAAGTTATCACAATTGGAGGGTAAGAATAAAGTATTTGTGGTGGATAAAGATTGAGCAAGGCTTTAGTTAAATGTTTAACTGTAGTGAATAAGAATTTTGGATTGAACCTAATATTGTGAATTTTATTAGAGTAGTATGTTTTTTGGCTTTATTGATCAAAAATCTATGCTTACAAAATAATGCTCTGTAGCTACCTAACATCTGTGAGGGTGAAGATTTTCTTCATTTATTTTCAAGCTTGCATAATACTTATTTTTTTTTCAGCTTATCATCATACTAGAGGTTATTATTTTTCTTATTACCTGAAATTGTTTTAATTTCGATAGGGCTCATAGTGCACATTTTATCCAATCGTAGGAGCATTCGCTGTATCGATGGTACAGATCTGTGCTTCCAAGAATACACTACCTTGAATCTGGTGGCAATTCAAAACTGTTGAATAAATGCTTGGATGGTGACGGCTTCCAGTGCTGCTGGAAGCCTGAAAAGTGCCAGTTCCTTCAATAATTTAATCATTTTCTGCAAGATTTGAGATATAGTTCCTTCTGCCTGCTGCCATAATATTCGTATTTTGAGGCAATCCCACCAAATGTACCTTGGGAGGAACAGTCCTGTTACGCATGGCATCCGCGGCAGACCCGCAGCACGGCCCCATCACCTCTCTTCAGTAACTCCAACACCTGGTCCCTCGTCTCTGGCGGTGGTAGGTTGCCGGCTCCATCCTCGGGCCACACCTGGTGCCTCCGGCTCTGCTACAGACCCTGGTGTCTCCAGTCCAGCTACCATGTATACTGCTCCACGCTGGGCCTCTCCGCATTGCCTGCGGAGAGACGCTGCTACTCAGTGCCGCGCCCCTCCCTGAACCTTAAGTAGGGCCCGAGGCGGGAACCGAGCCATGGCCCCGGATGATGATGTCAACGGAGTTCTGGTATTTAAGCCCAGGCTCCGCTCCCTAGCTTTGCCTTTGCAACAAGTCTCCTCGCTGGTCAAGTACTCGTTGCCTCCTGAGAAATTCTTCTTTTTTCTGTGTTCCTGTTCCTCATTGATCCCTGTTCCTGGTTCCTTCGTTCCTGCATTCCTGCTCTTCAACCCTTCCTCAGATTGCTTACACGGACTTTGACTCTGCTTTGCCTGACCACATCGTTGACTCTCTCCAAGCCCGGTCGTCTTTTTTGCCTGACCATGTCGTTGACTCTCTCCAAGCCCGGACCTCTGCTTTGTCTGACCACGTCGTTGACTCTCTCCAGACCCGGACCTCTGCATTGCCTGACTACTCCGTTGCCTCACTCCGGACCTCTGCATTGCCTGACTACTCCATTTCCGCTCTCCAGACCCAGACCTCTGCATTGCCTGACTACTTCGTGCCTCTCTCCAAGCTCAGACCTCTGCTTCACCTGACTATGTTTGACTATTTATTTATTTATAAAACTTTTATATACCAATGTTTGGAGCATGCTGTCACAATCTCCTTGATCTGACTTCAGCCTTGCTTGCCACTACTTCCAGATTACCACCAGCCTCGACTCAAGCTTGTTATTCGACGCCTCTTCAGCCTATGTCCTGGACTTGGCTAATTCAGGCTTTGGCGTACTCTTGCTCGGGCACCCCCTGTCTGACTTTGTTCCTTTGGCGCTCGGGTCTCCGGGACACTACCTCATCCAGTACTAGACTGTATCAACTCTCTACTGCTGTCTCTAGGCTGACCTCGATCACCCCCATCGACGATGACATATGGATGCCCGCCTAATTCCAGCCAGCCCCGGCACCCAAGGCTCAACCCACGGGGAATGAGGGCTAGTATTGGTGAAGCGCCAGCTGGCCTCCGTTCATCAGCCCACTTCGCCTACTGATGGTGGGGACCCATAGGTCCCTACCTACAGGTTGCATCAACCCCACCTCGGCCCAAGGGTCCACCTCTGGCACAAGAAGCCCCGCCAGCACAGGTCACTTATCTGGGAGCTAAATCTATATAATCTAGTCAAAGTATAATACCATCTGTATAGTAGCTTGTAACTGTTTTCTGTAAAGGCTGAAGAGATAGAAGATGACTTATTCGACTGAAAAGTAAGAAGCCAGTCCTCATCAGGGAGGGAGTAGCCTAGATCTTGTTCCCAGTTTCATATTTGAGCGGGTCTGTTCCCCAGAAAATAACATTCAATATCACATACAATTTAGAGATCATCCCCTTCATTAGATTAGCATGCACTCAATAACCTTCAAACATGGATCTCTCACTGGAATGAAAGGATCTCCCCTGAATGTCCAAAATAAAATGTCTAAGTTGCATGTAATGGAGAAATTCAGACGGGGGAAGACCGTATTTGCTCTGTAACACATTGAATGGCAAAATACTGGAGTGATTCCCTTAGCTTTCCAATTTTGAATGCGCCGGCGGTCAAGCAAGGGGTGAAGTGGGAGTTATAGAATAGGTATGAGGACTGAAAATAATGGGAGTTCGCCACCAGCTTATTTTTCCAAGTACACCAAACAGTTAAGGTATGTTGGGTGATAGGGGCCCATTCTGTCAGGTGTCACCACGTGTGGTGAGGTTGCCAAAGAGCGACGGGTAAAGGCACGTCAGGCACCCATACTGCTCTATCTGCACCCATTGCTTGACGACTACAAATTGTGCCATTCCACAATGGGTCGTAGCTGGGCTGCAGCGTAATACCATACCAGGTTAGGAACACCTTGACCTTCATTTAGTTTAGACTGATGTAGAATTGAGCGGGCCACCCTGGGGGTGGGGGGGGGGGGGGGGGGGGGTCGCCGCTTCCAAATAAATCTAAGAAGTTTCTTTTGCCATGATTTTAGAAGGGTAGCAGATATTAGAATGGGGAGAGTTTGAAATAAGAACCTAGGTAAGATATTCATCTTGATCATAGCGATCTTACCCAACCAGGAAAGGGAGAGGCAATCCCAAGTAATGAGGTCTTGGTCAATCTTCCTCAGCAACGGTGTATAATTTATAGAGCACAAGTCTTTCATATATCTTAGAGGCAGCTGGCTGAAAGTTCAGTCTACTGAAACTAGGCAATCTCCTCACTCAATAAGCCCCCATATTCCCTCTAATGTCCTCATACTTCCTCCCTTCCACATCCCCTCCAAATACTCCTCATGTCCACCTGCATCTCATTCCCTCCTGCTGCAACCCTTCAGATCCTTTCACTTTTGCCTCCCTAACCTCTCAATCACTCTCCCTTCTCCCACCCCTCACTCATACTTGCTGCCTATCTCCCCCACCCACACCCTTCTCACTCATTGGAGTAGAACTGCTAAGCCTCCCTTGCTGCCCTGAGAAAATCCAGAAAGGATCTAAGATAGCAGCATAATATGGATCAGCTTTATTACCAGTGAATTCAGAGAATAACGGGAGCATTCTAACACAAATTAAAAGCAGCAAGACCATTATACTGGTTTTTTATTTTTCAGGCTATGCATAAGCTATGTGTCTAGTTTCACTTTTGCTATATTTTGCTTTAGATTTAGACCTTGCGTTTTTATTATATCTGCAAGCAGCAATAACTGTTTCAGCTCAGCTCATCTGCAGACATAATAAAGAGACTACACATTTTTAATTTATCTTTGAGATTTTGTATTAAGGTCTGTTCACATAGACAGCCTTCTCCAAATTCCCCAAAAGATGTGCAGCTGTTGGTCTTATGGCAATGACTCAAAGCTGTTGCTTTGCTACAGTAAACCGAATTGGACTGAGATGCACAACAAAAGGTTCAATAACAATTTTAAGAATTTCATCTTTTACTGCTTCTCAGCATGATTCAGCTTAGTGAGATTCTCTCAGTATACCTTATGTACGTAATACACATCAGCTTTTGAAGGTCCCCTTCTGGAGAAAAGGCAAAAATCATTAAAATAAAAACAAAAATCCTTTTAACAGATCCATCTACATTAGCTGTGATTGTTCTTCTTTTGGGGAGGCTTCCTCCAGAGCTATCTGTAATGGATCGGGGAAAGTAATCAGTCATTACAGTCCTTTGTGACAATTAATTTGCATAAGGAAATCAAGCATTGGCAACCTAAGCATAAAACAACACAGAAAATTAAAGATGCAGCAATGATAGTAAGAAAATAAATGAACTTATTTCCTAACCCACTAAACCAGAAAGATCTTCATTATTTAAATTAAAGCATAATAGCTTTGAAGTACGGATACTAATTTATTAGCCCTTTTGGATGATCTTAGGTTAACTATTGACAGAGATGAAAATCCTCTGTTAGATGTTAATTAATTATTAACTTCCTATTGAGAGGCTATCAACTTTTGGTATAGGAGGGAAGGTATGGGACTAGTTTTCCTCTTTTCTCTCCAATAGGACACAGTTTGTGTAGATATGAGATTATCATTCTAAATCTGATCTAATGTTTTTTGGGTTCCACAATGTTCTGTCACCTCCCAATTTTTATTTAATTCATTCCTTTTACCTTAGGGGAAACTCATTCCCAAATTTCAAGTTAAATATTTTTTTTATGTGGATGACCTGCAGCTATATTTATCTTTTGACACTAGTCATATCAACTTCAGACATTGTTTAATTGTGTTGTGGAAATTTAGGATTGGTAGACTAGATATGGTGTATTAATGAACATGGCAAAAACTGAGATGGTTTAGCAAAGATAGGTCAAAGAATTTGGATTTTCTTCAGTTGTTGGGTTATAATCAGCTACCCATTTACTCTCAAGTGCATAATTTGGGAGTGTTTTAATAGTTCTTTGTCACTTATTACTCATATGTGTAGAATTTGTCTGACATGTTTTTCATACTACAGCTTATTCAACAAGCTATATTGTTTGTGGGTTCTGATCAGTTGCAGTCAGTATAGGCTTTGGGTTTTATACAGATTATTGTAATAGTTTATTAGTTAGAATTCCTAAAAATATTTATATTGTCTAAAATTGGTCCAGAATTCTGTAGCAAGAATCATTAATGGAGCAAAATACAGGGATAGTGTTGCGATGCTGCTCGTGGGGCCCATTCCGCAAGCAGCCTCTCACCTTTGGCTTGACACCGCCTGCCTTACTTTGCGGCTGGAGCCACCACTTCTGCTGCTGCCACTGTGGTCTTCGACGGGCCCACCCCCGCTGTGGGCCTCTCTCCATCTTCGCAGCTCAGAGCCGCAGCTGCTGCTTGTCTTTGCGACCTGGGTGCCACTGATGCTGCTCCTGTGCGGCTGAGAGCCACTCTACCGATGCTGTCTCTCCCGGCGGCTGGGGAGCCAACACAGACGCTGCTCTTCATGGCATGGGTTACCACCGCTGATTCCATCTTCGGTGCGCTGGGATGCCGCTGTTGCAGCCTCCCTGCCTGACTCCAGGCTCCTGCATAGGTGCGTGTGCACGCCTCTCCTTCAGATTTAAAGGGCCCATGGCGGGAAAAGCCTTGCAGCCCTCAGTGATGATGTCACCACCTTGTCCTGCCTTCAGCCCTTTATAAGGGC
Organism: Rhinatrema bivittatum; assembly: GCF_901001135.1. Taxonomy (NCBI): domain Eukaryota; kingdom Metazoa; phylum Chordata; class Amphibia; order Gymnophiona; family Rhinatrematidae; genus Rhinatrema; species Rhinatrema bivittatum. The sequence goes on along the minus strand of NC_042620.1, from coordinate 203,087,118 downwards.
TCTCCATCAGTCCTTCGGGGCCTTCGCTAAGAGGACATGATCGTCCATGGTGTGTCTTCCTTCAAGGTCTTCTGTGGTCATCACTCTGTTTTTATGGTCTTCATGTTCTTCATTGGATGTTCCTGTTCCTCTTGTTCTGGTTCCTAGTTTCCTTGTCCCTCGTTGGAACTCTGCCATGTTTCTTATTCTGTGTTCCTAGTCTCCTGCTTGTTCCTCATCCAGTCTTCTGAATCTTCATCTCATCTGAGTCTTCAATCAAGTTCCTGATGTTCCGGTCTTCGTTCCAAGGTCAGCCTTTTGGATTCTCCCTCATCTTTCCTTCAGGTGTGCCAGCATCATGGTCCATGACCAGCCACTGGCAGCTGTGTAGGGTGCTTCCTGGCACTAGACCTGTTTCCAAGGCCATCTTCACTGGATCAAGTCCTTGGAGTCCATCCTTGTTTTTAGAGTTTCAAGTTAAGTCTCCAGTTCCTGTTCGTGTCCCAAGTTCTGGGATTGTGGAGCTTCTCCAGCCAGCATATCTCCATGTTCCTCTTTCCAAGCCTCATTCCTCATTCCAAGTGCTGTCCTGACTCTTGTCCTCCTCTGAGTCTCAGTCCTGAGCCTGTCCTGCTCCCCATGTGGCCCACAAACAACCTGTGGTAGGTTGTGTAGGCTATGCAGTGGGACAGCGTAATCGCGACTAGCCCACGGGGGGGGGGGGGGGCTGACTACGGCACGTTGAGGTGCAGTGCCCTGAGGGCTGGACTCCTCCTGTACCTGACTCTCTGTAGTTCCAAGTCTCCAGAGTTTCCCAAATTTTCATCCGAGTTCCATGTCATGCTGTGTCCTGTCCTCGGCCTTCGTCTGTCCTTATATACAAGCCACTCCCAAGTGGCATGTCCGAAGGGGCTATTGAGTGGCCGGAGGACTACCCCAGAGACCAGCATTATGTTGTTGGGTCTCACTCTGTGCATACAGGCTCAGTGGATGTCTGAGTGTACTACGTTTCAAGTTCTAAGCTATGTTCCAAGTCCCAAGCTACGTTCCGAGTGTGCTACGTTCCAAGTTCTAAGCTACATTCCAAGTTCCAAGCTATGCTCTAAGTTCCAAACTATGCTCTAAGTTCCAAGCCCAGCCCTTGCCAGAATCGCTCGCTTCCCAAGGTGCCTCGAGCAAGCAACCACATTCCCTGCGCTCGCAACAGGTTGCAAAGGCCTCGAGTTTGGTGAGCGTAATCTTGCGATAGGTTCAAGTTTCCTGGACTTTTGAAATCCTGTTCCTAGTCAAGAATTTTTTCATGTCGCTGCATCTGAATTTTTTTTGGCAGCCCGCAGGAGGCGCCTGCACCCAGATCCACTTTAAGCTCTTAGTCCGTTCCTAGAACTCTTTTACGATCTGCAGGAGGTGCCTGCCACTGTTCCAGGGACTGTTCCTGTCAAGTCGTACTCTATATATATGTACCACTCTAGAGAGGCACTTTGAATTGGGGTGGATTTTCAGGAGGTGGGTTGGGGTTAGGTGGGGTGTTACAGACACATTCAGAAGTATTCATAGTAAAATTGACATCAGTAAAGAATTATAGCCCTTATAAGTGATGAAAAGTCTAACAAGAGGAGTTGTGCTAGGTGATTGTACAGCTCTATTCCTTTTCATCACTTATAAGGGCTATAATTCTTTACTGATGTTAATTTAACTATAAATACCTTTGAATGTGTCTATAACACTCCCTCTAACCCCAGCCTACCTCCCGAAAACTGACTCCAATTCAGAGTGCCCCTCTAGAGTGGTACCTATATATAGAGTATCAGACTGACCCTATACAGAGTGTCTGTGTGTGTCTCTTTCTCCTCATGAGGAGCAGTAGCACCGTTATAGAGGCAACATGCTCACGTTGCCTTTGCAAAATTTGTAGTTACGCATGTCAGTCTTGGTCCTGCCCCCAGAATGCCAATGACCCACTTCCTTATTCTGGGTGCACATAAATTCACATTGCTCTCGCACTCCCACGCATGTATGTGGCCATTTTTGCACGAGCAATGCTTTTAAAATCCACCTCTATGTCTTATTTGAGCTTGAATGACCAGAAGTGCACACAATACTCAAGGTGCAGTTGTGACATAGATCTAAACAAAGGAATTATTATATTCTCAGTTTTGTTCTCTATTCTTGTTGCGATCAGTGTTGGGACCTGATTGCTGAGACAAGAGTGAGTCCTTAGACCATGGCACAACCTCAAGGTGAGACTCCCAAGCACTAGCCCCGGGAGGCAAGCGTATCCAGGCACGGACTGGACTTGGAACATAGATTGGACTTGGAACGAAGCTTGGACTTGGAACATGGATCACACAGGCCTCCGCTGAACCTGCATGCACCAAGTGTGAGACTCAACAATGCAATGCTTGTCTCTGGGGTAGCCCTCCAGCCACTCAAAAGCTTTTTCAGACCTGCCACTTTGGCATGGCTTGTGCGTCAGGACAGACAGAGGTCAAGGATGGAAGATGACTCAAAACATGGTCATGACTTGGAACTTGGACGAAGGCACTGAGACTTGGAACATCACTTGGAATGAGGAACATCACTTGGAATGATTAAGATGAAAATCCACTGATTTGGACAAGGTCCTCGAGACCGAAACTAAGAAACTGGAGTATCAGAATGATGATGGCATCTGAGGACTTGAACCAGAAAGACAGATGTGGAACTTGGATCATTGCTTAGAACTAGGAACATGAAGACCATTGGCTGAACCAGCTCAATGAGGCAGAGAATCCGGAGTATCGGTAAGGTGGTCTCCGAGGACTTGAAGCTGCAGGATGGACCTGACTTGGAAACCTGGAATGAGGTCTTGTGCTACAGGCATTCTACATAGCCCATGGGTTGGTCACAGATCATGACACTAGCATGCCTCCAAGGACTTGGACCTAGGCATGAAGACTTGGACTGAGACTGAAGAGATGAAGTCCAGGACTCAGAAGATTAGAGAGACTTGGCCCCAGGATGTGGAAAGAAACACGACCTACACAGCCCACCACTGGCTGGTCACGGTCCATGTACTCACAGGACTTGGAATACTTGGACAAGGTGAAGACTTGGAACTGGAAAGATGCTGGAGACTCAGGAAGACACTGGAGTCTTGGAACCAGGAGCAGGACCCGACGAGAGACCAGGAACATGGAACGAAGAGATGGATGTCCAACAAAGATCAGGAATACGCAACATGGAACATGAAGACCCAATATAAGGGCCCCAAGGAGTGAGCGAGGAGCCCTTTTACAGGGCTAGAAATGTGATGTCATCAGACGGTCCCCAAAGGCTTTTCTCGCTGTGGGCCCTTTAAATTCCAACAGGAGCTCACACGCCTGGGAGATGCCAAGCAGGAGCAGCATGTCAGCGGCATTCCTCCTGCTGTGGAGCGGATGCACAAGCCTGCTGTGTGAGTGGCATTCCTCCTGCCACGGAGAAAGCAGTATTGCGGCACTCCCGGCCACATGCAAAGGCAGCGGCACAGCTCAGCAGCATCGGCAGCATCAAACCGCGAAGAAGGGCTAAGCAGCAGCTCTTGGCTTCATGGACCCCCGAAGGCATTGGGGTCACTGGAGGTAAGCGAGCCACTTGTGGCCTGTCCCGCAGGTGACATTGCAACAATTCTTTTCCAAATAATTCCCAATGTTTTATTTGCCTTTTTGACTGCCTCTGCACTGAACCAAAGTGCAAAATAATGCACATACAAGTACATGATGCTGGGTTCCATATTAGGAGTCACTACCCAGGAAAAAGATCTTGGAGTCCTTATGAACAATACCTTGAAATCACATGTCTATAATTTCCCAGATCACCCATGGAGCCCTTTTTAAAAATTGGCCTCACAATGGCCACCCTCCAGTCTTCTGGTACCCTGGCTGTTGTAAATGATATGTTGCAAATCACCAGAAACAGGTCTGCAAATTCATTTTTTAGTTCTTTCAGAGCTCTAGGTTGAATACCATTCAGTCCTAGTGATTTGTTATTCTTAGTTTGTCAGTCTGAGTAATTACATAAGAACATGCCATACTGGGTCAGACCAAGGGTCTATGAAGCCCAGCATCCTGTTTCCAACAGTGGCCAATCCAGGCCATAAGAACCTGGCAAGTACCCAAAAACTAAGTCTATTCCATGTTACTGTTGCTAGTAATAGCAGTGGCTATTTTCTAAGTCAACTTAATTAATAGCAGGTAATGGACTTCTCCTCCAAGAACTTATCCAATCCTTTTTTAAACACAGCTACACTAACTCCACTAACCACATCCTCTGGCAACAAATTCCAGAGTTTAATTGTGCATTGAGTGAAAAAGAACTTTCTCCGATTAGTTTTAAATGTGCCCCATGCTAACTTCATGGAGTGCCCCCTAGTCTTTCTATTATCTGAAAGAGTAAATAACCGATTCACATTTACCCATTCTAGACCTCTCATGATTTTAAACACCTCTATCATATTCCCCCTCAGCCGTCTCTTCTCCAAGCTGAAAAGTCCTAACCTCTTTAGTCTTTCCTCATTGGGGAGCTGTTCTATTCCCTTTATCATTTTGGTCACCCTTCTATGTACCTTCTCCCTTCTCCATACTCACAGTGATTCCATCTAGTCACTCAGTCATCAACAAAAAAATGTTCCAATGTAGATATGACTCAGAATATCCTCCTCAGTTAGTAAAGAGTAAAACAAAGGCAAAGAATTCATTTAGTTTTTCTGCTATTTCTTTGTACTCCTTGAATATCTCTTTTACCCCTCGGGCATCTAGCAGCCCAACTGACTCCTTCACAAGATTTTTGCTTGAAATGTATTTGAAAAAGCTTTTATTACTTGTTTTTACCTCTGTGCCAAGCTTCTTTTCAAATTCTGACAGCCTGCTTAATTATTTTTTTACATCTATCTTGCCAGTTCTTATGCTTGTCCCTATTTTCCTCATTTGGCTCTGCTTTCCATTTTTTGAATGATGCCATTTTGGCTTTAATTGCCTCTTTCATCTCACTATTAAACCACACCAGCAGTCGTTTGATTTTCCTTCAACATTTTTTAATGCCCAGGGTACATTTTGTCTGGACCTCAAGGATGGTAATTTTAAACATCATCCGCAACTCTTGCAAGTTTTTTTGCCTTGTGGATTGCTCCTTTCAGTTTCTTTCTAACAAAATTTCCTTATTTTATCATAGTCTCCCTTTTTATAGTTAAATGTTTCTGCAGTAGTTTTCCTTAGTATTTGATCTCCAGTGGTTGTGTCAAATTTTATTATATTTTGATCACTGTTGCCAAGTGGATCCACTCTTGCACCAGGTCCTGCTTTCTACTGAGAACTAGATCTAATATAATTCCCCCTCTTATCAGTTTTATGACCAGCTGCTGTAAGAAGCAGTCGTTGATTGAATCTAGGAACTTTACCTCCCTTGCATGTCCTGATGTGATATTTACCCACTTAATACTCTGGAAATTGAAGTCTCCCGTTATTATTTTGTTGCTCATTTTACTTTCCAGTCTAATCTCTTTTAGCAGTTTGCCATTTGAGCCATACTGGGTCAGACCACGGTCCATCAAGCCCAGCACCTATTGTTCCCTCTTGGCTGTGAACCCTGCACACACAGCAAAACATAGCACGCACAAGAAATCCCAATATTATTTGCATTATACTGGCTCTTTGCACACAAATTTGAACTTGGTATATAAAATGTTGCAGAAAAAGAATATTTTTGTGCATGCAGTATTTCAAAAAATTTGAAAGAATATTGCCAGCATCCTTCTCCCTTAGTGGCCAGTCTGAGTCACAAATACCCGGCAGATCCCCAAGAGTTGTTCTATTTTTTGTAACTCACTCCCAGGAATGGGTACTCACATTCCCAAGTCTACTTGGCCAGTAACTGTTCATGGACTTTTCCGTAAGGAACTTTTTCAACCCTCTTTTGAACCCCAATATTTTAGTTACCTTGACCACAGATTCCATAGCTTGATTGTGCACTGAGTGAAAAAAAAAGTCCTATGATTAGTTTTAAATTTGCCAGTTGCTAGTTTCTTGGAGTATCCCCTAGTCTTTGTGTTGTTTGGAAACGTAAATAACCATTCCTTATTTACCTTTTCCACCCCACTTATGATTTATATATCTCAATCATATCCCCTCTGTGTCATCTCTTTTCTGAGCTAAAGAGCCCTAATCTGTTTAGCTTTTCCATCCCCTTTATCATTTTTGTTGCCCTTCTCAGTACCTTTTCTATATCCTCTAAGTCTTTTTTGAGATGGGGAGACCAAAACTGTTCATAATATTCAAGATGCAGTCGCACCATCTTAATTTTGATCTCTATTCCTTTCCAAATAAATTGCTAACATCATATTTACCTTTTAGACCACAGCTGCACACTGAGCCAAAGATTTGAAGATATTGTCCACAAGTGCTCCAAGATCCTTTTCCTGGATAGTGACTCCTAACACAGAACTCAGCATTATGTACCTGTATTTGGAATTATTTTTTCCTGCATTCATTACTTTGCATTTGTCCACATTACATTGCATTTGCCGTTTAGATGCCCAGACTCACCAAGGTCCTTCTGAAGTTCCTCACAATCTGCTGCTGTTTTAACAACTCAAAACAATTTTATGTCATCTGCAAACCAGAACTGCTTACAGTATTCAAGATGCTTACAGTACTCAAGATGGCTCAGTTCAGAGGTAATATATTTTCCATTTTATTCTCCATTCCTTTTTGGATCATTCCTAAAATTCTATTTGATTTTTTGACCATTGCTGCACGCTGAGCAGAGGATTTCAACATATTGTCCACAAGGTCTCCAAGATCCTTTTTTTGGCTCCCAATAAGAAACAGCATTGTTTACCTGTAGTTAGGATTATTTTCTCTATGTGCATCACTTTACACTTTTCCACATTAAATTTCATCTGCCAATTAGTTGCCCAGTCTCCTAATCTCACAATGTCCTTTTGTAGTTCCTCAAACTCTGCTCTGTTTAACAATTTGAATAATTTTGTATCATCTGTAAATTTGATCATCTCCCTTTTCCAGATTATTTATGAGGTTGCATCTTACCTGCATACGTCTCCCAGCTGCCTCAGTGATCAACTCTGGAAGTCACCACAACCCACTTTGAACCTGAGCTGCTCCCACCCTGCATCGCTAGAGCAGCTGACCAGAGACATTGCAGCCCTGTCTTTTATTTCCAGTGGCTCCACAACATTTTCTCTTCCTGATGCTAATCCTCCCCAGTCATATTCTCTGCTGCAAGCCACTCCTAACTCCAAGCCTGTCTTCCCCACTACTAACACTGAGTCTGCCTTCCCCATTTCCTACATTCTTTATCTCACCTGCCAATCTGACATCTGCACTGTCTGCTGCTCTTGAACTTCAGTTTTCTTCCTCTCATCCAGCTATCTCCACGCTCCCTGGCAGCATCTCATTCTTGTTGCTGTCATCACATCTCTGCTATGCATTCTCCTTCTCCTCCTCCTATTCTCAGCCAGTGATATTAATCCCAGTCCTGCACCTCATTGGTGCATATCAAACCATTACCCCTCCAATATTATCACTATTCCCCTTCTACCTCTCTCTTCTCTTTCTCCCTGTGGCGAGCCCATTCTATTTCCAAGAAGCCTGCCTTTATTCATTACCTCTTTGTCTCTCCTACTTTTCATCTCCTTGCCTTTACTGAGACCTGGCTTTCACCTGCTGCTAAAGATCCCTATATAGAAATGACACATTAGCGGAATATCTCATCTCAGTCACACATGCAGAACACAGACAGACCCTCACCAAATACAGAATAAAGTGACCATAAGATATAAATGGAAAAGTGCAGACAAAAACTGAATTGGAAACTGCAACAAGTCAAACTCTATATGTAGTGCTACAATAAAAAAACAGAAATAGCACCATTCTTCATAAAACATCAAACAATAAAAGCAAGAAAGCATCAATCATAATAGTAAAACCAGACTAATAAAATAATTAATATTTCAAAACATCTGACAAACAGAATAACATCCAATAATTAAAAACTCATATCATTTTTTGAAAATTTCCCAAACACCAATAAAATATTTCAAAGCAGCATATTCATCAAATAACATCTGATTAATTTAAATCAATACTTGCTCATTCTTCATACCTGGGAACTTTTTACTTCCAGTCACCATGAGATTGTAGTGAATTAGTGGGAGGGGAAGGGAAGTACACAAAATTTCTTTTCTCTCATGTACACACACAAGTTCCCTCTCTCAAATTCACATATGCTTATATGCACACACAAGTTCCCTCTCTCAAACGCACACATTCTTATACACACACACACACACACACACACACACACATACTTCCTCTCTCAAATACATTCAGACACATGTAACCCCTGGGTGGGATGGATCCTTTAATTTGCGCCCAGGGGCACATAGAAACAAATTGAGATGGACCCTTTTTGCACAACCGCTCTAATGTCTCTATGAAACTCCTTTCCTCCCAATGAATAGTTTTATTCTCTGAGGTCCAGGCTCCTAAGTGTGAGGACAAACTATAGTTCTTATGCCCTGCTGCTTTACATTCTAAGCTCTTTTTCCATCCTCAGTACACAATACTAACCTTTACACTGTCTCCTCCCCAAATAATACACAAAAGAAGAACGACACATGAAATATCACCCCATAATTTAACATAATAAAAAATTAAATAATTAAAAAGTCTCCAGCTCTCCATACCATTCAATAAATAAATTCCTGGCATCTTTTGATTTCCCAGAAATTGTTGTGGATTTGGGTGAAGGGGGACCACAATCTTTATCCTCTCTCTCTCTCCTTCGGACACATAGGTATTCTTTCTCTCATACAAGTGCAGGCTCTCACACACACATTCAGGCTCTCTCTGTTTCTCATACATACATGCCAGGCTCACACATGCAGGCTCTCTCTTTCATACACATCTAAAGGCTCTCATGCACACATGCAGGCGCACTCTCTCTCTTCTCTGATCCACATGCAGCTCTCATACTCATGCAGGTGCTCTCTCTTATATTTATTTATTTATTTAGGTGTTTTATAAACCGTCATTCCAAGATAAGATCACAATGGTTTACAAAGTCTTTGTTCGATTTCTGGGTCAACATTCTTATTTTAGATCAGCATTCATATTCTGGGTTAATACAAACAGCTAATACATAGTGAAGGTCATAATCATGCATTATCTAGTTTTGTGCATTATCTAGTTTCTTACAATTCTAAATACTAATTCTAGGTCAACACAATATCATCAAGTATGTGTTAGGTACTATTTCATTGTATTATCCTATGTGCCATACTCATAATGTAGTCTTTTACATTTTATATCGTTCAATTCTTTTTACTCAATTTACTAATTTTGTTTAAAGATCTGATAGTGACGTTGTCAGTTCATTGGCCTTTGTTAATTATAGGCTTTTCTAAAGAGCCTTGTTTTCAGTTCTCATTTGAAACTCTTTCTTATACACATTCAGGCACTCTTATGCACATATTCAAGCTCTAACTCCTTCATGCGTACATACAGATGCTCTCTCTCTCTCATGCACACATGCAGTTGCTCTCTCATACACATGCAGATACTCTCATGTAAATATGCAGGCTCTCACTCTCTCTCTCTCTCTCTCTCTCATAAACATATGCAGACTCTCTCTCTCTTATACACACATGCAGGCTCTCACTCCCTCATGCACACATACAGGTGCTCTCTCATACACACATGCAGGCTCTCACTCCCTCATGCATACATACAGGTGCTCTCTCATACACACATGCAGGCTCTGTCTCTCATGCACAAATGCAAGCTCTCTTACTCTTATACAAACATACACCCCTCTCAGATGTCCTTCTTTCTTCTGAGCCTTGGCTCCATCCATGATGCTCCTTATTTAGTACTGGAGGTGGGAGGAGGCGGCCCTGCTACCGCCAGATGTGTCCTTCTTCTGATCCTGGGTCATAGGCCTTTTTTCTGGCTGGGATGGATTGGGCTCTGTCATAGCCCCGACGAGACTTCCCTCAGGCCATGACTGGTTGGGCTCCATCATGGCCCTGCCAAGACATCCCTCGGGCCACAATGGGTTGGGTTTTGTCGCAGCCCCATCAAAAGCCTTGTCTCATGGCAACCTCTCTCAGCAGGACCAAGTGACCAGTGCAACTGGCCCACCGGGGAATATTTGATCCCCTGATAGGCCAATCCACCCCTGGCCACAGGGCCTTCAGTTTAGCTGGGCTCCTGGGCAGGATGGGATCCCCAGAGGCCATGGGTTCCCTCTTAGGTTCATTCAACCTTTGGTGTAATAGGCTCAGGTAGTGGTCCCCAGCTTGCTGCCTCCTCAGGGCCACAGCTCCGTGTAAGCACGTAGCTTGCATAGTGGGTTGCGCCAGGCCTGGCATGTCCTAGCTACAGGATCGCTTCTTGCCACATCTAAGTGATAGTCTCCTACTAGGTGACCTTGCTACTTTAAAGCAGCACAGGGGCTGCTTGACTGGAGTTGAGACTGCTCTACTATATCCATGAAGGTCCCCTCTATTTAACTCTCTGCCTCAGCTCCTCCAAGTCTGCCATTCTGACCTATAGAGATTGGACTTATTCTCTGAGAGCCAGGAGCTCTTTGCACTGGGTGCACAAATACTTAGCCACTTATATTGGTCAGAGGATGTAAGGACTTAGCCAGCTACATCAAAGGTTTTGAAAACTGATCAGGCTAACCATCTAAATTTAGCCACCTAAATTTCACTAGGTGGATAAATTTAGCCAGTCAAATTCTGGCATGCTTCAGGGGGAAGGATTAGGTCAAGTGGAGAAAGTTAAATGGATACCACTGAGTTTCAGTGCTAGCTTCCTAACTTAGCCAGCCAAATCTATAGGTTGCAAGAGCGGACAAAAATCTGATTGGCCAACATCCTTTCCTACTTTAATTAAAAAAAATGTCCCCCTATAATCCCCCTATAATCCCTCCTGACAGTAGCTTTAGAAAAAAAAAAAAGCTGCCCTGCTGCCCCCATCTGCCCTTTTGCCCTGTACAGAGAAAACACATTTGTACTGCTACTCCATCTCCTTCCCTCCACCTCTACCCACCAGGTCTCAATGTACAAAAGACCCTGGACCCTAAGAACATAAGAAGAACACAAGAACATAAGAAATTGCCATGCTGGGTCAGACCAAGGGTCCATCAAGCCCAGCATCCTGTTTCCAACAGAGGCCAAACCAGGCCATAAGAACCTGGCAATTACCCAAACACTAAGAAGATCCCATGCTACTGATGCAATTAATAGTAGTGGCTATTCCCTAAGTAAACTTGATTAATAGCCGTTATTAATGGACTTAAAACCTAACAGTCATACATGACACTGAAAGGAGAGCAACCAGAGCCGGGACTGGAGTGGGTGGGGGAGGGAAGTGGGGTGTGTGAGAGGGACAGTTGCCCCAGGTGTCAAGCCCAAGGGGGCATCAAGGCTGCTTTTACCTATGGGCATAAGCACCCAAGGCCCTGCCCCCAAATCTCAGGCTTCCTGCTCCCTCTCCTCCCCTCCCAGGCAGCCTGGGAGGGGAGGGGAGTGTTTACCTCTCTTCCTTGCTCTAGCTCCATTTCTAGCTGGGTTAGCCTCAACATATTTAATAGTATTCTATTCACTGCACTTCAAAGTATGAATAAGTTCCCATTCAGAAATTTCCTTTTTGTAGATAGCGTGGCTGCTGTGGCGTCCTGGAGGAGAGAATGCTGAGCCAAAACAGCTGCTGAAGGAGGGGGCATTCCGGCAGAGAAGGGAGGCTTCGGATGAATAAGGATCTGCTTCTGTCAGGGCCCCTCGTCTCCCACAATTCTGCGGTTGAGGGAAGGGCCACAAAATCCATGGCCTTCCCATGGAATTCCACAATCCCTGTAAAATAAATCACCCATGGAGATCAGGGCTAGAACTTCAGCAGAGGAAGCAGCAGTAAAACACTGACCCTGTATCTCTTACCCAAAGTGATCCTGGCTTGTTTGCAGCACAGCAGCAATACGAGGGCACTGACTATATTAACATCATGCATGCAGCAGGGTGTGTATTTGATTAATTTACAAAACAGTTGTGCATACTACGTGGTATAATCTGTGGTCTGATCAATGGCAGGTTTGATCTGAGTTTTGTGAATTTAGGTTACATAGTTGATTGGATTGAAGGCAGACCAGGAATCCATGGAATCCCGCCTTCTTCTAATTGACCAGTGGATATCTGTCTATTCTAAAGGGAAGGTAATCACCATGGCTGTTGCCAGTTCTGCCACATAAAGAAAAAACCTCAGCTTAAGTGTCTAGGTTAGCACTTTTACCTGGAACATTAATTTTACCATAACATCCTATTTCTTTTTCTACAAAAAAAGAAAATAAATATTTTGAGGTTATTTACTGGTCTGGTTATAACCGTTTCTGTTGGCAAAATGTTCCAATTTTTCATCACTCTTTGAATAAAGAATTCTTCCCTCTGAAGATGAAATCTTTCCTTGAAAGTATCTGGATTTCCAGAAAGCATTTGACAAAGTCCCTCATAAGAGATTTCTTAGGAAACTAAAAAGTCATGGGATAGGAGGCAGTGTCCTATTGTGGATTAAGAACTGGTTAAAAAATAGAAAACAAAGAGTAAGACTAAATAATACCTTTCTCAATGGATAAAGGTAATTAGTGCCCCAGGGATCTGTTCTGGGACCACTGCTTTTTAACATATTTAGAAATGACCTGGAAATGGGAACAACAAGGGAGGTGATCAGATTTTCCAATGACACATAATTATTCACAATTGTTAAATCACAAGAAGATTGTGAGAAATTGCAAGAAGATCTTGCAAAACTGGGAGACTGGGCATGCAAATTGCAAATAAAATTTTAAAGAGGCCAAGTGCAATGTAATGCACGTAGGGAAGAGCAATCTAAATTATAGCTACACAATGCAAGGTTCCCATTCAGAGTCACCATTCAGGAAAAGCATCTAGGTGTCATCATTGATACATTGAAACCTTCTGCTTAGTGTGCAGCAGCAGTCAATAAAGCAAATAGAATGCTAGGGATTGTTAGGAAAGGAATGGAGAATAAAACACAGAATATCATACCTCTGTATGGCTCCACAGTACACCACATCTCAAGAAAGATAACTGAATTAGAAAAGGCACAGAGAAGGGCGACCAAGATGATTAAAGGGATGGAATGATTCCCCAATGAGAAAAGGCTAAAGAGGTTAGGACTCTTCAGCTTGGAAAAGAGACTGCTGAGGGGAGATATATAGAAGTCTAAAAAATAATGAGTGGAATGGAATGAGTAAATGTGAATTTGTAGTTTATTCTTTAATAAAGTACAAATGCTTGGGGACTCACAATGAAGTTTCTAAGGTGTACATATAAAACTAATAAGAGAAAATGTTTTTACTCAACACATAATTAAGCTCTGGAATGTGTTGCCAGAAGATGTGGTGAAAGCTGTTGACATTTAAAAAAGGTTTGGACAGGTTCCTGGAGGAAAAGTCCATAAACCATTATTAATGTGCAGTTGCAGAAACCCATTGCTTAGCCCTGAGATAACCTGCATGAAACCTATCTACCCCTTGTGATCCATCCAGGTACTTGTGACCTGGCTTGGCCACTGTTGGGAACAGGATACTGGGCTCGGCGGACTTTTGATCTGACCCAGTATGGCAAATCTTATGCTCTTATGTGTCTTGTTTTATTACTCAAGAGATGAAAAATCCTGTGAGCTCCACAGAAAGTTCATTTTATAATTAAATTACGTCTCAGTCTTTTTTTTTTTAAGGAAAATAGCGCCAGTTTGGACAGTATGTCAACATACATGCATAAGTCCTCTTGCCCCCTTATCTAATATATACTCATACAGCACAGTGGACAGTGCTGTGTAAGATACTTCATTATTGGGTCCTTTCCCAAAGAGCTTTCTGTCTAAATCTAGTGTTCATGGAATTTAAGGCTAGCCCAAGATTACCTGATGAACAGAGGGCAGAGGAAATCAAACCATGGTCTCGCTTGAAGTACTGCTTTACATCATTTATTTTTGGGGGCTCTTTTTATCACCAGCTTTGCAGAGTTCTTCAGATCTTTAGCTGAAAATAACAATCACAGTCAGCTGCTGTATCAAATTCTGCTATTTTGGAAATCTGCCCAATTTTTCACAATCTTGGTTTGTGGGCAAACACTTCAATAATTAACTATAGCAATTAACATTCTCAGACATGGAGCTGTCAGCTCTTGCTGGATCCCTGAAGGCAAAAGGTAGACTTTTTTTTCAAATTGACAACAAAGGGTTGTGTTTTTTTGGTTTTTTTTTTAAGATGTATAGAGTGAGTGAATTGAGTATTTATTTCCTCTGGGGTCTTCTGTGTGAGTGAGCATTAAGCAGCTCCTTAGAGAATTCCAATTAATTTAAAACAGACATTTTCTGTCATATTTTGGGGGAAGGACTGGTTCTCCCCCTTCTTTGTGTCTCAAACGTTTTGTACCTTTTATATGGATCCTTCTATCCTCTTTCTTCAGTGCTCTCCTTTTTTTTTATAGGTGATACTGTGCCTTGTTTATGGAAAATAAAAGGCACGTTAATGTTGTTTCTATAGAGCAGCGGTTCTCAACCGGTGTGTCACCAAGCACCAGCAGGTGTGTCGCGGCTCCCGGTGTCCCACTGCCCCGCTTGTGCTTCCCTTCTCCCCAGGGGCGGAGCCAAAGAATGGAGCGACCCTGCAAGCCACCGCCGAAGGCCAGGCCACCGGCGGCTGAAGAGTGGAGAGACCTGTGCGCTGCCGCCGGCTGAAGAATGGAGCGACGCTGCGCGCCACCGCTGGAGGCCAGGCCGGCAAGGCCGAAAAATGGAGAGATGCTGTGTGCTGCCGCCGGCGGCTGAAGAGTGGAGAGACCATTGCGCCGCCACCGGCTGAAGAACGGAGCGATGCTGTCTGCCACCGCTGGAGGCCAGGCCAGCAAGGCTGAAGAATGGAGAGATGCTGTGTGCTGCTGCCGGCAGCTGAAGAGTGGAGGGACCTGTGCGCCGCTGCCGGAGGCCAGGGTGGCGGGGCCGAAGAACGGAGAGACCCTGCGCACCACCGGAGTCCAGGCCGGTGGCGGCTGGAGAGACGTTGCACACTGCCGGAGGTCAGGCCAGCGGTGGCTGATAAGCAGAGGCCAGGCTTATTGAGCCAAACAATGAGAAGAGGCTCCATGTGAGCTTGTGTGTGTGTGTGTGTGTGGTAGAATTGGGTGCCTGGGTGCGTAAGTGGCAGCTTTGTGTGTGTGTGATAGAATGGGTGCCTGAGTACGTGAGTGGCAGCTTTGTAGGTTGTGGTAGAATGGGAGCAAGAGCATTTGTGTGTGATTGAGAGCTTGTATGTAAGTGACAGAGCATGTGTGTAATTGAAAGACAGACTGGTCAGAGGTGATGTGTTTCTGTGAGAGAGACAGACTGGTCAGGAAGATGACTGGTGTATGTGTGTGTGTGTGTGTGTGTGTGAGAGAGAGAGACAGATCCTGGTCAGGGAGGTGACTGGTGTCTGTGTGAGGAAGATATACTAGTTAGGGAGGTTACTGGTCTGTGTGAGACAGAGACTGGTTGTGACTGGTTGTAGGCCCTAAGGAAGAGGACTGTGAGGACAGAGCTTCAGCAGCCACTGCTGCTTCTGGTGAGTGCTATTGGTCTGCAAGGGAAAGGAGTAGGAGAGTTGCTGGAGAGGATAAGTAAAGGTGACTTTTAAAGTTTATTTTTCTTGATTGGCTGCCATTTTAATTATTGGGTATTATGTGATATGTCTGCTGTTTTGAAATATTGTATTGATATTTGGACAATTTTTAATAATTTTTATGAGTTTTTAATTGTTGGATGTTATTCTGTTCATCAGTTGTTTTGTAACATTTATTAGTATAGTTTTACAATTATTTCTAAGTGGATATCTATCTATAGCAGCTTGCGCTGTTTTCCTAATAGGAGGTGTATTAGTGTTTAGGGCCTGGTTAAATATTTGTAGTGGTAAATTACTGTCTTTTCATAAGGAGGGGGTATTGTGCCTGGCAGTAAAGAGAGTTTGTTTTGCTTTTACTGAGATGTCATCAGAACCAGAATATCTTTTTTTTGTATGGTGAGTTGTATGGGTAATGCCCTAGTTCTGCTCTGCACCCATTTTTAGGGGTCGAGGGGATTCCTGAGGATGCAGAATGTATATTTACATTTTGCCTCGTGTGGTCACATGTTCAGTGTGTCACACATGTGAGAACCATCTATCAAATGTGTCCTGTGTGTCATGCTCAGGCATACATGCCGGGCAGTCTCTTTGGGGGTAATTTTTTTAACATTGCACAAAAGTTAGCTGCCAAATATGTGCATAATTTATAGCAGTTTTAAAAGCAGATTTATGTGCATAAGTCGATTTTAAAAATTATCCTGGAAAAACTATGTACACACAATTAAAACTTGCTATTTGGTGTGCATAGTTTTGCTGAGAGAATTTGCATGCTTCTGGGTGATGCATCAAGCCATGTTAGGGCGTCATTGTGTGTACGCGGTCTAGTGCATGATAATGCAGTACTAATGCGTGATGCTTATCGTGCTATGCGTTAGCATTAAAATTTGCAATGAGTATGCAAATTCAAGAAAATTATGTAAACGAGGGACTCCTACCGCATTTCGTGACACAATATTGTGTGATAATGGATTTAATGTGGGAAATAACATCTTTTTTATTTGTGGTAGAGTGGGGAAAAAGTTTTTATCATGTGATAGTGGGAGTTATCGCATGTGATAAAATGAGCCCTGGTGAGCCAATAAAAATATGTTTTGTTACCTCCCCTGTCTTCCTACATCCAGAATATTAGGTGGCAATGTACTAGGATTGAGTATTGGATACTTCAGGCAGCTCAACAACATCCTCAACAGGAAAGGGAGGTTCCTAGATAAGTACCCACATTAGAGCTTGAGCTGCATGCGCCACTGGTGGAGCAGGATGGCCCACGTCAGGGCTTGCCGTGCAGGAGGGCATCTAGGCTATACAAGGAGCGCATCTTTCATCCCCGCACCAAATTGCTGGGGATGCCAGAGGAGCACATGGTTAAGAGTTATTGTCTGAGCTCTCAGACTATCAAGATCTCAGAAAGAATCTGGATCAAGTTGCAGAAAGATCCCACGTTATACCAGAGCTTACCAAACAAATGTGTGCCCTGCATTTTATGACATCTGGCTCATTCCAAACAACAGATGGGGGGCGGGGGGGGGGGGGGGGGTCGTTGGGGCAATGTCGCAGACATCTTTTTTCTCCGCTGTCTGTGCCAGGTCCTAAGAGCTATACACAGCCACATTCATTATTACATCAGATTCCCTTGTGAAAGGCAGGACTTGCTGGACTTGAAGAAAGGTTTTTATGTCATAGCGAACTTTTCACATGTTCTGGGCGCTATAGACTGCACTCATGTAGTCCTCATCCCACCCTGGCGCAGGGAGGAGATCTACCGCAACCGAAAGTTCTTCCACTCCATCAATGTGCAAGTGGCCTGTGACGCTCGAATGCACAACCTTGATGTAATGGCCATGTTCCCAGGTACATGATTCCTTTATACTTAGGCAATCTGGACTGTTTGAACAATTTGAAGATGGCCTTTATGGTGACGGTTGGCTAATAGGTAAGAGCAATGCTTCTTTCTATCATCCCTCTTCAGCTATGTGTTTACAGCAAATGCATTGACATGGGGGGTTGTCAGGTATGTGACTGCATCAGTTATATGACAAGTGTCTTGCATATTTATGTAAATAAGCCATTGTGGCAGGGCCCAGGTTTCTCTTTCGATTCTGTAGAGCAGTGGTTCTCAACCTTTTGTCTGACGGGGCACACCTGATAGATGGTTCTCACATGCGTGACACACTGAACACATGACAGTCACAAGACTAAATGTTAATGTACACTGTGCATCCACAGGAACCCCACCACCCTGCCCCTCAGCAATGGTTTTAAAGCAGAACTAGAACATTCTCTGCACAACTCACCATACAAAAAAGATATTATAGTGTTACCTCAATAACAGCAACACAAACCTCTACTACCCGGCACAATAGCCCTACTTATAAATAGACAGCAGTTCACCACCAGTGAATGTCCTTTGAGAAAACACAGCAAATAAGGTGAGGTATTTTACTAGCCATGTTAGTTAAATACCTCCCTCCCTCCCCCAGAGCATACATGGTAGCTGTAGCAGCTTCCTCCAACCCCCATGGCCCAAGAAAGAAGAATCCCATTGACCGTGGGGGCTAACGCTGCTGTCTCCCTCGCCGATCGCCGGCCGCTTCTGATTTTGCTCCAGACCTGCGCTGCTGCTTTAGGCCGATGCTGCCACTGCTGTTCAATGCAGCATGGCCTTTTCTTCCCACGCGTCCCTCTACACATGCTCACTCACACACAACACACTTCCTCATGCCAAGGCCTCTCTCTCACCTTTATTTCTTCAGCTCCTGGCCCCCTCTCTCTTTCCTTCCTTTCTTTCTTCAGCTGCAATGGCCTCCTCTGGGTCCCACCCTTTCTACCACCGCTGTCTCCACCCTCCAGGTGTGAGACCCCATCCCTTCCCTTTCATTCACCCTTCTCCCTTCCTTTCTCTCCCCACTCTGCACCATTATCTTTGCTCCATCCATCTCTTTCCCTGAAGCTTAAAAGTTGACAGCTGCGTTCATCAATCACTGACCCTACATCAGTGATGGCGAGCTCCAGTCCTCGAGGGCCACAAACAGGCCAGGTTTTCAGGATATCCACAATGAATATGCATGAGATAGATTTGCATACTATGGAGGCATTGCATGCAAATCTGTCTCATGCATATTCATTGTGGATATCCCGAAAACCTGGCCTGTTTGTGGCACTCGAGGACTGGAGTTCGCCATCACTGCCCTACATGTTACAGCCAGATTCCCTAGCTGACATTTATATGCATCTGAATATATCCACATGTACATTTGAATCATAGTCTCAGGTGGGCATGCAAATACACAGGTGTAAAGATATGTTTCATCAGTTTCTGAGGCAATACTGACATCTGAGTGCACACATAGCAGACCTTCACTTATAGCTTTTTTCTAAGCACATGTCCAACATTGTGGGAATCCCAAACTTCTCACAAGTCATTGGAAGCTTGCATATTTCATAGGGATTGCACACGACTATGCACAGCTGGGCCTTGGCCCTTGGTTATGTTAGCTGAACAGGTGGCTATTGAAGGATACTGGTCTGACTATCTTTAGGTTGGATTAGGCATAGGATAGTGTCATGCCTTCACATGGTATACATAGAAACCTGTGAAATGTATAGGCCATGATTTATTTTGTGATGACAATAACAGCACCCTCATATGACATAAAGAAAAAAAAGGTTCACTTCATTGAACCAAAGACAAAGCTGTATTAGAAGCTATAAACCTACCCTGACATGTAACTGGTAAGCATTGGGAAATATTGAGATAGCGGGGCCAAGCAAGGACCTTTGCCTGTCCAGCTCTAGGCTGTGTATTTTAAATAGAATGTGCGCACATGCTCAGCCGATTTAAAATTCCAGTGTTATGTGCATTTGTACGTGCATATGCACATGTATAAGTACCCATGCGCTCATTTTAAAGTTACTGTCATAATTTTTAAACTTGTAAAGTATGTGTGTAAGTTCCAACCCCATCCAGACTCCATGCCCTGGAACACTTCTCCCCTGTGGAGGTAATTTTCAAAGGAGTTACGCACGTAAATGTAGTAATTTTCAATAGCCATGTACTCAAGTAAAGTACACTTACTCGAATAAATCTTATGGACAGTTCAATGGCATATATTGTGGCAATTTTCAAAATCCCACTTACTTAAGTAAAGTGCATTTACATGTGTACAACTCAATTTTAAGTGTGTAAATGCTTTTTAAAATTAGACCATATATATATATATATATATATATATATATATATATATATATATATATATATATATATATATATATATATATAAAGTAAGCATATTTAGGGGTAATTTTCAAAATGATTTACACATGTAAATATATCTACTATAGTAGCAATTTCAAAAGCCATTTAACTGCATGAAGTGCACTTATGTGGGTAAATCCTACGGACAATTCAAGGCATATATTGTAGCAATTTTCAAAAGCCCACTTACACAGGTAAAGTGCATTTACACGTGTAAAACACAATTTAATGCCTTTAAATGCTTTTTAAAATCAAGTCCATAGTGTGTATGTGCGTAATTTTACACATATATCGGTCACACAATTTCCTACTTTACTTACAGAAGTTTCTTTGAAAATTATCCTCCTTATGACTTAAATAGCAATGTGAATGTGGAACTTAAGCCCCTTCACCTCCACACCAGAAGGGATATGTTGTGCTGGTAGGAGTTGTGTATGTGGAATAAATGAGTTTCACTGTGAACACCTAGTAAATAAAATAAATATAGTTGAAATTCCATTGGTTTTTTCAAATGAAAAGAACTTGTTTGGCAGGTTCTGTCACCAGGAAGGAGGAAGTTAGGATAGCTGTACATGAGATTACTCTGTTTACATGCCAATTGAATGATTAAAGTCCCAATTCTGATTTTTTTTTTAATTTAAGTTCTGAAGAGATATTAGTGTTTGAAATTTTTGACAACATGGGTACTAATTATTATGAATATAAGCAAAATGGAGATGTTATGTTAACTCTCTTCAGAACCTGAAGTAGGCATCACACTGTGAATACAGCTGAAGATACTGCTAAAGAGAGTGTACCCTTTCTAATAAAAAAAATGTGTTTAACTCAAATATTAGGACAAAAAGGAAGGCATCTAGAAATAAAGTCCAAAGAAAAATTAGAGCTAAGAAACAGGCAAGTTGGTATTTTGAGCTAAGAAACTAGTTACTGTCAATGTAAATGGCATCTGGAAAAGGGATTTATGTGTACATTTTTTTTTTATAATGTATTTTATTTTCCACCTTAGTTTCAAAAGATCATATTCAGCATCATCTTTGGATAATTCTTACAAGCCATAAAAAGCATCACAGCCTGCAAAGAATCCAAGGATTTGAGGGGTTTTTTTTAGGACTACTAGAATACCAAACGTCTGCTCTAACCAAATAGTTAGAGAAAGCATTACCTGCTGCCTTAGACAACATTAAGGACATTTCAGACCTTATATAAATGGAACCCTTTTTCTTTAATCTAAAAGAAATGTTCCTGTGTCCCTTTGAGTGCCACAGACTATCACATATAGGTGTGCAAAGGGTTCATGCTATGGGTATGAAGAAGTGTTTTCTTGACTGAAACATAACTGTATATGGTATCTAATACTTTGTAGACAGGTTCTGTGTTCCTAAAATACACTAGTGCTTTTGTAGATGAATGTAATATTTCTGTAATATTTGCCAGGAAAGAGTAACAAATTTGTAGCAGGATTAAATATGTTCTTTTATCATGCTTCTGGCTGCCTTATTGGATTGTTTTATTTTATATTTCTATGAGTTTATTTTATTTTATTTTTTTATAAAATTCAGTGCATTGCCATGAGAATTGTGTGAAACAGTTATGTTCCTGTATATGCTATGAAACTGAAAAAAAAGCTAGAGTTGGTTTTTGTTTTGCACTGTGGGTTATACAATTAAAAATTAAACTTTGGCCCAGTTTCTTGGGGACAGAACTGTATGCTGCACTGATAGAGACCAAAACCTAAACATGGCACCTTCTTTCTGGGCCAGCAGGTGCTGGGAATGCTGTAAAGCCTTTTGTTCACAGCTCCCAGCATGGAAAGAGGGAGATTCAGCCATCATTCAAGAGTGACACTTACCAGCTTAGCACAATTTGCAGGCTCTTAGCAGGAATGAGAGTGAATTATAGGATATATGCAGTAACACAGTTTTTTTCCTCCCATTTAGAACAAGGCTATCTGATGCTCTAGCTCAAGTCTCATTCTGTCTTGTGGCTATAAAACAATGGATGTTCAACAATAGTTAACACTGAACATTGGGAAAACAGATGATATTGCTCAGTAGATTTGTTCTTGCTGAGAGTCCAGCATCTTTCCAATTTGAGGAAGGTGCAGCTCTTATTACTGCACGCTCTGAAAAATCTCAGAATTATCCTAGAATCTAACCTTTCACTGCGGGCACGGGTAAAAGCAGTAGTGAGGGATTCACTTTTTAAATGATGACTATTATGGAAACTTAAACCGTTTTTTTACATTTTAATGACTTTCTCACCGTGTTGCAAGCACTTGTTATAACTGACTTGGACTACTGCCACTCAATTTATATTTACAAGTCATCCAAAACTCAACTGCCCAAATACTAACCAGTATGAAAAGAAATGGATCATCTTACACCAATTTTACAATCTCCCCACTGGCTGCCTGTCTAATGGAGAATTAACATAGAAATGTGACAGCAAAAACAGACCATACAGCGGTCCATCTATACAAACAAATCAACTCCACAATCCCTACCTCTCCCTCAGAGAGTCCCTGTGCTTATCCTGTATTTTCTTTAATTCAGATACTGCCCCTTCTCACCAACACCTCCACTGGGATGCTGTTCCATGCATCCAGCATCCTCAATGTAATGAAATATTTCCTAAGATTATTCCTGAGACAGCCCCTTTTTACCCTGATACCATGACCCCCTCATTCTAGAGCCTCCTTTCTGTTGAAAGAGGTCTGCCTCCTGTGCATGAAAATCTTAAGATATTTAAATATCTAGCGTATTTTCTCTGTCCTGCCTTTTCTCTAGGGTATACATGTTTAGATCAAAGACTGTTTCCATATGCCTTAAAACAAAAACTACTGAACGCTGTGGATAATCAGATCTATGAGTCATACCGTTTTGGACATCCCCCACCCCATGTAATGCATCTAGATGAAACACGTGAGAGAACATTTGCAGTAGCCAGTCTGTTGCTGTGGAACTCCCTCCCAGACGAGCTGTGCACCAAAACATGTTTCCAAACATGTAGAAATGGTTAAAATCGCTACTTTTTAAAAAGGCATAATTGAATAATTGACTTCAAGCCTCTTGGAAAATATAATGCGATACCCAAGTTATACAAAAAATTGTTATGAGTGCAAAATGAAGGAACTTGGTCTATAATTTTGTATACTGTTTTATTGTAATTATGCTGGATTTATATGTAACCCACAAAAAAACCCCATGGATTGCAGAGTACTTCAATGACAAAATTGTAAAAATACAAAAATACAGAAAGAATTTCATATACATGTCCCGTAACACAAATTAGCTTTTGATCTCTTAGAATCCTGGGAAGCACAGGATAGCAATCTTTGGAAGAAATTAATTTGCTTCATTTACTACAGTGTCAGAGGTTGGTGTACAAAAAGTACTCTCACTCATGGGGTACTCCCAATTTGCTTTGGATTCACCTCTGCCTAAATTGATTAAATTATCAGAACTAGGACTTGTTCTATATTTGACATCAGTAGTAAGTACCAGGCTTCAACAAGGCATAGTTCCATCAAATTTTAAGAAGGTACTGGTTGGGCCCATTCTTAAAAGGAAATAAACTTGACAGTGTCTGACAACTATAGCTCAGTTTGTAATTTGTCTTTCATCTTCAAATTGCTAGAGAAAGTTGTTTATCAAATATGTGATTTCTTAATCAAAGTAAATGTCTTCCATCCATGGCAATCTGAGTTTAGGGTAGTGTGAAGAGTAGCAGGCATGTGAGCCCTTTCTGCTGAGGTATTGTTGACACAGACTTGAGGGTGAACCCACAAGGCCTATGCCAGCAGCTGGCGAATGCACCCTGTAGCGGGACAGTCTGGAGCTTCACCTTTACCAGCCACCTCCCCCGCAGTTTGAGCCCTTGGGTTCTGGTGGCCGGCAGGAC
Organism: Rhinatrema bivittatum; assembly: GCF_901001135.1. Classification (NCBI taxonomy): domain Eukaryota; kingdom Metazoa; phylum Chordata; class Amphibia; order Gymnophiona; family Rhinatrematidae; genus Rhinatrema; species Rhinatrema bivittatum. The sequence continues at coordinate 203,063,267 of NC_042620.1, read as the reverse complement.
TTAGGTGGGTCCCTAGGGCAGTGAAGATAATTAAAGTCCAAAAGCACACTGGAGTCAGGATAGGCAGCAAATTAACGGAGTCAGAGACAGGCCAAGGTCCGAGCAGGCTGCCAGCAACAGTGATCAGTTTCAGGCAATGGTGGTCAGGTCCAGGTGGGAGGTAATCATAGTCAGGTCTAAGCAAGGGATCAGGTCCAGGCGGCAGGGAATCGTGGTTAAATCCAAGCAAGAGGTCAAGATCTGGAGAGTCAGGCCAAGGGTGGATGAAGACACACTGAAGACACTAGACAAGAAAGATAAGATAAGGCAAGGCTGGACAAGGTGGGCTGGACAAGATAAGGCTGGCAAACAAGACAGGAAGTCAGGGCAAGGCAAGGCTTGACAAGATTGAGGAACACTAGGCAACATGCACTGCAAGGCAGGAGAACCATTGCTGAGGTGAGGTAATGATGCAAGTTCCTGGCTTAAATAGGCCGATCGGTCTGATATCATCAGAGGGTGCTGCTCAGCGTTTCCTGCTGCAGGACCCATATACAGGGTGATGCAATACCGATGCACTAAAACATGCATCCAAACTGGACACACTTTTTTTAATGCGCATACAATCACCTCTCCTGGGCACTTGATGCAATAGGCAAATGAGCTGCTACACCAAAAAGGATGCACTAGGGATAAATTGTGCGTCTTTGCACGTCCATGGCATCGGGCACCCAGGAGAAGTGGCTGTGTGCGGGTTAGGAAAACAGACGCTCAATTTTACGAGTGTCCATTTTCCTAACCCATGCGCAGCCATGGGTTAAGGAAAAAAAACATTTGTAAATTGAGTGTCCGTTTTCCTAATGTGATCGCCGGCATATCATTTTAAAAAAATATATTTTCACGTTGCTGCTTTCTCTAGTTCCTCAGACTTAATATCACCATGATATTAAGTCAGAGGAACTACAGAAAAACAGTATTTGTGCTTTTCTGTAAACGTTTGGGGTTCCTCAAGACTTTACACCAGCTCTGTGGCTGGCATTAATTTTTTAGGGTAAGAATGTGTGCGGCACATTTTACATAAGGAGGTACTAGCTAATAGCCTCATCATCATGGCATTTACATGTGATGAATGCTATAAACTACATACTGGCTTGGACATGCGTTTTGAACACGCTAATCCCCTTATTGCATAAGGGATTATGGACGTGCATCAATCTGTGCGCTAACTAGAGCGCACAGTATTGCATTGGCATGACAATATGCACATGTAAGGAGATTCTGGGACAGGAGCAGCATGGTGGCATGTACGGGGATGGCATACGAACATGATTTAGTAGGGTGATGACCCTGTGGAACTGTTCACTTGGTTATTATGTGAGAATTCGGCCCATGGGAGGAGGGAGGCCTAGTTATCCTGCTGTTGGTTCACATAGGCTTGTAGAAAGGTTTGTTCATTGCTCTGGGAGTGGTAAACTGAGGTGAAATCCATGAACTTAACCCCATGGTCTGAGAGGATGTGAAGACAGAGCCCATGCAGACAAAAGATGTGTTGGATAAAAGAGTTTAGCCAATTTAGGTGCAGATGGGAGACCCGGATGTTATGTGAAATGAGCCATCTTAGAAAAATCTATCCACTACCACACATATGGTGGTATTGCCGCCAGAGAGGGGAAGGTCAGTGAAGAAGTCAGTAGCCAAATGGGTCTGGGGTTCTTGTAAGCTGGCAGCGGCTGAACAACCCCCAAGGTAATGCTCATATATGCTCTTATTCATGGCAAGACTCTACATAATGCTTCAGGTCGGTCTTCATCTGAGGCCACTAGTAGTGTTGCATGACAAATTCCAAGGTTTTGATGATATCTGGGTGTAGTGATTGGAAGGATTGGGATTTTTACCTTGTAGTCTGGATCACACAAAACAAGCCAAGAAAATAATGACACTTGACTATGTCTTATGCCCAGTGGGCTTACCAAGGGTTCAGTCTATGTGCTTGCACTAGATGCTTTAGGTTCTTGTGATCTGTATAGAGAGTTACTGGATGCTTGACTCATTCCAGCAGGTGTCACCATTCTTCCAAGGCTAGCTTGACCACTAGTAGCTCATGATCTCAAATGGAATAATTCTTCTCAGCTGAAGAGAATTTCTTTGAAAAGTAGGAGCAAGTCACCAGGATACCATTATGCTTATGCTGTAGGAGGACAGCACCTACCCTGAGGGTAGACACATCTATTTCCAGGATGAATGGCTTGGATGGGATAGGCATGGATCAAAGATGCTTAAAAGCATGGATAGCGTCCATGGTCCAGTTCTTGGTGTCCAAGGCCTTTTTAGTTAAGGCTGGAAGTGGAACTTCTAAGGAGTAATCATGGATAAATTGCCTATAGTAATTTGCAAACCCCAGGAAGCACTGCAGTGCTTTAAGGCTTACTGGCCAGGAGCTCTCCAGTATGGCTTGTAATTTATTTGGATCCATATGGAGGCCTTGACGAGAGATAATATATCCCAAAAAGGGAAGATCTTCCTGTTTAAAGGTACACTTCTCTAACTTATTGTAGAGGTGGTGCTCATGGAATCTCTGAAGGACCTGTTTCACATGAAGATAGTGCTCCAACAATAACTTCAAGAAGACTAGAATATCATCCAGGTAAATTACCACATGGAAGTAGAGAAGGTCCAGGAAGACCTCATTTACAAAAAAATTGGAAGACTGCAGTGATGTTGCACAACTGAAAGGTCATCACTAAGTATTCATAATTTCCATCACAGATGTTAGACGGTCTTCCACTTGTCACCCTCTTGAATTCTGATCAGATTGTATGCTCCATGAAGGTCCAGCTTGGTAAATATTTGCAAGCCCCAAAGCCAGTCAAAAAGCTTAGAGATCAAGGGAAAAGGATAACAATTCTTCTTGGTAACAGAGTTAAGGCCATGACAATCAATGCAGGAACATAACAACCTGTCCTTTTTCCATACGAAAAATAATCCAGTCCACACAGGTGAGGAAGAGGGGCGAATGAAGCCTCTTTCTAAGATCTCTTTAATATATTTGGTCATAGCCTTTGTTTCAGAGGCAGAGAGCATGTATATTCTGGGGTGAAATCTAAGTCATCAGGTCTAAGTCATAATCATAGGAGCAATGGGATGGCAGAACCTCTGCCTGCTGAAAACAATCGGTGAACTTGGTATACTGTGGTAGCAGGCCCATAAGCTTCGAGGTAACTAAGCCACAGGCACCACAGGAAAGACTTTGGCTAGGGCTCCATCTGGTGATTTACAACATGGTCCAATCAATGTGGGGCTAATGTAGCATAAACCATGGCAGGCCCAAGATAACTGCATTGATAGACTTGGGCAACATGTAGAGGATGATTTGTTCTCCATGCAGATACTGTGGTGCTGTGGCTCTTGTAACATGTCTTGGCAAGGGGTCTCCATAAACAGAGGAGTTCAAGAGTGGGGCGTCCAAGGGAACCATCAGTATGCAGTAGTGTTGGACCAGAGCCTCATGGATAAAGCTGCCTCCAGTAACAGTATCCAGAATGGCGAGAGCATCAACAAGAATGTCTTCAAGAGATAGCTGTATTGGGACTAGCAGTTGTGGAAAGTTGCAGGGACGACCTATGGTGGCCTCTTCCACCAGTCCTAGGTCCTTTAAGTTTCCCAGCTTATTCAGACAGCGACTTGCAAAATGCCCAGATGCAAGTTCAGTTTATAACATCTCTGCTTCTCTTCTGTTGATAGCTTGAAGTGATCCACCTGCATGGCTTCTACTGATGCAGGTCCCCATTCTGGAGGAGAGTGGCAGGTTAAAGGATACTGGAAATTTGGGGCAAGATGGACAGGACAGCAAGCCGAGCCTCTGTCTCTCTGGCCCATTCTTGAAACCTCAGGTTTAATTGCACGTCTAGGCTAATCAGGCCTTCCAAAGCATCCAGCAAATCTCAGGCAGCCAGCTGTGCTCTGAGAGTCCTAGTCAGAAAATGACAGTAAGGATGTCACTGCCTTGGCTGGATGAGGCAAGGTTGGACGATAAGATAGAAAAACAGGGCTTGATGATGCAAGGCTGGATGAGAAACAGGAACACAAATCAGGGAAACTAGGCAACATGCACTGCAAGGCAGGAGATCCATTGCTGAGGTGAGGTAATGTTGCGAGGTCCTGGCTTAAATAGACCTTTTGGCCTGACATCATTGGAGGGCACCGCTCAGAGTTTCCCACCATGGAGCTGATTTAATGTGCCAACATGCACGCATGTGCACCTAAGGAGGTTCCAGGACAGGAACAGCATGGTGGTGGTGTGTGGGGCCGTGCCCAACAGTACTGAGGAGACAACAGTGTCTCAGCCACGGGAGCAAGCCAATGGCATCCTGGGCTGCTTGTGACAGAGTTGGGATGATGGCTTGCGGGGCCATCCTGCGAGCTGCATTCCTAATAAGCAGATTTCAATGTTGTTTCTCTTACTGCCTTATTAAACAAAGTTAGAACTAAGGCTGATTCTGGAAAGAATGCCTTGATTATTTCATTTAACCTAAGAGCAGCATTTGATTTTATAAATCATTATTTCATCCTGGTTGTCAGGGAATGGTTTTACAGTGGTTTTATTCTTATTTAACTACATTCAGAATAGACTGGAATCAGACTAACTCTGATTCTATGCCATTGCTTATCGGTATTCCTCAGGATTCCATTCTTGGTCCAATTCTTTTTAATGTATACTTTGCCCCAGGTCACATTTATTCCAGTTCATGGCTTTAATCCCTATGCTTATACAGATGATATTCAGCTTGTGTCTTTTGCCGAGTTGCCTATACCAGATAACTGGTTGTCTTAAAAAAAAAAGAAACTTTGTATGAAACCATTGAACAGACAATACATAAATAAGCAAAGATACTAATAAGGATCAGCCCAAATTAGGAGATGCAAACATCATCCTAAATTAATAGTAGAAAACAGAAGGCTCCCTGCTACCATTGAACCCCAGTGTAGCTACAAGCTATAGGCCTATGTAACAATGGCAAAAATTAAACCTCCTATAATGAAGAGGATGCCCAGAAGGGACCCCAAATCTCATCATATAGCAAAGATTTATTATGTAATGAATAGGTAAGCTTTTCAAATTTGTGTGAGTAAAGGTAGTAAAATGAGCTGAATGCACCATTTGGTCATGAGTGGTGCATTCTCTATTAAAGTTTAGCATACCTAGTTCCCCAAGCATGCAGGCCACCATTGGGGATCTATCCCATATTTCTCAAAAATAGCAAAGAGAAAGACCAATGCACGTGAACGAAAGACTTTTTTAGCATCTAAGACTACTATAGCTCTTGAGTCAGCACCTTTTCCAGACAGAATATTAAAGACCCTCTGCATATTTGCAGATCATTGACTCCCTTTAACAAAGTCTATCTGATCAGGGTGTAAGATGTCAAGCATTATCTATTCTAACATGTTGGCCAGAATTTTGATGTCTGCATTAAGCAGTGAAATAGGTCGAAATAGTATCTAGTGCATCTTTACTTTTTTTTATGGAACACCAATATGGTCGCGTCCATCATTCTATGGGGACAATTGGGGTGCAATTGTAAATATTGAAAGGCTTTGTGTAACGTAGGACTTAATTGTGGAAAAAAAAGAGTTTTTTAAAGTCTAGATGGTACCCATCTGGATTCAGACATTTGCCATAAAGGCAAATGCTTCACTGCCATTTCAATCTTGTCCATTGTAATGGGAGTTGCCAGCCTCCGATTTTGTACTTTCATTACCTGAGGAAGATTAATCCCACCCAAATAAGCACTGAGTTCAGAAAGCGACATCCCTTCCTTTCTAGCATAACCCTTTGAAAAGGTGGCAAACTTGCAATTGATACGAAAGTGTAGCTGTGGAAGTGCGAATTCCTGTAAACTTATTGCCAGCCCACCTTTTCCTTAACATCTTTGCCATATAAGCCTCAGCTTTTTGCCATATTCGTATATTTTTTGTTTTAAGAACCGAAAGGACTTCTCAACTTGTTCTATCTTCATACTATTTAGTATGGTCCTACTCTGTTGCAGCTTCCTCCAAAATTTTCTAGAACATCTCTCTTTCAGGCCATTGCAATACTATGCATTTCAGGCTAGCACACTGGTTAACCAGTGATTGGATGCACATTTTGGACTTGCATCCGTAACCCCTTATGCAATAAGGGGATTAGTGCGTCCAAACCAGTGTGTAGCTAATAGCACTCATCACATGTAAATTCATGTTGATGAGTGCTATTAGCACTCATCAATATGAGCTATTACCCACTTATGTAAAAAATAAATGCGTGCCTGACATGCACATTTTTACTCTCAAAAATTAATGCCTATCCCAGAGCAGGTGTTAAGTCTTGAGGAGCCCCTAAAGTTAATAGAAAAGCAGAAAATCCTGCTTTTCTGTAGTTCATCCGACTTAATATTATGACCATATTAAGTCAGAGGAACCAAAAAAGGGAGTAAGGTAAAAAAAATAAAAATGTCTTTTTGGCAGTCAGGTTAGGAAAACAGGCACTCAATTAACGAGCATCCGTTTTCCTAACCAGTGGCTGTATACAGGTTAGGAAAACGGACGCTCATAAAATTGAGCGTCTATTTTCCTAACCTGTGCACAGTCACTTCTCCTGAGCACCCGATGCAGAGGAGGTGCTAGGGACACACAATTTCCTCTAGTGCCTCCTTTGTAACGCAGCAGTTCATTTGCCTATTGCATTGCGCGCCCGGGAGAGATGGATAGGCGTGCATTAGGAAAATGGGCACACAATCATGAGTGCTCATTTTTTGCATGCCAATATTGCATTGGCCTGTTTAGGTTTTTTCCTCAAACATTGGAATTTTCCTAAAAAGTGAAGTCTCATGCCTAGCTTTTTGCTTTTTATGGTAAAATAATTTTACCTCTTAAGACTGCCTTGAGTGTTTCCCACAATAGCACTGGGTTGAAATCCTCAGAGGAATGATTGTGTACAAGAGGCGTGGTCATTGTTAAAAAAAAATACCATCCTAGAAGCACAGTTCAGATCTATTCTACACATTAAAAAAGGTGGAAAGAAGGCAAAACGATTACCGGCATGGTTAAAAGGGGAGCTATTTTATTTATTTTATTTATTTATTTGAGTTTTTCTATACCGGCATTCACGGAGATTCGTATCATGTCGGTTTACATAAAACAGGGGTGATCAATACATTATAAACGTGTATAAATATAACATGAGTATACATTTTATATATTTACAAATTATAACAAGTTATAACAGTGCGCAGAAAAAATCAGTTACAATAAAACAAGGATGGTTCTAACTGGGAAAAGAAGAAGAATAAGACGATAGAAATTTAACAAGAATAAGAACGTGTAGTGTTTGGTATGTCCGTATCAGTTTAGTGGGAGATAGACCGTCTTTCTGTATTTGGTGAGCCAAAAGATCTTCATTCAAAAATTGGAAGAAGGATTCAACAGAAGAAAATAGGATAATGATTAAGTGTTGGCAAGTTAAATGTAAGACATTGATAAGACAGGCTAAGAGAGAATTTGAAAAGAAGTTGGCCATAGAGGCAAAAACTCACAGTAAAAACTTTTTAAAATATATCCGAAGCAGAAAGCCTGTGAGGGAGTCAGTGGACCGTTAGATGAGCGAGGGGTTAAAGGGGCACTTAGAGAAGATAAGGCCATCACAGAAAGATTAAATGATTTCTTTGCTTCGGTGTTTACTGAAGAGGTTGTTGGGGAGGTACCCGTAATGGAGAAGGTTTTCATGGGTAATGATTCAGATGGACTGAACCAAATCACGGTGAACCTAGAAGATGTGGTAGGCCTGATTGACAAACTGAAGAGTAGTAAATTACCTGGACTGGATGGTATACACCCCAGGGTTTTGAAGGAACTAAAAAATGAAATTTCAGACCTATTAGTAAAAATTTGTAACTATCATTAAAATCATCCATTGTACCTGAAGACTGGAGGATAGCAAATGTAACCCCAATATTTAAAAAGGGCTCCAGGGCGATCCGGGAAACTACAGACCAGTTAGCCTGACTTCAGTGCCAGGAAAAATAGTGGAAAGTGTTCTAAACATCAAAATCACAGAACATATAGAAAGACATGGTTTAATGGAACAAAGTTAGCATGGCTTTACCCAAGGCAAGTCTTGCCTCACAAACCTGCTTCACTTTTTTGAAGGAGTTAATAAACATGTGGATAAAGGTGAACCGGTAGATGTAGTGTACTTGTGTTTTCAGAAGACGTTTGACAAAGTTCCTCATGATAAGCTTCTAGGAAAAGTAAAAAGTCATGGTATAGGTGGCGATGTCCTTTCGTGGATTACAAACTGGCTAAAAGACAGGAAACAGAGAGTAGGATTAAATGAACAATTTTCTCAGTGGAAGGGAGTAGAGATGTGCTTCGTTTTTAGGAATCGGATCGGGCTTCGGTCGACCGATTCGTTTAAAAGTTTAGTTTTTCGCGTGTGATTTGGTTTTTTTTTACGAACAGAGTTAGTGCGCACTAACGGGGTTAGTGCGCCCAAAGTTCCCGTTAGTGCGCACTAACTAATGCTAGTGCGCACTACCAAAAATTGCAACTTTTAAGTAAAACGTATCAATTTTTAAGGAGTTCGTTAGCTAAATGTACGGTTCTGGGCTCCCACTGGTTCGCACCACCTGGAAAACAGCCATTGGGAATGTAGAATCAGTATTTTAACTCATCCGTAGTTAGTGCGCACTACCGCTGGATAGTGCGCACTACCGCTGGTTAGTGCGCACAAACGCGGATTAGTGCGCGCTCTCTTGAGCATGCTCTGTGAGGTCCCCAGAGGCCATTTTGCTGCACGCACTAATAATTATTTTCTTACTACGTGCTGTCTGACAGAGGAGAGCAGCAGCAGACTGCAGTGCCATTCAGGAATCAGAAGCTGAGTGCTTGAGCTGTAGTGTGCACAGAGTTACAATATCATCAACAACTTTACCAGTGTAAGTGTATAATATAATAAATATATAAGATTTTGTTTTAGTTTTTATACAGTATTACTTTACTATTAGTTAGTTGGTTAAGTTAAATAGTTAATGCACTTTTTTTTCGGTGAAATAGCATAAAATAATATAAAAATAATATTAAATGAAGTTACTTACATTAGGGGAAATTAAAAGTTTAACACACAAAAGTACTTCATTTAATTTTATGCTAATTTAGTGAAAAAAAAGTTTAACAGAGATTGTCAGTGTCACACAGACAGCTCCCTCCCTGCATGAGAGGCTGGCTGGCTTCACAGACAGGGGGGGGGAGCTCAGCTGCCTGACCCTCACTCCTCCCCTCCCCCCATGTCCCTGCCACTGAACTGAATAGCGTACTGTCTGTCACTGTGAGGGTGAGGGCCGAGACAGCTCCCTCCCTGCCTGCATTACGTAGTGAGAGGCTGGCTGGCTTCACAGACAGGGGGGGGGGAGCTCAGCTGCCTGACCCTCACTCCTCCCCTCCCCCCATGTCCCTGCCACTGAACTGAATAGCGTACTGTCACTGTGAGGGTGAGGGCTGAGACAGCTCCCTCCCTGCCTGCATTACGTAGTGAGAGGCTGGCTGGCTTCACAAACAGGGGGGGGAGCTCAGCTGCCTGACCCTCACTCCTCCCCTCCCCCCCATGTCCCTGCCACTGAACTGAATAGGGTACTGTCACTGTGAGGGTGAGGGCTGAGACAGCTCCCTCCCTGCCTGCATTACGTAGTGAGAGGCTGGCTGGCTTCACAGACAGGGGGGGGAGCTCAGCTGCCTGACCCTCACTCCTCCCCTCCCCCCATGTCCCTGCCACTGAACTGAATAGTGTACTGTCACTGTGAGGGTGAGGGCTGAGACAGCTCCCTCCCTGCCTGCATTACGTAGTGAGAGGCTGGCTGGCTTCACAGACAGGGGGGGGGGGAGCTCAGCTGCCTGACCCTCACTCCTCCCCTCCCCCCATGTCCCTGCCACTGAACTGAATAGTGTACTGTCACTGTGAGGGTGAGGGCTGAGACAGCTCCCTCCCTGCCTGCATTACGTAGTGAGAGGCTGGCTGGCTTCACAGACAGGGGGGGGGGGGGAGCTCAGCTGCCTGACCCTCACTCCTCCCCTCCCCCCATGTCCCTGCCACTGAACTGAATAGCGTACTGTCACTGTGAGGGTGAGGGCTGAGACAGCTCCCTCCCTGCCTGCATTACGTAGTGAGAGGCTGGCTGGCTTCACAGACAGGGGGGGGAGCTCAGCTGCCTGACCCTCACTCCTCCCCTCTCCCCATGTCCCTGCCACTGAACTGAATAGCGTACTGTCACTGTGAGGGTGAGGGCTGAGACAGCTCCCTCCCTGCCTGCATTACGTAGTGAGAGGCTGGCTGGCTTCACAGACAGGGGGGGGGAGCTCAGCTGCCTGACCCTCACTCCTCCCCTCCCCCCATGTCCCTGCCACTGAACTGAATAGTGTACTGTCACTGTGAGGGTGAGGGCTGAGACAGCTCCCTCCCTGCCTGCATTACGTAGTGAGAGGCTGGCTGGCTTCACAGACAGGGGGGGGGAGCTCAGCTGCCTGACCCTCACTCCTCCCCTCCCCCCATGTCCCTGCCACTGAACTGAATAGTGTACTGTCACTGTGAGGGTGAGGGCTGAGACAGCTCCCTCCCTGCCTGCATTACATAGTGAGAGGCTGGCTGGCTTCACAGACAGGGGGGGGGGAGCTCAGCTGCCTGACCCTCACTCCTCCCCTCCCCCCATGTCCCTGCCACTGAACTGAATAGTGTACTGTCACTGTGAGGGTGAGGGCTGAGACAGCTCCCTCCCTGCCTGCATTACGTAGTGAGAGGCTGGCTGGCTTCACAGACAGGGGGGGGGGAGCTCAGCTGCCTGATCCTCACTCCTCCCCTCCCCCATGTCCCTGCCACTGAACTGAATAGCGTACTGTCACTGTGAGGGTGAGGGCTGAGACAGCTCCCTCCCTGCCTGCATTACGTAGTGAGAGGCTGGCTGGCTTCACAGACAGGGGGGGGGAGCTCAGCTGCCTGACCCTCACTCCTCCCCTCCCCCCATGTCCCTGCCACTGAACTGAATAGCGTACTGTCACTGTGAGGGTGAGGGCTGAGACAGCTCCCTCCCTGCCTGCATTACGTAGTGATAGGCTGGCTGGCTTCACAGACAGGGGGGGGGAGCTCAGCTGCCTGACCCTCACTCCTCCCCTCCCCCCATGTCCCTGCCACTGAACTGAATAGTGTACTGTCACTGTGAGGGTGAGGGCTGAGGGCTGGCTTCACAGACAGGGGGGAGCTGCCTAGCCCCTCCCTGCATTAGTGTGTGAGCTTCTGAACAAACAGCTGTCCTATAGCACATACTTTTTTTCATCTTCTTTTTTATTTTCTCATGGTAGGATGGAACGTGAAAGGGAGTCCGGTGAGGACAGGGGGAGGGAGTCTGACTCCTCCCCACCGTCCTCCTCCAAGGTGGCAGCAAGGTCCAGGAAGCCCCGCTTTACCCAGGGCGACGTGGACCTCCTGGCCCGGCTCATGCTCCTGGATGAGAGGAACCTGTACACCCCCCCAGGCAGCAGGCCTAACCTGCAAAGGGAGACTGCTGCCTGGGCCTCTCTCCAGGAGGAGTTTTGCCGGCGGGCCTCCTACCCTCGTGAGGTGGAAGACCTCAAAAAGAAAGGTGAGAAATAATAATGTTGATCATATTATTCAATTATAAATTATGTATATTATTTTGTCATTGAAAATTAAATAGAGTATGATAGTAATACTAGCTACAGTAGCAGCTACTAGTAGCATACAGTGAGTTATATAATTATAATGTAATAATTAACTACTATAAGTAATAAAAGTTATAATGTTAAGTAAATATATTTTAAAAAAACAGAAATACTAGTAGCTAGCTACTAGCTAGCTAGCTACTAGTGTACCACCCTTACCCTATACTATACTAGTATTAATACTTAATAACTAGACTACAAAGGAAATAAAATTATCTGTGGTATATTATTGATATTTATATTTATCTTTTTGAAATGGTGGTATTTGGGATTTTTTTGAAAGCCACATTGAAATATAAATAAAATAGTATTTATGTATAACTAACTTTTGTATGTTGCATAAAAAATAATCTAGTAGGTCAAGGCAAAACATGGGCATGTTGTAAAAATTAATCAATGTTATTCTTTTTCCTGTATATTTCTCTAATTTTCAGGTCGCCATCTGCGATTGCACGAGGGTAGGTGGCTCGAGGAGATCCGCCGAACCTTGCCCCGTTCCGTGCCTGGTAAGTTGTTTTCAGAATACTACACAAGAACAACACACATTACACAACTATTCAATTAATTGTAATGGAATTTGTGTTAAAAATGTTTCTTTACTATAACAGTGAATGAATCATTGTGTCTGATCTCATTCTTGTTTTTAAAATTCTAACTGTTGTTCTCTGAATTTTGATTTGTCTTGTACAGAACAACACCCAGGTAGGGACGAGGCGGGGCTTCCTGGGCCTAGTGGGAGGCAGAGCTGTCACCAGAGGAGGACGGAGGCAGCAACAACAAGTGGTCTAGGTAGGAAATAATATATCTTGGCACAGCCAGTACAGTAGTATATATTATCTGAGGCTGAAAAACAAAATCTTTTTTTTTTATATCAGTCAGTTATAGTGGCTGGGGATTGGGAATGGGGGGATGTGTGTATTTATTTATTTGTATATATTAAATGACACTGAGTGGCTATGATAGTAAACTAAAGAATTGAAGGTAAAAAAAAAGAAGAGGTTTGTAGTGTATCTCCTACCATCATATTCTGTGTAACCTGAGATTGACTATTATTTCTCCTTCCAATCCTTCAAATTATGTATTCTCTCTAATCTATGTTGATAGATTTGATATCCCTCCACTCTCCCCCTCACTCCTTCTCCCCTGCAATGGACTCCTCATTTTTCTATAATCCTCAAGGTCAATAAACTAAATAAGGGGTAGATTATTTTATAAACTTGCTCACACGCATCCAGTAGTATTTGCTTTTTTATTTGTCATATCTGACTATGTAATGTATGTATAATGTATAGTTCTGTGTCTCATGTTGAATTATTATTTTTTTTAATTTCTTTACAGGCCAAGAAAAAGCTGCCAGGAGCCAGCGGCCCACCACTGCCACCAGCACCACCACCAGCACCACCACCAGCACCACCACCAGCGCCAGCGCCAGTGCCAGCACCAGCACCAGCACTGCCGTACTTCCTCCAGGATCTCCTCCAACCTGTAAGTGCTGCTGTGCACAATATTCAAAGTTGGAGGAGATCCTGCAGGAAGTACGGCAGTTCAAGGCGAAATATGATGCCGACTTCATGATGTTGCAGCAGAGGGTCGGAGAGGTGCAGGCCAGTGTGTGCAATGTGGAGAGGAGGTTGTTAGCCCTGGAGGAGGCCCCTCAGGAGCAGAGGGAAATGGCTTCTCCTCCTCATGAGATGCCTCATGAGGAGGAGGTGCCAGTTCCCTCTGCTTCAGAGCAGGTTTCTCCAGTGGCGACACCCTCCTCTCCACATGAGCCTGACCCTGCTGCAACATCATGAAGTCAAGGCATCATATTTCGCCTTGACCTGGGCTGCTGGCCTGGGTTTTTTTTTTTGTTTTGTTTTTTTTTTTAAATGTGTGTACTGTGGTGGTGGAATATAAATATGTGAAATATCAATGTTAAAATAAATTTGTTTATATTGTAAATGTTTGCTTGTTCTTTTTTATATATTATTTTATTAGTCATTTAACTAATAATTATTATTCCAAAATAATATAGTATGGTACTACTAAATTACAAAGAGCAGACATGTACGGATGTATGTCTATTATAATCCAACACATTTCATTGTTTTAGTAGTAGTAACTAAGTTAGTCATACACTTCCATACAACATTCAGTCTGGCTGAATTAGCACAAGTTGTATACTTGTGAGCAGTAGCGCCAACGTCAAGGCTTCAACCGTGGCTACTGACCATTCACACATCTTTCAACCTGGCCAATACAATATTGTGCACTGTGTGCAGTGTGTGCAGCACTCAAGCTACTGCAATGACTCACACGTCAATGCCAAAAATTGCTCCATGACCAAGACAGCCATTTGAAGCAAAAAATGTAATGCTTGTGATACTAAAGTAGGAGTAAGGACTAGGAGAAAGCAGACTCATGAACAAAAAATCCTTCAGAAATGTACAACTTCTGGGTGCTCAGTTTTCTCTTTTTATTACACTCAAGGGTGTCTGTATATATTTGGTTAATTAATATATTGTTACAGTAGTGGATATAACAGACAGTAACAGTTTATATCCAACTAGTAGCTAGTAGTAGTAGCAGCTACTAGTTGGATATAAACTGGATATCCAAGTAGTAGCTAGTACTTGGATATCCAGTAGCTAGTAGCTAGCTACTACTAGTACAGCCACTAGCTACTTAGTTAGAGTATCAACCTCTCTGTGCACTGTAAGTGCAATTTAATATTGTATTGGCCTGAAATTCTTTCATACTTCATTCACACAATCATGCTGTCGGAGATGGACGCTGAGGCAGAAGAACCCAGCGAGGACTTGCCTGCCTCAGAGGTGGACATTGGGGGAAAGGAGCCTGGGAGTGAGAAGCCTGTGTTGGAGACGCAGCAGGACAGAGTGTTCATGTCTTGTGACTCCCAGACTGGCTTCTCCTGTGGGCCACAAGAGGCAGCAGCGGCAATGTTGTGGCCGCTGCTGCCTCTTGTGGCCGGGCGCCCCAGCAAGCGATGCGGGGAGCACAGCTGCATAGAGCCAAGCCTCTCTTCCACCCCTTGACCTTGGATCTCGGCCCTCGACAAGAGACTCACTCCTCCCAGTCACAGGGAAAGTTTGGATACCCAAGCTGTGGAAAGTTCGTTTTGATAAAAACCAATTGCTCGACTAAGTCTGGAGACAAACGTGCACGGTGTGGACTCACTATGTTCCCTGTCATTGAAAATACTCTTTCACTTTGCACACTTGTTGGCGGGCAGGAAAGAAAGTGCTGTGCTAGTATTGCAAGATCAGGCCACATTGAAGCTTTCTGTGCCCAATATCTCAAGGGATCTGAGTCCATGCTCTGAATTGGCTCAGACAGAAAACTCTTAACATGCAGTTCTGAAACATTCTCCTGCAGGTAGGACTCAGTAGTAACTCTTCTGCCAACAGCTGATGCGATTGCTTGTGACATGGCAGGCAGTTCATTAAATGTGGAATGACTCATATTTTGATGTGTTATGGAAGGGGTAGGGGAGCAGCTGATCATACTAGTACTTGAGCAGGATGGAGTTGGAGACTGAGAGGATGATACTAAATCTTTTTCATCGTTACCAGTGGAACAGACCCTGTTAGACATTATGTTTTCAACCATTGTAATCAACTTTTTTTTCCAATGTGTAAGAGCATTGTTCTTGAGAGCAATACTGCCTTTCACACGTGGGTCACACATCGTGGCTAACATATAGCAATCCCTTTGCATGAGAGGTTTCAATCTTTTTTCAACTTGCTCTTTTAAGCATTTAACAAGCATTAACACTTCCTTAGAGAAATCTGGATGATGCAGAAATTCCTCTAATACCTCCTCCAGATAGTTTATTACAGGGATGACACCACCCAAAGTGGCATTAGCTGAACTCAATGCATCAGTATATACTTTGAAAGGCTTGAGGACATGCACCATGTGTGCAATGTTTGTCCAGTCCTGACATCCAAGAGGATTTTCCAATCCAATTTCAGTTGCCATTGCCAAATCATGAAGAGGTGTCTGCTGTTCAGACAACCTCTCCAACATAAGATAGGTGGAATTCCATCTGGTAGGCACATCCTGAAGAAGGTTGTGCAAAGGTGCGCCAACTGCTATTTGCCTCTTTCTGAGTTGCTTCCCACTTTTTACACTACGATTGAAATGCCCAGCTATTTTGCGACACTTTTCAATCAACCGCTTCAGGAGTTGACTACTACAACTAGTAGTACCACCTTCCTTGCCACTAAGCCCCAAAGCATCCCTCACTATCAGATGCAGGGTATGTGCAAAGCATCGGATGCCGTTGAATCTACCATCAGCCAGAGCCTTAATAATATTGGAACCATTGTCAGTAATGAAAAATCCATTTAAGCATTCCATATCACTGCTTCTAAGGAGCCCATTCCATTTTTCCATCATCCCCTGAATTGCGTGTAAGATATTTTCGGAAGTATGTCTCTTGTCTAGCACTTGAGCATGCAGTAAAGCCCAATGGTATCCTGGCGAAACCTTTTTGGAGCTGCTGCCACTGCCACTGCTGCTAGTGCTTACAGGTATTAATGCCTCATCCAGCTGCCACCAATGTGCTGTTAGAGATAAATATGCATGCATTGCATTCATACTAGTCCAAACATCAGTGGTGAGATGGATGCTCCTCCCCTTTGCCCTTGCCATCATAATCTGCATTTCAGCACGACATTTTCTGTATAGGGAAGGAAGCACCTGACGGCTAAATGTACTTCTTGAAGGAAGTTTGTAGTAAGGGGCGAAATAATGGAGCATCCGCTTAAATCCCTCATTTTCTACAATCTGCAGCGGCTGATCATCCAAAGCAATCATTAGAGCAATATGTCGTGTACCCACTTTAGACATTGCCTGCTTCCTGCTCTGTGACATTGCAGAAGAACACCACCCCATCTGCTCCATGGTAGCTTGCCGCTGCTGCTGGGGATGAGGAAGAGGAGACTGCTGCTTCTGCAGATGCACACAATCTGTATCTTCTTTATCTTTAGTACTACTACTTTCCTTCTGTGGCTGCTTCCCTGTTGCTTTACTTGAAGCCTGGGCAAGCACAGTGGTACCAGCTTCTTCTGCAAGCAACAGTGCTCTATGTTCTCTTTCAAGGTGATATTTCATGTTGCTGTTAGTAAGATGTCCAATAATTCTTCCACGGCTCACCATCTTTTTACAATGGATACATTGTCCAAATCTCTGGTCAGCCACAACATGATAATGATTCCAAATCTTTGATGTCCTTGTACTGTTCCTTACTCTAGGCTGGATACTTGTCATTTTCATACTAGTAGTAGAAATAGTAGTAGTAGTAGTAGTCACACGTGGATGTTCAAATGGTGTAGGGGACAGGGTACCAGCAATACTGCTGGCACTGGCAGTAGTTGTTTGTTTTGCAATCTGACTAACATTGTCATTGCTTCTGTTCTCCTCCTCCTCCTTCTCCTCAGAATGTTTACTAGCCAAAAACTCCTGATCATCCTCCTCCTCCTCCTCCTCCTCAATATCTGATTCATCATCATCATCCAATACTTTCTGTAGCACCATTCTTTCATCTAATCTTTTCACCTTTCCCTCAAATTTTGCTCGTTCCTTCCCTTGCAACAAGTTTCCTTGCACTTCTACATCCTCTTTCTTCTCAAAAAATCGCAGTTTTTTCCTAGGGACTGGCAGACAGCTCTTTCCAGTAGCACTATCACTAGCAACACGTTTTTTTCCAGAGGGTACTGGTAGGGGCATTATGATTCTGTGGTCAAAGAAATATATAATAAATATAGTACATTAAACAAGTTAATAAATTAGTTTGGTATTCATTTTTAAAACTTTATTGAGCTAATAGCATTAGCTAGCTAGCTATTGCTAAGGCTACCCCCAGACCACAGGACAAAGAAGGATATAGTGATTATTTATTAGTCAGTGAGTGACACTGACAATTGATAATTTGATATAGTATACTTACTAATATATTATATTGCAATTTATACCATGCATTGGCCAGAGCATCAAACTGCAGCAGACTGAGACTGAAACTAGGCTGCAATACTTCAGTTCACTCATTACACTAGCCTCCTGGCAGGACTGGCTAGTGGCTAGGCTTTTCTGCATTGAGGTTAGAGAAGTCCTATTCCTATTTTTTCATATCCTTTTCAGGCCTATTCTGTTCTTTGAACTAAAATAACTTCTCCCTCCCACTTCAAGTCTTACCCACAGATCTCACACACAGGAGCAGAAGCCTCAAGCCAAGCACAAGATACATAATATAGGATATTGGACAGACTATTGGCCAATTATAGGTTTAGTAGTAGAATTGATTTGATAGTAGTGACTCACTGGCTTTAATAGCTAGCCAATATAGCCAGTGACACTAGGCTAATAGCCAAGCTAGCTATTAGCCTAGTGTCACTGGCTAGGGCTAGCTAGCTATAAACACTATTAGTGATAAATCTGGTAGATTACACATACATCTATATAATATTGATAAATATAATATTATATAATTTTATATATTTATAAATCTATTAAAACTCTACTGCTGCAATGTTCAGAAAGCAATCAACGCACCTACCTTAGTACCTTCACCTTGTCCTTTATAAGCAAGCCCTGCTGCTGGACTGGAGTGCTGGTGCCTGCCTATGCCTAGGCTAGGAATGCTGCGAACGAAGAGCTCACTCAAGAAACAGAAAAAAAGAGTAGAGCTCAGCTCAGCTCACTGGTTGTGGCTATTGGCTATTTTGGCTAGTGGCTTGGCTGCTACCAGTAGCTAGCTATATGCTACTGTGGCTAGTGGCAATGGCTACTGGCTGGCTGCTAGTATCATAGGCTGATACTAGTATCAGCTAGCTAAGCCAGCTAGCAGCTAGTACCCCTTAATAACAATAAAGGCTGTATAATATTAACTAACTATCAAATCACAGCTGCAGCTAGCTATAAACTGATTGACTGATGTTTTCTCCTCAAACCCACAAAACAAAAGCAACACATAAGCAGAGCACCCCTTATTATATAGCTATTATTGCTACCTATTGACTAAAAGTAGGAGGGAAAATAAACCTATTAATTTAAGTGGCCAATTCAAAAATGATGCAAATGAATATTATGCATAATATATCAAACAAATTCTAGTCACATGATTGATGACATAATCACAATATCCACAAACACACTACTACAGTAGGATTAGAACTTCAAGCTAATAGCTCTATCCCCCATTCCCATTCCCCATCCCCCATATAAAACAATCTGTAAAAAACAGCACCTTGGCTGTTGGTAACCTTGGTAATGAATAAAAAAACAAGAAGACACCCAATAGGAATACATATTCAACCTTCAATTTTAAAAAAAGTGTCAATTTAGTATCAATTTACGTTAGTGCGCACTAACATATATCACTGCGCACTGCCATGTACCTAGTGCGCACTAATAATCCGTTAGTGCGCAGTACGGTGAGGCGCCATGTACTGCGCACTACGTCCAGCGACTGCGCGCTAACGGATAGTCCATGCGCACTAACATCCGTTAGTGCGCAGTAATAAAAAACCGACTTTAACCCGAAAATTCGTGGAATTTTGATTCTTTTTCCCAACTTCCCCAACAATGACGAATTAGACAATGTCGTTGGCATTGGCTAAATCGTGAAAAACGAAGGCACATCTCTAGAAGGGAGTGGGCAGTGGAGTGCCTCAGGGATCTGTATTGGGACCCTTACTTTTCAATATATTTATAAGTGATCTGGAAAGAAATACGATGAGTGAGGTAATCAAATTTGCAGATGATACAAAATTGTTCAGAGTAGTTAAATCACAAGCAGATTGTGATAAATTGCAGGAAGACCTTGTGAGACTGGAAAATTGGGCATCGAAATGGCAGATGAAATTTAATGTGCATAACTGCAAGGTGATGCATATAGGGAAAAATAACCCATGCTATAGTTACACAATGTTAGGTTCCATATTAGGTGCTACCACCCAAGAAAGTGTTGCGGTCCCGGGCCGTGCCCCGGTCCCTCCACCTACCTCGGGGGCGGCCCGGGCCATTTCGAGCCTTCCCTGGGGTGTTTGCAGCAGGCCCCGGGCCTGCAGGCCTTCCAGCGCGTCTCTCCCTCCTCGGGAGAGACGCCAGCTCCGACGCGGCTGGCCCCGCCCCCTGACGCACGCGCGCGGGGAGGAGCCCCATTTAAAGGTGCCAGCGCGGGAAATACCTCAGCTGAGCCGGGAATGACATCAGACGCCCTCAGGGTACAAGTACCCTGCAACTAGCTCTCTTCTGTGTCTTGCAACAAGGTTCTTGGTCTTCGGCCTGCTGTAGCTGTGTTCCTGGTTCTTCTCTTCGTCCTGCTTCTGCCTTGCCCTCCTTGCTGGATTGCTTCTTTTGGACTTCGACCTCTGGATTGGCTTTGGACCGCTCGCTGGACTTCGACCTCTGGATTGGCTTTGGACCGCTCTCTGGACACCAACCCCTGGACTGGCTGCGGACCATTCTTTGGATTCCGACTCCTGGACCGACTTCTAGATAACCTACGACCTGCTGGAGGCGCCAGCCGTCCGGAACCCATGACCTGCGGGAGGTGCCTGCATCCGGACCATCTTCCACCGTCGGGGAGTCGCCTAAGTCCCAGCGGCTGTGTCCCTACGGGCCCCTCCTGGGGGGACTTCGGCTTCCAGGGTGAATCTCCACAAGTCCCAGCGGCTGGACTCCTAAGGACTCCTCCCGGGGGAGAACCAGTCTCCAGGGCGAAGAATCTTCGACTTCCGGGGTCCAATGCCTGCCTTCCTTCCAGTGGGTACAGAGATCTTGGTCGCATAGGACTCCTCCGTGGTCCAGCGTCTCAAAGCACTCCGCCCTTCCGAACCGCCTCCTGGTTGGGACACTTGCTGCTAGCACACAGCACACCATCTTCTGTCCCAACTGGCCCAAGAGTCCACGAGTATAACAGTTTGCAAGGCCATGGACCCGGCGGACCTAGCCGGCTTGAGAGCCATCCCGGGTATCGCCCAAAGGCTGCAACAACAGCAATCATGCCTTGACGCCCTGACGACAACGGTACAGAAGTTAGCTGACCGGATTGAAGGAGCCACGGCTGCCAGCTCCACGGTACCAGGAACAGGGGCTTCCGCCGCTGCTATAGCTCCCATCCAGATGCCGGTACCTTTACGGTATTCAGGAGATGCAAAACTATGTCGAGGGTTTTTGAACCAGTGCTACATTCGTTTTAACCTGCTTCCGCTTCAATTTCCGACAGACCAAGTCAAGACCAGCTTTATTATCTCTTTACTGGACGGGAAGCCCTTGGCTTGGGCCTCCAATCTTTTGGAGTGTCAAGATTCTCACCTGGACAACTTGGAGCAATTCGTCTCTGCCTTCAGAAGGATCTTTGATGAAGCCTCCCGCAAGTCCACTGCTGCCTCAGAGTTACTCCAGTTACGTCAGGGGAACCGTCCATTGGCAGAATACGCTGTAGAATTCCAAACTCTCGCCACTGAATTAAACTGGGGGAGCGACAGCCTGCACGGCATTTTTCTGGAGAGCCTCTCCCCTAAGCTCCAAGATGAATTGGCAGCCCGAGATCTCCCCGATGATCTGGATGCTCTGATTGATCTCGCAGGTCGTGTGGACCGTCGCATCCAGAGCCGGTTTCGAGACAAAAAACCGACTTTTAGGATGGGACTAGTTGGACCTACTCCTCCACGCAGTGGGAATTCCCAGTCGGGCTCCCAGAGACCCAGGACAGTGAGCCCATGAAGGTGGGTCGGGGACATCTCTCCCAGGAAGAAAGAAGGAGACGTCGGACACTAGGCCTATCCTGTACTGTGGTGGCAGAGGCCATTTCCTGGCGCAATGTAGTGAGCGTACGGGAAACTCTCGGACCTAGGGACAGCCGGGGAGCTAACCCTAGGTCATACCGCTTCTGAGTCCCCATGTCTTGTGTCGGTGACCTTAATCCTCCCGGAGGAGGAGTTCGACACACAAGCTCTGATCGACTTGGGAGCAGGGGGTAATTTCATTCTTCAGGAGCTGGTCCAACAACTCCGGATCAGGGTACAACCTCAAAGACCCCCCCTCCGTGTGTCCTCTATCCAGGGAAGAATACTTCCTGGAGTCATCACCACCCGCACCGAACCACTCATTCTTCGCACTGGCATCCTGCACCAGAAGGAAATCTCCTTCTTCATCTTAGAGAAGTCCATGCACCTGGTCATCTTGGGCCTACCCTGGCTTCGGAAGCACTCACCCGTGATTGCATGGGATTCTCTTCAACTAGCATCCTGGGGGTCTGCGTGCCTTAATTCCTGCCTAGCCAAGGTTACTCGGCCATCGATTCCTCTCTGGACCACTACGCTTGGTTTGCCACCTTATTATCAGGATTATCGTGATGTGTTCTCCAAGGAGAAGGCCGAGATCCTTCTGGAGCATCGCCCCTTTGACTGTGCAATTAATCTTCTCCCGGATGCCACACCGCCACGAGGACGGGTCTACCCATTATCCCTCCCGGAGACTCAAGCCATGTCGGCATATATCCAGGAGAACCTGGATCGGGGGTTCATACGCCATCTACCTCCCCAGCCGGGGCAGGTTTCTTCTTCGTGGCGAAAAAAGACGGGTCCCTCTGACCCTGCATAGACTACCGGGGCTTGAATAGTATTACCCGGCGGGACCGGTATCCCCTGCCCTTGATCCCAGAACTCTTGGACCGACTACAGGGGGCCAGGATATTTACCAAGCTAGACCTTCGCGGGGCTTATAATCTTGTTAGAATTCGCCCAGGAGATGAGTGGAAGACCGCGTTCAACACTAGAGACGGACATTATGAATACCGGGTTATGCCCTTCGGTCTCTGCAACGCCCCAGCAGTATTCCAAAACCTCACGAATGAGGTTCTACGGGAAATGTTACACACATCAGTAATTGTTTATCTTGATGACGTATTAATTTACTCCAAAGATCTACAGACACATCGCCAGGACGTTCGTCGAGTTTTACAGAAGTTACGTGACAATCGGCTTTACGCAAAGCTCGAGAAATGTTTATTTGAACAAGAATTGTTACCCTTTTCAGGGTATATTGTATCCTCTACAGGATTTCACATGGATCCTGAGAAGGTCGCTGCCATAAAGGATTGGCCCCAACCGGTGGGGGTGAAGGCGCTGCAGAGGTTTCTTGGGTTTGCCAACTTCTATCGGCAATTTATCCCACAGTACTCCCAGTTGGTGGCACCTTTGACGGCACTTACCAAGAAGGGATCAGATGCAAGGAATTGGACTACGGCCGCCCTACAGGCCTTCCAGAAACTTAAAGAGGCATTTCTCCAGGATCCTTGCCTGCGGCACCCCGATCCCCAACAACAATTCATCGTGGAAGTGGATGCCTCCGATGTGGCCGTCGGGGCTGTTTTAAGTCAAGTATCCCCTGGGGGGAAGCTCCTGCCCTGTTCCTACTTCTCTCGGAAGTTCTCTTCGACCGAGAAGAACTACGGAATAGGGGATAAAGAATTACTGGCCATTAAATTGGCATTCGAAGAGTGGTGCCAGTGGTTGGAGGGGGCTCAACAGCCGGTGATTGTCTATACAGACCACAAAAACCTGGAATACTTAGACAGAAAAGGCAAACATTGCACCAAGCCCTAGAACACTAATACACTATGTAGTGGGCAAACAGAACAAGTCGAACTGCTACAAATCCTTATTGAGAAACTATACACTAGCTAAAATACTGCACTTCTGTCACACATGTGCAACACAGACAGAGCCTTACCTAATACAGAATAAGGGACTGTAAAATAGAAACAAAATTAGGTAAACCTGAAATGGATAGCCTGAGAAACCAGCCTCAGCGAACACTGGAATACTGAAGAAACAGCAAAATACAAATATACAAGAAATGCACATTCCCAAAGATGGCATATTCCAATTGCTGAAAGTCAAAATATATATATTTTTTTACCTTTGTTGTCTGATCTTAATTTTCTAAATCGGTTGGTACCAGGCTTTTTGTTCCCCTTGTCTGTCTTTTCCTAATTCCTTTTTTGGGTTCTGTTTTATTCTTTGTTTCTTCTCTCCTCTTGTCTTCTTTCCTTCCTCCTTCATAAACACACAGATTCTCTCTCACATGCACTTTCTGAAACACATGCTTTCTCACACAGGCATGCTTTCTCTCACATACACACAGGTTCCCACTCTTAAATGCTCTCTCTCACATGCAGGCCCCACTCCCACATACTCTCTTTTAACCAGGCTCCCACTCTCACACGAAGGTTTTCTACTCCCACACACACATACAGGCTTTCTTACATACTCTCTCCCACATGCAGGCTTCCTCTCACATCAACTGTCTCTCTCACCCTACATGCTTTCTTTCATATATTAACATACAGGATCCACTCCCATGCTCTCATACATATACAGATAGAATGGGAGTGAAAAGCCTATCTTTCATACACACACACACCCCCCTAGGCTTCTCACTCCCATGCTCTCTCATACATATACAGACAGGCTTCTTACTCCCAAGCTCTGTCACACATGCACACAGATGCACACACACTCTATCAGGGCCTCTCCCTCTCTTCCGGGCCTCTTTGCTGCAAGGCCTCTTCTCTAGCTGCGCGTTTTGAGCTCCGTAATGGTACTGAGATGGTCAGGCCTCTCTTCTCGGGCTGTGCGGGATGAGCTCTGCAACAGTCGGACATCTTCTCAGGTGTTAGGCTGTGCGGGATGAGCTCCACGATGGCCCTTCAATGGCTGGGCCTCTCTTCTCGGGCATCACGGGATGAGCTCTGTGATGGCCCTTTCTTCTCAGGTGCCAGATAACTCTGAGTGGGTGAGCCTGAGTGCAAAGTAGTTGGCCCACGGCCCACCCAGGCTCACCTGTGACTATACCACTGCTCAGGTGATGGTGCTCTAGGGATGATATCTCCCTCCTAGCTGACTAACTCAAGGACAGGGATCTAGGGCCATGTAATGGAAACTTAGGGGTCTCTACACATGCAAATATGGGCACTCTACACATGCAAATATGGGCTCTCATGCAGTTGTTTTAAAATTGTTCTCCCTGTGTTTTAACAGCCTCCAGCATTGTCTCCTTAAAGGTTAAAGCAAATACCGATCCTTGCATAAATAATGTTCTTGTCTACATTCTATGACAAGGTGGCTCCTCACATTTTGGATCTTATTGCATTTCAGCTCATACAGATAACACTGACAAGTGTTCTAAAGCCTCTGCATTGCAGCAGGATGTACCGATGTAGCAATATAATGTGTTACCAGAGCATTTCTGCTGTTTTTCCTATGTTATGCCCCTGAATGCCGATCCTTCTTTTTTTCTTAATTTGATTCATGTAACAAGTCCTTCTATGCAGGTTTCATCTGTGTTTAGACCTACTTTGGGCATTTGCATACAGCTCTCCAAAAATAAAAGCCTTTCACTGTCGGAAAAGAAGAATTAAATATTGGAAAGTAAAATTGATGATCAAGAAAATAGAAGCCAGAGAAATAAGCTTTGCTTTATTGGCATACCAGAGAGTGTTAAAGATCAAGATTTACAATGATTATATGAAGAAATCATATCTAAAAAGCTGGGGATTCAGCCTGAACAACTGCTGGTGAAATTTGAATGCATTCATAGATTGGGAGTTTATAATGAAAATGTGAATAGACCCAGACCAGTGATAGCTTGTATCTTAAATTATTTGGATAAAATGCAACTTTTTCAATTATATAGATCTATCAAAAATTTGGAGTATGAAGGTAAGAGCATTCTGATTTTCTAAGACTTCTTAGTGCAAGTAGCAGCTAAAAGAAGATGGATAACACCATACTGCTCAGTGCTCACAGTTATTTCACAAAGACAAAAAGTTTTTGTTGCAGTACCCAGCAAGATTTAGAGACTTTCACCATGGCAATAGTTGAGAACTTCATTCAAAAGAAGAAGTGAAAGCGTTTGTGGAGGTACTAACTTAACAGGCGCTTAAACCATGAGTAAAAATGCATATTTATATGTGAAACCCCTGTAATGGATTGAACTCTGATAGTAGTTCTAGAGGCCGTATCTCAATTTACAGTTTTAAGTAGAACACTTCCAGAATATTACAAAAGGGGGAAAGATAAATTTCAAGGCCCTTACATTGCATTCACTTAAGTCCCAGTTCAAAGTTCTTGTATGCAGCAATGATGATAAGCAACACAGATAAGTGTTAAAGCCATTAAGCAAGGAAACACATTGGAGAATTTGGTGGTTTCCAACACTACTTTTACTGGTATGGTGTAAGATGATGAAAGAGTCTTTACAGTTGATTGAGTTACTTTTAGATGGTACAAGTGCATTAAAATAAATTTGTGACTTCCCACAGTCGTACTTAATTATAAGATGTTAAAGCCAATTGATATAGTCTTTAAAAAAAGGGTCAAGGGGTGATCCTGGAAACTACAGACCAGCGAGTCTGATGTCTGTGCCAGGCAAAATGGTAGAAAGCATCAAAGAACAAAATTGCTGAACATATAGATAAACATAGTTTAATGGGATAAGTCAATATGGATTTAGCCAAGGGAAGTCTTGCCTCACCAATCTGCTTCATTTTTGGAGGGAGTAAACAAACGTGGATAAAGGTGAGCCAGTTGATATAGTGTATATGGATTTCTAGAAAGCATTTGACAAAGTGCCTCATTTCTAGGGAAATTAAAAAGTCGTGGGATAAGGGGCAGTGTCCTATTGTGGATTGGAAACTGGTTAAAGAATAAAAAAACAGAGTAGGGCTAAATGGTATATTTTCCCAATGTAGAAAGTTGAATAGTGGAATGCCCCAGGGATCTGTTCTGGGCCCACTGCTTGTTAATATATTTATAAACAACCTGGAAATGGGAACAACATTTATATAGGGAAAACTAAAAGAAAGTTACGCACTAGGATTATTGAACATTGTAGCGACTTCAGATGAAACAAACTTGATGCTTTACTGGTACAGCATTGCATGCAGATGCCTCATACTTTTAAGGAGTTAAGGTTTTCCATCATGGATAAATTAGTGCCCAGATGCAGAGGAGGAAATATAGATTTGATTTTGTTGCAGGCAGAACAAAAATGGATTTATAAACTTAACACTGTACAGCCTTGTGGTTTAAATAAAGAGATTGAGTGGTCAATTTTTCTTTGATTTAGGTATTTTTGCCCATCAATTACTATCCTTGGTTCAGGAGAATCATTTGGTTGTTTTATATTAAATCACATTGATTGGTTACTAATTGCAGTTTTCAGCCTTCATGAGTTAGCTCTTTTAGCTTTGTAAGATTGGCCTACAGTGCTGATTTGCATGTTAGTGATTGTTTCTTGCGATATTTCTGTGATTAAGTGTCAGTCTTTAAGCAGAGAGCTGTTTTAATCCGCTACCATAGTCTTGAGTTGATAAGTCATTCCTCCATGTAAGTTAAAAATAATGTCAGCTAAATGTATGAAAATGTACATTTCTTTAGTATTCATATTACACAGTCAGTGATCTCCTCCCTCCTCTATGCTGTCTCACACTCCTTTATTCTCCTCAAAAGACCTGCATGGCACCAATCATTCTCCCCTTTTCCTTGTCAGTATCAGGATGATACCAGCAGCTCCTCTTCTCCAAATCTTCAGTGGATGTTCCTGGGCCCTTCTTTAAGTCCATGCAACTCCTTCTCTACCCACTTTCTTTCTCCTCGCCAGGTGGCTGTAAGTCATCCTTCTCCTTGGATCTTGATCTCAGGTTCCTCTTACATGTAGGGAACCTCTTTTATTTGATTGTAGAGCAGAAAATAAATGAACTTAATTGAATACACATTAACTAGGGACTCAAATATAAATAAATCAACTTAAAAATACATTGATTAGGAGGGTGGAAAGAATGTTGCAAATAAAATGCTCTATGGGCCGGATTTTAAATGCACTGCGCGCGCCGGCGCGCCTATTTTGCATAGGCCGCCGGCGCGCGTAGAGCCCTGGGCCGCGCGTAAGTCCCCGGGCTTTGTAAAAGAGGCGTGTCTGGGGCGTGTCCTAAAATGACGCGGCGTTTCGGGGGCATGATGCGGCATTGCGGGGGCGGGCCCGGGGGCATGAAGCCGGCCCAGGGGCATGGTCGAGGCCTCCGGACCAGCCCCCGGGTCGGGTGATGGCGCGCCAGCAGCCTGCTGGCGCGCGCAGATTTACATCTGCTTGTAGCAGGCATAAATCATGCAACAAAGGTAAGGGGGGTTTAAATAGGGCCGGGGGGGGGGGGGGGTAGGTAGGGGAAGGGAGGGGAAGGTGGGGGGAGGGTGAAGGAAAGTTCCCTCTGAGGCCGCTCCGAAATCGGAGCGGCCTCGGAGGGAACAGGCAGCGCGCGCTGGGCTCGGCGCGCGCAGGTTGCACAAATGTGCACCCCCTTGCGCGCGCCGACCCCGGATTTTATAAGATACGCGCGTATCTTATAAAATCCAGCGTACTTTTGTTCGCGCCTGGTGCGCGAACAAAAGTACGCGCGCGCGTATGTTTTTAAAATCTACCTCAATGAAAACAACTCAATATAAAAAAAAAAATCAAAAGGATAGCCAAAACATACTGCCTTTTCAAAATAAAATAAGGAATCCATACCCTAAGGTGGTGGTCTGGCTTTATATATCAGAGGAATACACCATGTATTGTCATCTACATGGTGGAGCTATACACCTATTCTATTGTTATGTTTCTTCCTACAGCAAAAAGTGGTTTACTCCTACATCTGTTCTTAGTAGGGATCCAAAGGATATCTACATATGTGAATTTTTGGGAGAATTTTTTTTTCTGTTCTTTAAGTTTAAAGTGATATATTTCAACTTCTTTAGACATTGACAATGTTATTTCAAGATATGAGAAGTCATGAACTTAACATTGCATATACAGGGTGGCTTCCACTCAACATTGAACTATGCAGGTGGAACAATTGTATATGTACAAGTTTGTTCAGAGTTAAAAGAAGATTCAAGATGGTGGCTTTCTAATGCTGACCTCATAGTGTGCAAAAGTAAGGAAAGGTGATTCTAACTTGGATTTCATAACTGGAGAATTATTTCATTCAGGAACCAAATATGATCAAAATCTGTGACTAAGATTGTATCATCTAATCTAAGATTTAATTTGGCACTACTCTTCTGAAAAAAGATTTATTAAGTTACCTCTGCACTACTGCCTTGTGCAGGACAACATGCAATTAGATATTGCATCGTAGCAAAGGTCTGCAAACTGAGCAATAACTGTTCTTGTTACAGGAATACAAGTTGTAGCTATTGACAGATGGCCTGCAATACCCTCTTGCTATAAGTTGGCATTGTGTCATCAAGCAAGTTTGAAAGTAATAAGTTCTTCATGTTTTTGGAATACAAAGAAATTTTACAACATTAATGAAGTCAGTGTCTGTAATGAATGCTGTCTGTGCAGAGTCAAATGAAGTTCCTTGCTACTGCTGTTTCCTCCAGGCTGCACATGTTTGGTGCAAAGAAGCAATTAAGGTTGGGTTTCATTTTGTTGTGGATGGCAGGTGTGAAATTGAGGTCATATGCATTTTATTACTCTCTCACAGATCTGCTGGATGTGTTTAGAAACTGATTATCAATGGAAGTAACAGACTACAAAATCTTCATTTGTGGGAAAGGCATAAATGATTCATGCATTGTCAGCAGAAGTACTGAACTCTTGTGACTTGGTTGCATTTATTTTATTGTACTGCATTTCATAATCAATATCTTAGACCACAGGATAAACAAATATGCCACCAAATGAAAAGAACTGGAATAGACGGAAGTATTCTAAAATGGTTCTCCTCCTTTCTAGCTGATAGGACATTCCAAGTCAAACTGGGCAACCATATATCTGACACATTCCATAGCGATACAGGTTTCCCGTCCAACAAGGTAATAATGTAGTTGGTTTAAATCCGATCCATGGGAAACTGAGCTGGCAGTAGGTTGAACCGGATGAAACATTGATTAAGAAATCCTCGGCATAACGTGGAGTCCCCAGAGTACTGTGTGAGCGCCGTTAGTTGTGTGGGCGTTGACAGTCCGACATCGGCCACAGCTACGGGGACTGGGGGGCTGAGTGTGGCGGCTCTGTCAATCCGATTTGTTAAGCTCTGCACGGTCGTCATCAGGGAGTCAATGCAAATTTGTTGTTGTTGCAACCGCTGTGCAATACCAGGAATGGCTTTCATGCCCGTGGCATCCGCCGGGTCCATGGCCTTGCAAACTGTTGTGGGAGTGAACCCTTGGGCCGGCTGAGACTGATGGTGTTGTACTGTGGGGACCCACAGTGTGCGTCACAGCCAGGATGCGGTGCTGAAGAGGTGTTCCGAAGAAGGCTTCACCACTGGAAGCCCGAGGTCCCCCCAGGAGGAGCCTGTAGGGACCCGGGCCTCTTGGACTTAGGTGTGACTCTATGCGACCAAGGACCAGAGAAGCAGCCGAAGGGGTAGTCGACAGGAACGGCTGAGCCCAGGAGGCCAGAAGAGACTTCACCCTTGGAAGCCTGCGGCCTTCCCAGGAGGAGCCCATGAGGGCCTGAGCCGCTGGAACTTAGGAGAATCCTCCAGACAAGCGAAGAACTGGATACCTGTAGACGAGGAGAGAACTGGAGCCGAAGTCAATGGACGAAGCAGGGTCAGAAGCCAGAAGTCGGAAGCCAAAACCAGGGGCGGAAGCTGAAGTCGGAGTCAATGGACGAAGCAGGGTCAGCAGCCAGAAGTCAGACGTCCGAAGCCAAAACCAGGGGCGGAAGCTGAAGTCAGAGTCAATGGACGAAGCAGGGTCAGAAGCCAGAAGTCAGAAGTCCGAAGCCAAGATAGACAGGAGTCCTGGAGCAGCAACTAGCAACTCAGAAAGAGCGAACCTCATTGCAAGGCTGGGAAGGAGCCAAGCTGCAGGATTTTAGGCCTGCAGCATCTGATGTCATTGGGAGGCAGTCTTAGTAGTTTCCCGCGCTGGCCCTTTTAAGTTCAGAGCCCCCGCGCACGCGCGCGCCTAGGGGGCTGGGCCAGATGCGAGGGATCGCCGGCGTCTCCCTTGAGGAGGGAGCGCCGCGGCTGAGGCCAGGACAGGCCTTGTTGGCATCTCGCGGGCTGGGCCAGCCTCGAAGAAAGTGGAGGACCCGGGGCATGGCCCGGGGCCGTAACAATACAGTTCTACATTCCATTCTCTAAATCAATTGAAAATACAGCATCAACTCTCTCAACATACATGAAGACAATAAAGCAAGAACTGTCACAAAAACTAACACTAAACACAAAAAAAACTGAAATCATATGGCTAAGGAGAAACTACAGAGACGCCATACTGGTTGTTGCACCCGGCAGAGTATTTCACACACCTCTCCTTTCTTTAGAAATCCTCCCAGAAGGAGTTGCCGTTAGATTTTTGAATATCATGCTTGTGAGTTGAATTGAATTCTTCTGCATTACATTCTCAAAATATTCAGGTCACAATGTTTACCATTTCACTTTTGGGCTTTTGTCCCTCCCAACGCAGCCCTTGTGGCGAAACACGGTCTGTGTCGGGGAACAGAAAGATTTGTCTGCAAGCAATTGTTAAATAAAGGAAGGATATGTTGATCTGATTAATTCTCAAGTTTTAATCATTGAAATATTTAAGATAAGGTTCCACGGACTTACATAGTGCTATACCATTCTCTATGGTTTACACCTAATCATATACCGCTCATCGTCTCCACTTCCTATTAGCTAAGGAGAAACTCCCTCATAGTTAATCCGACACCTATAAACCTGGGTATCTTTCACATTACCCCCTCTGAACAAGTATGGGACCTTGGAATATCACAATGAAAAACCACATAAACAAGTTAATAAAAACAGGATACTTCAAGCTGAGAATATTACATCGGCTGAAACCTCTTCTAACACTCCAGGACTTCCGCACTGTTCTACAAACACTAATATTCTAAAATACTGCTTACTGCTATTCCCTATTACTAGGCCTATCATCGGGACTTTTAAAACCACTACAGTTACTTCAAAATGCCTCAGCAAGACTTTTATTAGGAACAAGGAACAAGGAAATTTGACCACATCACCCCCCTCATTGATAGCTTTGTATTGGCTGCCAGTACAATCCAGAATCCATTATAAAATACTAACATTAATTTTTATCAGCAACAGAAACCCCTGCCTAATAGGCATGAATCTCCATCAATACACACCACAGCGAAAACTAAGATCGCAAAACAAAGGACTATTAACTGTGCCATTAATGCGAAGTACTCATCTAATGCAAATAAGAGACCGAATGTTTTCCATAGTAGGCCCCAGGTTGTGGCATTCTTTTCCAGAGACAATATGTCTGATAAAAGACAGAAAGAGCTTCAAACATGAACTGAAAACCTGGCTCTTAAAAAATGCATATGATCTTACATAAAATTTCAATATGCAGATAACTTCTAAATTATAAGCACTGCAAATATTAGAAGAATGAACGACATGCATGTTAGGAATTATTAGGAAGGGAATGGTTAATAAAACGGGAAATGTCATAATGCCTCTGTATCACTCCATGGTGAGACCGCACCTTGAATACTGTGTACAATTCTGGTCACCACATCTCAAAAAAGATATAGTTGCGATGGAGAAGGGCAATCAAAATGATAAAGGGGATGGAACAGCTCCCCTATGAGGAAAGGCTGAAGAGGTTAGGGCTGTTCAGCTTGGAGAAGAGACGGCTGAGGGGGGGATAAGATAGAGATGTTTAAAATCATGAGAGGTCTAGAACGGGTAGATGTGAATCGGTTATTTACTCTTTCGGATAATAGAAGGACTAGGGGGCACTCCACTGGCAGCAAACCCACAAAATCGGGAACATGCTGCCTCTATGAAAGGCTCCAAGAAGCTGTAATGCGGTAACGGCAGTGCAAAATGCTATACAAAGTTCTTCTTGTATTTTGAAAGGCCCGCTCCTTCAGCCTCCTAAATAGCAGACCTAAGTTTAATCAGATATATCCCATCAGGGATGCAGCCTGGCTGCACTGAAAATTTGAGTTATGTGGCTAAGGTTTGGCTTTGCCCCCAACACGCCCTGAAACATCTTTTTTTGTTATCCAGCTAAATACCGGTATTCAGCTAAGCCACTGCTGTTGAAAATCCTGTGTAGTCACGGCTATGTCCGATATATCTGGGTAAGTACTGTTTTTAGCTAAGTGGAAACTAAGGTTTTGCATATCAGCCTCATTAAGGATAGTGTAGGGTCTATGCTTTTATCTGTGGCACTTTTAACTAAGGCAGCATTTTTGAGCCATTGCTAAAACTGACGTTTTTAAAATAAAACTCTCCTTTTTCTCTTTCAGGCTACCATTTAATTGTGGTTGCTGCATGCAATGAGCCCATCTACGTGCAACTTATCGAGGAGTTCTGCCTCAGCAAGTTTAAGTTTGACATGGAAGGGATAGGGCAGAAGCTCTGGTGTGACTGGAAGGAGACAGTGGAGTAAGTTTACAGGCTGCTTTTATTTTTTCATTTTTTAAACTTCTCATTTGGTTGCAGAGTGAACAGGAAAAATAGCAAAACATCATTCTCTTTCTTTCTCTCTTTTGGTCTACTTCAATAAAGATTTTTTTTTTCCCATAGATACAGAATGGGAGAAAGTTCTTTTTGAGTAAGGCCCTGTATTTTTCTTAATTTTTATTATTTGTTGAAAAGTTTGCTTTATATTATTTGGAAACCTTGAAGAGTTTAAAGTATGTCCTCTCCAAAAATAACTTGCTGACCCAGCGTTTGACATTCTCAACAGCTAATTATGATAAAGAGGTAGTAAGTTGAAGAGGCAGATAAGAGAAGGTCACTGAGCTGCAATATATAATGAAACATAAATCTATACCTGTTATTTATTTTATTTACATGTACGTTACAGTATGTGCTCATGCTCAAAGACGTGAATGCTCCTGACTACTGAAGATATTATCAGATTAAAAATTAAGCAAAGAAAGAGATAAGGTAGCATAATGGGTGCACAAAATAACAGCAAAGAGTCAAGCACCCATGCTCATCAGTTTTAGTTAATTTATTATACAAAGTCATAAACTCCTAAGTTGCAATCACCACCGACAACTGAAAAGACCTTTGCTACATTCATTCCTCTGCAGTACATCCTCCCACAGTCCCTGTGCTCAGAATCCAGCCAGAAAAAGTTTTGTATTAATTGTACATGCTAAACTGTCACTCCTGTTTAAAATATTCTTGTGATAGGCTGTTTTTGCTCCATAGATAAGGGATGTAGTATAATTAGTGTGGATATTGTGGGGTTAGTAAGCACCCAACAGCTATGAGTGATAGCTATTTCACCTTTCTGGAAGCTCTGGACATCTTAATTGGACATAAGAAAGTAAATAAAAGTAAGAGAAGAAAAAGACCAGTATAGTTTCAGAAGAGATAGAATAAATAAGGCATGATCTAAGAAAGCACAAGGTGTGATCAAGAGTCTGGTAATTAAAAATTAAATTTAAAAAAGTATAGTCATGTATTTCAGATATAGAAATTCCATGGAGTAGTACATGATGGGGGTTGGGAACTGATGTACTATATAACCAATCCAAAGAGAGGTCTCAGGATGATCAAATCACATGATCTCAGGGAAGCAAAACAATGCAGCATGATACTGGCAAGATCTAAAAAAATGTTAGAATGCATTGAGGTATTATCAGTAGAAAAAGGAGGTGATGATACATCTATACAAGTCACTGGTGAAACCTCATCTGCAGCATTATTTCCAGTTCTAGAGCCCATGAGGTCCATATTCAAAACTAAACATTTAAATGGCTATCTTGGAGTTAGATGGATAACTTGTGACTTAGATGGATAACTTGCCATTTAGATGGATAACTTGTGACTTATCCATCTAAATGGCTTTGAATATTGACCTCCATATCTCCAAAATAATATAGAGTAGAGGTAGTCCAGGAAAGAGAAACTGAAATGGTGCAGAATCTATACTATATAGACCCTATGAAATCAGATATAAGACTTAAATATGTATACCCTAAAAGAGAGGAGGGACAGGGCGATATTAGCAAGAAGGTAGTGGGTTGAAAATCCGGCATTGCCCTAGAGGCTTTTTATCAGCTATTCCAGTCTGCAGCAAAGATGTTAGCATGAAGAAACCACTCTCTAGCTTGCTCTTTCCTCCTTCTGGCTACCTGGATGCTGTGGCTTCACATCCTCTGACATCAATACTGATGATGGGGTGAAATATGCAGGCCTTTTAGCAGCCATTCCAGCCTGCAGCATAGATATCAATATGGCAAGGCAACTTTCTCCAGTTTGCGGCCTCTTCCTCTTGCCTTCCTAGTTGCTGTGGCAGGATGAAAAGCCAGTGATGCCCTTGAGATGGGTTGCCATTCATGGGTTAACAGTAGGGTTGCCAACTAGCTGCAAATTTTCAGGACAGTTTTGCTTTACTTAAGGAATGCATGGGTAAATCAGAACTACAAGGCCCTGCCTGAAATGAGGTAAAACTAAGGCTGGATTGACCTGTCCTGAAAATCTGGAGCTAGTTGGAAACCCTACTTAATACTGAAGGGGAGAATCCAAGAGTTTGGAGATTAATGTTTTTGTGTTTTGGAGTGAGAAGTATTGTTTTTTTGTATCCTTCTTTGTTATAGTATGGGACAGGGATATACAATATATTGGGGTAGGCTTGTTCTTAAGCTTGTATTGTTGCTATATTTTATATTTTATGCTATTTTTTATGGAGATTTTATGCTGTTTTTAAAATTTTATTTTTAGTGTATGTGCTGCTGAAACTGCACATATATTAATAAAAATTGGAATAATACAGAAAAAATTAGTATAGCCCCTGTGCAAAGATGACATACAAATTTGTGAAGTGCTCTTTAAAATATGTTTAGCCAGAGTCATATTGAGAAAAGCAGGTTATAAATGTAAAAATGAAAATAATTTAAATGGTACTAATTAAGATAATTCCACCACTTTCTATACATATTCAAACTATCAATTCACAGATTCAAATAAGGAACTGTTTAGGACCTTCATATTTAAGGCTTATGGCATTGTTAGAGAGCTTCAACTGTGACTCTTTGATCACCTATGCCCAATATAGTGTAATCATCAGTCCTTTGCCAAAGTTCAAAAAAGCATTTTTTATACCTTTTTATGATTGCAAATAAATACTGTACTTATCTCGACATGATCTTAATCTTTAACTCCTGTGAACACCATCTGTTGCATGGAAATTCCTTCAACAAGGCATCCAAATCCTTGGCCCGTCTCTGACTTCGTTAGTCTGCTGCCTTGCCCGCCCTCGGCATGACATTGGATTCATGCTCTAGCCACTGCTCTAGGGACCCAACTGCCAGAACCCAAGGACTCAACCTGCGGGGAGGCGGCTGGTGTAGGTGAAGCTCCAGTCTGTTCCGCTACAGGGTGCATTCGCCAGCTGCCGGCATTGACCTCGTAGGTTTGTTTACAAGGCTGCATTAATTGCTGCGCAAAGGGCTCATATCCATTAGGGATGTGAATCGTTTTTTGACGATTTAAAATATCGTCCGATATATTTTAAATCGTCAAAAATCGTTAGGGCCACGATACAATACCAATTCCCCCGATTTATTGTCAAAAAATCGTAAATCGGGGGAAGGGGGAGGGCAGGAAAACCGGCACACTAAAACACCCTAAAACCCACCCCCGACCCTTTAAATTAAATCCCCCACCCTCCCGAACCCCCCCCCAAATGCCTTAAATTACCTGGGGGTCCAGCGGCGGTCCGGAA
Source organism: Rhinatrema bivittatum (assembly GCF_901001135.1). NCBI lineage: Eukaryota > Metazoa > Chordata > Amphibia > Gymnophiona > Rhinatrematidae > Rhinatrema > Rhinatrema bivittatum. The sequence goes on along the minus strand of NC_042620.1, from coordinate 203,026,779 downwards.
CGGCCTCCTGCAATTGAATCGTGTTGTCTTCAGCCGGCACCATTCTGCGCCGCCATTTTGCAAAATGGCGGCGCAAAATGGCGGCGGCCATAGACCAACACGATTCGACTGCAGGAGGTCGTTCCGGAACCCCGCTGGACTTTTGGCAAGTCTTGTGGGGTCAGGAGGCCCCCCCAAGCTGGCCAAAAGTCCCTGGGGGTCCAGCGGGGGTCCGGGAGCGATTTCCTGCTGCGAATCATTTTCCGTACGGAAAATGGCGCCGGCCATACGCGTATGGCTGGCGCCATACGCGTATGGCGGAACCCCCGCTGAACCGGTCCGGAACCCCCGCTGAACCCCCGCTGAACCTGGGGGTTCAGCGGGGGTTCCGGACCCCGGCTGAACGACCTCCTGCAGTCGATCTCCTGCCGGCGCCATTTTCCGTACGGAAAACGATTCGCGGCAGGAGATCGCTCTCGGACCCCCGCTGGACCCCCAGGGACTTTTGGCCAGCTTGGGGGGGCCTCCTGACCCCCACAAGACTTGCCAAAAGTCCAGCAGGGGTCCGGAACGACCTCCTGCAGTCGAATCATGTTGGTCTATGGCCGCCGCCATTTTGCGCCACCATTTTGCAAAATGGCGGCGCAGAATGGCGCCGGCTGAAGACAACACGATTCAATTGCAGGAGACCGTTCCGGACCACCGCTGGACCCCCAGGTAATTTAAGGCATTTGGGGGGGGGGGTTCGGGAGGGTGGGGGACTTAATTTAAAGGGTCGGGGGTGGGTTTTAGGGTGTTTTAGTGTGCCGGTTTTCCTGCCCTCCCCCTTCCCCCGATTTAGCTACGGACCACCGCTGGACCCCCAGGTAATTTAAGGCATTTGGGGAGGGTGGGGGATTTAATTTAAAGGGTCGGGGTGGGTTTTAGGGGGTTTTAGTGTGCCGGTTCACGATTTTAACGATTTTCACGATACTCTAAACACCCAAACGGCGACGATACGATTCCCTCCCCCTCCCAGCCGAAATCGATCGTTAAGACGATCGAGGACACGATTCACATCTCTAATATCCATGCCACTCTTCACAAGGTGATTCCCAAAACAAAATCTCTTTACTTGGAAAATAATAGCAGCAGAAATATTTACAGCCTATTAACAATTTCTCCCACAGAGACCACTCCATCACTTAAGTAAAGGCAATTTATGTGGCAGTTGAATAAGGCAATGTATTGTACAATCAATTATTTTTTTTCCTGCTTCTTCCCATCTTGTCATGGAGAAAACATTTAAGGCAACAAAGAATGAAATTAGAAGCCTATCTTCTGATATCATAGTTCATGCATATAAGCCAGAAGCATGGCTAAGGCAAGTCCAATAGGTATACACAATAATTTTTTTAAAGTTTTTATCAATACAAATAAAAACACTGAATAATCACAAATAAAACATTAACATCTTTACTGCTATAGCATTCACAATTCTCCCAGACATCAATATTTTAAAAAATCCCTTAAAAGTTAAAAGGATAGCTTATCCTGCTAAGGATATTCAGTGGGATAAACATCCCGCTGAATATCCCTAAATAAAGTTATCCAGATAATCCTACCCAGGTAACTTTAAACTTAACCCGCTATCTTTGAATATCACTAATTAGGTTGCAAAGTTATCTACATAGAAACATAGAAACTTAGAAATGATGGCAGAAGAAGATCAATCGGTCCCATCCAGTCTGCCCAGCAAGCTTCACACTTCTTTTTTCTCATACTTATCTGTTTCTCTTGGCTCTTAGTAATCTTAGGTTCTATTTTCCTTTCACCCCCACTATTAATGTAGAGAGCAGTGATGGAGCTGCTTCCAAGTGAAATATTAAGTTTGATTAGTTGGGTAAGCGGCAGCATAGCTCTCTGCCGTTGAAGCAGAGATATGCGTGAAGTATTAGTTTTTCTTCTCCCCTGCCGTTGAAGCAGGGAGCTATGCTGGATATGCATTGAAAGTGAAGTATGCCTTGAAAGTCACATTAACTATCATCAAATATTGAAAAGCCTAATAATTGGTAATTGAATAAGCCTAATAATTGGTAATACCTATAGCCCATGAACCCATCCCTGTTTTTTTGTTTGTTTGTTTTTCTTTTTTTAATTGGGAGATGGCAGCCCTCCATCTTTCCGCTCCGTGAAGGTGGAACACCAACCACTGGCCACTGGCATCCTGCTCCATGAATGCCTCTGTGGCTACTGCCGCTCCGTGCAGTGTTTTGCTGCCTGCTCTTTATACGCGTCCTCTAGACCTGATGGATCCACAGTGTTAGGTAGGTTTATCCTGATAAGTTTCACTAAACCAGTCAGAATCCATTCTGGAGATAAGAAATGCTGAAACAGTGAGGAAGGCATTAGCTATTAAAGATGAAGTGATTGTGATCAGAAGATGAATGCCTATTCAGCACCTAGTAAGATTAAAGCTCTTCTGGTCTGTAGTTGTCAAATAAACATTTCTTCCAGGAATAGGCATTGCTGTGATGACATAAATCAGAATGAAGACGGGTGGTGCTTAGCCACATCTTATGCAGGAGAAGCAGTCTTTATCAGGGTGGATGGACCCCTTCCAGTACAACTGGAGAATTCAGCAAATGAGGGATTTTAAGGCCTATCTAGCACTAGATCTTGAGGAGCCCATTGAATGGGGTTCAAGCGTGCCTCATCTGTTTTTGGTGTTCACTATTGCAGATTAAAAAGAAGATTGCAGATTTAATTGCTGTGAAGTTGCAAGCAAGAAGAGTCAGAGTCAATGGCACACTCACAGGCCTCCTCTGTAACTGCAGTAAGCAGAACAAATGTCTTTGGCATAGACCCAATGGTCAAGTCTTTGTACTTGTAAAGCTGAATGGAAGGGTGTGAGTTGTAGTATCATTGCAGAGCAGTTTGAATAGTTCAATATTCTGGGCATCTAGGGTCAATGCAGTCATCTGCTTCTCAGCCTAGCAATGGAGTGCACGCTTTAGCAGGTGATGCGTGGATTCAGGCTTTCTTGTCTTCAACCTCTGAGGCTGTAGGTGGAGTAATGCTTGATGTCAGTTTGTGGTCTTGGCAATACAGCACAAATCTGTTGAAAAGTACTTTGTAATATAACAGTCATAAATTATGTTAATTAAAACAAAGCACATTCACTCAAGTTTATGTTCAAAGCTGGGGATGTCAGATGTTGGCATGGGTGTCTAGCAATCAATTAAAATGGGTTCAGATTAATTTTTCTAGCTGCTGTATCTTTCATATATCTGGCAGAACTTCTGACGGTACCTTTAAGGAATGTTAAGTAAGTTCAGGTTTAATAATTTAGTTCATCTCTCCAGTTTAGTCAGCGAAGTTTATATTTTTTTAATGGCCGTGGAACCTTGTGCTGAGGCTTGATTGACACAGCCTAGGAGGCAAATCTTCTAGGCCTACTTTGACAGATAATAAACATGTCCTAGGCTGGGACAAGGCTGGATCTTAACCAGTTTCATTCTCTGCAGGTTGAGCCCTTGGGTTTAGGGTTGCCAATTGGCTCCAGATTTTCAGGACAGATTGAGCCAGTCCTGGTTTTACTCCCCTGCATGCAGATACATATAGTATTGATTTTCTTAGGGAATGCAATAGGGAAATCAGAATAAGTCCCAGCATGCCATGGGGTAAAACCAGGACTGGCTCAACCTGTCCTGAAAATCTGGAGCCAGTTGGCAACTCTACTTGGGTTCCAGGGGCTGGCAGGACTTAGGCAAGAGTCCCACAGGGCAGTTGGGAAGAAAGAGTCCAGAGTTAGACTAAAGGCTGCAAGCAAGGCAAAGTTGACATCCGAAGCAAAGGTCAGTGGCAGGCGTCACACCCAAAAGATAATATTCCTGTAGCAACATTAAAATCAATTTTTCATATAATTTCAATTCCTATTGCAAAATGATTAATTTATCACTTCAGAAAGGAAATATGCGAAACTCATTAAAATGTGCAGTAGTCAAACTGGTACTTAAAAAACAAAATCTAGACCCCAATAATCTCAATAATTATAGACCCATCTCTAATCTCTCTTTCATTTCAAAAATATTTGAAAAAGTTGTCCAGATACTATTGACTGAACACCTGGAGAACAATAATATTCTTTATCCCTCACAATTTGGCTTCAGAAAACATCACAGTACAGAATCTCTATTACTTGCCTTTGGGGTTTTGATAGCGGCCATTCACACCTGTTAATTTTATTAGACTTATCTGCCGCTTTCGATACAGTTAACCATAATATTTTGCTTAATAGACTGTCCGAAATTGGCTTAACAGATAACACTTTACAATGATTTACATCTTATTTGAAAAATCAATTTTTTCAAGTTAAAATTAAATCAACCTTATCAGAAAAGTTTAGAATCAGGAGTACCTCAGGGCTCTTCACTATCGGCTACTTTATTTAATATACATATGCTCCCACTAGTGGGTATGGGAATAACACATTATATTTCAGCTGATGACATCCAACTCTTAATTCCTATAAAGACTCAATCAAAAGCACATTAAAAACAGCCTCAATGTATATTGATATTGTTAAACAACTTTTAATACATATAAAACTGGTATTTAACATTGAAAAAACTGAAATCATACTCTTAAACCGAAAATTAACATGTACCAATTAACCTGTTCTAAAAATTGAAGATCCAAAAACAGAAATAGAATTGAAAGCTTATGCACGAGATCTGGGTATATTTATTGACAGCGACCTAAATTTAAAAAAACACATTAGCACAAAAATCAAGGATGAATACAACAAACTTTTAACACTGAAATGATTGAAACCTCTTTTAATCCAGTCTGACTTTAGAACGGTATTTCAATTATTAATATTTTCCAATATTGATTATTGTAACTCCTTACTACTTGGACTTCCTAATAATACCCTGCGACCTTTACAGATTTTACAAAATGCAGCCACCAGAATACTGACAGGAGCCAGAAAGTTTGACCACATAATGCCCATTTTAATATCTTTACACTGTTTGCCTATTAAATATCGCATTGATTACAAAGTTCTTTGTTTACTTCATAAAGTAATTAATGGAGAACAATGAATGGTTAAAAGAGGCAATACATCTTCATACACCTCAGCGTAACTTAAAATCAAATAAAGGACTTTTGACTATTCCATCAATTCTCATTGCTCACTGAGGTGAGGTTATATCACCGGCTATATCAATAGTGGGACCCAGATTATGGAACTCTTTGCCAGCAGAATTACGATTACAAAATAATTTAAAAATCTTCAAGAAAGATCTAAAAACTTGGCTTTTTATGAAGGCATTTCAAGAAACAGAATAAGAAGCATTTAATATGGCTCTTTTAACCAAGCATCGCAGGAAGTATAACACCATTGTTTGAGACTTCAGTGAAGTTTTAAGGCATTTGCTCTAGTTTTATTTTTTATTTTCTTTTGATATTCTCTTTTATCAATTTTATTACTATGTTATTATTCTATTTATTACTTGTGTAATTATTGTATCTTTTCATTTGTTTTATTTTATGATTATGTAAACTGTTGTGATAGAATACTGAACGACGATATATAAAACTAATAAATAAATAAAATAAATAAATAAGAGAGTAGTCCGTGTCCATAGCAAAGATCAATACCAGGCAGGCAGATGAGGAACCAGGATGAAGCAAGGCTGGAGACAAGGCAAGGCAGGGCAGGATAGACCAGAGAGTGCAAGGTAGACAGGACAAGGCAGGGCAGGCTGCACAAGACAAGGCAGGCCGGACGAGGCAGGACAGGCAAGACAAAGCTTGACAAGGCAAGGCAGGTTGGATCACTGGAACAAGGCAGGATCAGGAATGCTAAAGCAAGCAGGGGCAAAGCACAAGAAATCAGTCCAGAGGGCAACATGCACTGCAGTAAGCAGAAATCTGTAGCTGAGGCAATGTGCTGCTGTGGAGGACACAGTTAAATAACTCGGCAGGGCTGACAGCATTGGGAGATGCTGAGTGAAGGTTTCCACTGTGGGGCCCAGATAAAGTTTAAGTGCATGCAAGCACATCTAAGGAGCCTGGCGGTGACAGTTTTGCAATGGCGGTGGTTGCCATGAAGAACTTGGTCAGCATGCTAGGGTGGCATGAGGCTGCAAGACTGCTTCAGGGTAAGTTCTGACAGTTGCTGGATGACCCTGTGACTGGCAAATGCCAGTACCTCCCTCCCCCCCCCCCCCCCCCCCCCCCCTCCCAAACCTCCTCCTAGGCTTAGGCTTCTGGGGAAACTGAGGGTGGAATTCCTTTACCATTTGGGGAGCTTGGATGTTGGATACAGGTTCTCATGAATTCTCTTCAGAGCCAAAGCCCTTCCAAGAGATAAGGTACTTAAGTTGATTTTGACGCCTTCTAGAGTCTAGGATTTCCTGGACTTCAAATTCAATATCTGTTTCAGATATAGCTTCGGTTGGACTGGGAGGATGACATGAAGGCCAAGATAGAAGCAGTAAATTTCAAAAGGGAAACATGAAACAATGTGAATTTTCAATGTGGTTGGCAGTTTTAGCTGATATGTGATAGCCCCTGTCTGCTGCAGAATGGGGAATAGTCCAATAAACTTAGGTGTAAACTTGGTTGAGAACATCTTGAGATGAAGGTTTTGGGTGTTAAACCACATCAGTTCTCTCAGTTTGAATTGTGGTGCCAGCTGACACTTCCTGTCAGCTTGCTTTTTTTGATCTGGCTAGCAGCCATGGTTGATATGTTCAGTTCCATAAGTGCTTGAGATCCAGATCAATGGTATTAGCTACAGGACAGGAGATGGAGAGTGGAATGGGGAGCGGCACACTAGTGTGATGACCAAAGACTATCTGGAAAGGTGAAGATCCAGACGAACTCTCCAGAACTCTGCCCATGGTAGGAGAGAAGCCCAATCATCCTGGTGCTCATTGACATATGCCCTTAGGAAGCTTTTGAGGATCTGATTGATTCTTTTCATCTGTCCATTACTTTGTGGATGGTACACCGAGGGAAAGTACAGAGTGATGCCAAACTTCTTACAGAGGCTCTTCCAAAACCAGGCAGTGAACTGAACATCTCGGTCTGAGATGATATAAGAAGGAAGTCCTGGAAGATATGTGGCACAAAGAGGCAGGCTAACTTTGGTGCAGATGGCAGGCTGGGAGGTAGTGTGAAGTGAGCCATCTTGGAAAAGCGATTCACGACTACCCATTCAGTGGTGTAGCCATTAGAGAGGGAAAGGTCAATGAGAAGTCAATGGCCAAGTGGGTCCGGGATTCCTTGGGGATGGCAATGGCTGTAACAACCCCCAATGGCAAGCTTGAGAGCTCTTATGTATGGTTCATCTGGGACAGAATTTCACGTAGTGTTTCACATCTTGCTTTACATGAGGCCACCAATAATGGTGAGAGATTTGCTCCAGTGTTCTGGTGACTCTGGAGTGTCCAGCCATATGGGAATCATGGACCCATTTGAGTACCTTTTCTCTGGCCCATTTAGGGACTACAGTTTTCTGGGAAGTACAGGTATGAAAGCTGCAGCCACAATCCATGCTGGATCTATGATTTGACAAGGGGGCTCTGGGACATCCTCCATCTCAAAAGATCATGAGAGGGCATTATCCTGTTCTTTTCTGCTGGCCAGCAATATAGTTCAAAGTCAAAGCGATTGAAGAACAATGACAACCGGGCCTGCCAAGGATTTAGCCATTGAGCCTGCAGAAGATATTCCAAATTCTTGTTGTCCATATAAATGGTGGTCAGATGTCTGGCTCCTTCTAATAGGTGACACCATTCTTGCAGCGACAGTTTTATTGCTAGGAGTTTGCAATCTCTAATCATATAGTTTTTCTCCACTGCTGTGAATTGTTTGGAGAAGTAGGAGCACAGTAAGAGGGAACCATGATCATCCTGTTGGACAAGGACAGCTTCTACCCAAATGGCAGAGGTATCTACCTCCAAAATGATGGGTTTTGATATCCTTTGTGATCTGATGGAAAGGAGCTGGAAAATAGCTGTTCATTTCCGCTGAAGTGCGAAGACTGGTCAACATTAAGGGAGAAGTAGGTATTGGTAGGGGCATTATTCAGGATATGTGCACCAGGTGGAATTCCATTCACTACATACTTCATATATTAGTAAGACGGACATTTCTTCAGGAGTTTTCATTGGAGACTATTAATTTGGAGTATCCCTTTGAGGCTCAGTATTGGTTACATATGAGGAAGTTGGTGTATATTCTGAAGCCCTTTAAGGATGCCACAGATGCTCTGAGTTCAGCCTCTGCTATTATTGATTAGGTTAACCCCATAGTCCACCTTTTGGAGAAGACCTTACAGAGCTTCTGGGAGGAGCAGGGAATGGCACAGACAGTTTGGGTGCTAATCAAAGCCATGCACCTTCAACTCCAACTCCAAAATCATCTCAAACCCTCACATGGTTGGACTGTTACATACTGGCCTTGCACTATCATCCAAGGGTAAAAGGGAGTATTGCCTGCCATTATGAAGACATCTCTTATTGGAAAGAAAAGCTGTTGGCTAGGGTAATAAAATGGAAACATAAGAGATCTAGGGATAAAGTGGTTCCGGAGAAAAGAGCAGGATCCCTATCAGCAACCACTTCCAACATTAGCCTCTGACCTATCACCACCATGCAACACGATCTCTTGACACAGGCTTCTGCAGCCATTTGCTTTGGCAAATGGCTGCAGAAGCCTCCATCAATACCCTCCAGAGGAGACTGCTGCAGAAATTGCAGTCATGGAGTACCTTGGAGAGCCCGTAGAGATAATGGCCACATATCCCTTAGGAAATTTTCATTCTGGCCAGCCCTTGTGATGGTCACACAGTGTTTCCTTTACTGCCCACCCATCAGTGTCCCTAGTGAGAATGTTTTCTTGAGGGAGGGGTCATTGTAAGTCCACTTCATTCATGCCTTATACCAGACTTTATAGAACTGTTTGTTTTTATTAAGGTAAACCTCCTGCTCCTGAGTTTCCACAAATCAGCATGCACAGGGATAGAGGAATGAATGTAAACCTGACATACGATACTTTGGGATTACAGATCTCACTAACTTCTCTCAGTTGGTTTACAAGGAATGTATCAGGCTAAGGGAAAATATGTTAGCATAGAGCTAATCACAGTGCACCACACCTGGGCAAAAGAGAGCCTGAATCTCCCACTAAATATCAGAAGCCCCTTGATAGCCAATTGTAGCCTTAAAATGTTTGTTCCTTTGTAATTCAAACTTTGTATTTTCTTTTCCTACATAATTTAAAAAATACCTGTTTGGAAAAAAGATAACGAGAGGGCTGGAGGATTTGATGGAAGTCTCAATGAGGTCAGATTTGTTTCCCTTACCTGATCAGCAGTTCTAGGAGCCTAGTATGAATTTCTGGCATTTCCCTTCAGGATGCAGTCCTAAATTTTCAGTGCTACTCAGCAGGACAGTCTGCAGAAACTTCTAGGCGTACACATTTCAAAAAGCTCACTGGGACTGAGCTGAAAATGCACCCCAAGCAGAGTGAGCTGTCTCTAGGCAGGCAGCATTGGATTTTCCCAGAATGGTCTAGGTTAATGAAAATTCCTGGTACTTTCCTCCAGAGTCTGAGCCGCCCCGTTGAGATATTGCTGCTGGCCAGGATATGGAGCTTCTTCGGGACAGAAGCAAAACACCTTACCCTGGGAAACCACTATTGGGAGACCTCTGCTGGCGATGGAGGAGCACTCATCCCTGTACACAGAGCTTCTTCAGGGCAGAAGCAGAGTACCTTACTCTGGGCTTTCAGTCTCCAAGAGAGCTCTTTGCTCGGATCTCTCAATGCATTCTGTTTTGTTCCGACAAAGATCAGAAGCCCTGAACACTGCGCTGAAAGCCATCAAGTCAGAGCAAGGGTGACATTCATCGTCTACTAGGCAAAGTACCGTTCCTAGATACATGCAAAGTCACCACAGGTCGTCGCTGCATACTTGCACTTCACATCACGGCCTCGACCAGCAGGCGGCCGCGAATGCGGGGGTGGGCCGATCCATCTCCCTGTCCCGATCAAGTAAAGAGACTGTCCACAACCAAGTACCAGATTGAGCACGCCTCTCTGAAGCCAGAAGGGATGCTGCACCACTTCCAGGTGCCCTTAAGCGGCGCTCAACCTTCTAGCTGGGGACTCCCCAGAAATCATGGCTAATTCAGACTGCTTATCTGTGGAAAAAAGCAAGTTTGCTTTCTGTAAATGCATACCGTGGGTAGCAGGATGAATTAGCCATGTTATCCCACCTGCCTCCCCGGGCAAAGCTCTGTGTGCTTTGAGGAGCTCCACCACTTAGAGGACCAGAGGACAATCCCCAGACATCATGGCTATTTCATCCTGCTATCCACAGAAAACACCGTTTACAGTAAGCAAACTTGCTTGTTTCTACCTACTGGAGTAGGTAGGCAGAACAGAACCTGGGAAATCATTACAGCAGCAGGTTGTGCAGCAATCAATCAATGGGAATGCCCTGGAATGGTGATGATGGTGGTGGGGCACAGAGACGTGGCCAGCTACAGTCAAAGGGAGGGGGTGAGCCAGAAGAAAGAGCCTGTGCAGTGTTGGAGAGACTTCTGTCTGAGGTGGTTGGGTTGAGCTCTGAGAGGGGGGCAGCTGACTATGGAACCAAAGAACATTCTGGAGAGTGGGGGGTGCCAAGAAAGGTTAGAATGGGAAAGGGAGGGGCTGGGGAAGGCTGGCAATAAGCAAAAACTACATACTGACACAGCAGTGCTGGAGCGGGAGCACTCGCTGTTTGAATACATGAACAGCAGCACAACAGTGGAATATGCATGTCTGAGAGACAGAGTGGGAGTATGTCATGGAGAAACACCCCCCCCCCCCACACACACACACACACTTTGTGTCTGTGAATGTGTGGATGGATAGGTGTCTCTCTCTCTGACACAAACAGGCTGATACAATATGAGGCACTTAGGCCAGTGTGTCATTTTACATGGTTTGGACGTGTGTTTTAGATGCGCTAGATGGACATCCTATACAATTCATGCATTAGCGCATCCATAATGCATGTGTTAACTAGTGTGTAGATAATAGCAGCCATCGCATGTAAATAGCATATTAATGAATAGATTAGCTAGTACCCTCGATCCAGTAACATGCGCCCAAAAATAGTGCGTCCATAATGAGCTTTTTTGTGTGTAAAATTTAGCACCTACCCTGGCCCTGGCGTTAGTGTGGTGCTGTTAGTGACAGACATATCGGGAAAGCTTTTGTGTGATTCTGACTAAATCCAATGGATTTTCTGTACATTTTTGCCCTGCTGGCCTTTCTCTTGCGTATGAAAGTAAGAATAAGGAATGCCAGGCGAAGGAGAGCAATTGCTCAGACCAACGAAACATGAGGAAACCTGGTGCCAATACCTGACCAGGTAAGCAAGAATTTGAGTCCATACAGACTTTCGGATGCATCCATGCATCTATGCACTCATTCCAGACATCTTAACCGGTCAGAAATGGATAGCAAAAGGATCGACCTTTCCAAGGTGTCCATGTGCCGAGTCCTTCCCTTCTGCTGGAGAGAAGACAGTGGACCTTTGTCTGGTGAGTGGTGCCCATACTGCATGGGGGGGATGCCTGACCCAGCGGGAGGTGTGGGTACCTGGTTGATCCTGCCAGCAGCATATGCTTGTCTCAAATATTAAGCCATGCAGGTCTAAGTGCACATGGCTGGTAGAGTGAAACTGTGAATGGCTCATTAAATTGGTTATGGCTCCTTTGATCACTCCATCTGTTACTTGGATAACTGTGGTAATTCTAGCGTTAATACATGCTGATAATATTACGCTGTGCTGGCTGGGAGCGCTAGGGGGTAAGATATGTGCCCCTTTGTGGTAAGACGGACCTCGTCTAGGGTTGGAGACGACCAAGCCCCTGCAGACCTGCCTGCCTAGTGAGACCAACCAAACATGGTTGGTCTCTGAGTGGTCCTCCGACTACTCCATGCCCTTTCGGACTTGCCGCTGGTAGTGACAGAGGTGGCAGGCTGGACAGGAGACGAGGTTGGACAAGGACTGAAGCTTGAAGGCTGAGACAAAGACTTCAGGACTCAGGAGTAGAACACAAGTTATCGACAACAGGAACGAAAAACATTAGGACATCCGGAAAGGCGAGCGGATGGAAACTCACCTATAGAAGGCATCTGGAACTAGAGTAGATGGAGGCTCAGAGCATCAGAAATGTCCGAGGCAAGGATATCTCTTACGGACCTTGGGAAATCCAGACGAGACAGGAGGAACTGGGATGACTTGGACAAAGACAGATAGGCACTGTTCCTCAGGGCGCCCTACACAGCCCACCAACACTGGCAGACCCAATGGGCTGGTCACGGACCACCCTGTCCCACTGCATGCACTACACAACCTGGAGGCTGGTCACGGACCACGCAGGAGTGGGGAAAGCTCAGGAAAGGAATCCAACTGACTGAGGCTCCAATGTCCGAGAACAGGAACCGGACGAAATGGATTTACCCTCGGGATGGACATCTGGAGGACTCGAGGAGCTGGGACATCACAGGAACAGACATCAGGAAGATCAGGAACGTAAGACCTCTAGCCATCGAGGACATCAGGCCTTCCATAAAATCAGGATGGCAGAGACAGAGGACGTCGGGAACATCAGGACATCAGAGACGGAGATCAAGAACAGCAGAGACGAAATGAAGAGGGATCCCTTGAAATACTGGAACACCAAGTAAGAGCAGGAACATGGAGTCCAAGAGGAAGGGGAAGTTCCTCAGAAGACTGGCTCATTGCGAAGGCAAGGCATGAATGAAACCAAGACCTTTATAAAGGCAGAAGAGCGAGTTTCCAGGAAGTGAGGTCATCAGTGGGCCACTCCTATGCTGGCCCTTTAATTCACCAAAGAAGATGCGGCCTCGCCCCTTAGGAAGGAAGCAGGAAACAGGAAGCAGAACCATGGACAGCAGCCATGCTGCTGCTAACACTGAAGAGCAGGGCAGGGCGAGGAACAGGCCCAGTGTTGTCGGCAGCTCTCAAGCCGCAGAAGGCAGACTGAGGAGCAGCTCCAGCCACAAGGAAGACCAGGGACTGCGGCCTCCGGATCACGGGCCAGGCAGAGAAGGTAAGTGGCTGCCCATGAGGGCAGAATCGTAACAGATAAGCACTGACCGCCTGGGATGCGTCCATTTTTCAGAGCCAAAGCTAATCTAGGCTTGCCTGGCTACTTTGGTGACTCTAGATAATCTTTGGCTGATCACATGTCCCTGTGATGGTGCTGATACATTTGGAAGAATGCCCTATCAAAGTATCAATATCTTTTCAATGGAACTTTCTGTGCCTACCATAGTGACTTCAGGTAATGGGGAATCAGGGTTTAAGAAAGAGCTACCATAGCCAAGGAAGATAGCAGGCCCACAAATTACCTACTCCCAACTTGGAGAGGTATTGATGAAAAATAACAGGAGCGGACTTTTTGAGGACCTGTAATTGGAGTGAATACACTTTAAATCCTTTAACGAGGATCCATTGGAGGGCAATTCTGGAGCTAGCAGCCATGGTAATTCCAGTTCCAATATCAAATATTAAAGTTGCTGCAATTAAAAAGCTTAAGGTTGGATCTTGGGTTCAAGTTGGCGGTTAACAGCAAGATGATCGACTACCTGACAGAGCCCCTTCATCTCAGCAACTCTCTGATGCTCTTGACTGAGTGTCCTGTGGATCTGAAGCTTTTACTTTGAAAAAAGAGTGTTGAAAGCAGGCTAGTTGTCTGAGTACTTCAGCTAGGAATAATGGAATAGGACTCTAGTTCTATTTTTTTTATTTTCAGAACTGTGGCCATGATAAAAACAGATGGCATTTGTATTGTGTTGCTAGAAGTGAAATTCTTGGACTGGTGGAAGACAAACTAAAGTGAAAGCATTTGTCAAGAATGTTTTCATTAATCAAGAACAAAAGTTAGAGGATTGAAGATAATCATAACTTGTATCTTATTTTGTGTTATTAAAGCACTTTTTAAAATCAATTTCAGTCTCCTATAGTATTCTTTACTGGTCTTTTCTCTCAATAACATATGCTGAATTTGTGCACCTTCATCTTCCCCTAGATATTTGTATACACCTCCTGATCAAGTTCTTTTATGCTTCAGTCCTTAGTCAGAGAGAGATTTTTAGTTTTACCTACTTTTATGTAAAGTCTTTTTTTTTCCAGGTTGGAAGTCATCCTGATATCAATCAAACAATTGTTCTCTAAACTGTTCCATTAAATGATGATCATAGGAGCCAGCGTCATCTACAAATAGTAGGTGTAATGTCTGTAGATCATTAGTGATTCTGGAATTAAGGCAAAATCCATAGCTCAAAGAGTTAATAAGACTAATCTGAGACTTCAGTGCCAAGTAAAACAAGAGTGGTGACAAGGAATTTCCCTAAAATATTCCTTGTTGGATCTTGATGTTAAGAATGATATATCGTTCATCTTCATAATTCAGGTGGAGAGTAGTCTGCCACATTTTCATTATAAACTTAATGTAATTAATCAATCCAGGATTCATTCTGTACATTTGAAGGCAAGTAATTATCTAAAGTGAAGGTCTGTATCATATCTCCTCTGCTCCTCCTATACCCTGGAGGAGAAGAGGAGCAGAGGAGATATGATACAGACCTTTAGATACGTGAAAGGTTTTAATGATGCATGATCAACAACAAACTTTTCTACTGGAATGAATCCAATAGAACTAGGGGTCATGAAATGAAACTCCGGAGAGGACGACTCAGAAGCTCTGGGGTAGATTTTCAAACAAGGCGCGTTGGCGTACTTTTGTTGGCGCTCCAGGCGCAAACAAAAGTACGCGGGATTTTAGTAGATACGCGCGGAGCCGCGCGTATCTGCTAAAAACCTGGATCGGCGCGCGCAAGGCTATTGATTTTGTATAGCTGGCGCGCGCCGAGCCGAGCAGCCTACCCCCGTTCCCTCCAAGGCCACTCCGAAATCGGAGCGGCCTTGGAGGGAATCCTCTAACGCCCTCCCCTCACCTTCCCCTCCCTTCCTCTACCTAACCCACTCGCCCAGCCCTGTCTACTCCCCCCCCCCTTACCTTTCTCCGGGGATTTACGCCTCCCGGAGGGAGAAGTAAATCCCCGCGCGCCAGCGGGCCTGTTGCGCGCCGGGATGCGACCTGGGGGCGGGTACGGAGGGCGCAGCCACGCCCCCGGACCGCCCCGGGCCGTAGCCACGCCCCCGTACCCGCCCCCAAAACGCTGCCGACACGCCCCCTAAATGCCGCGACGACCGGGCCCGCCCCCGACATGCCCCCGACACGCCCCCCTCGGCGAACCCCGGGACTTACGCGAGTCCCGGGGCTCTGCGCGCGCCGGTAGGCCTATGTAAAATAGGCTCACTGGCGCGCAGGGCCCTGCTCGCCTAAATCCGCCCGGTTTTGGGCGGATTTAGGCGAGCAGGGCTCTGAAAATCCGCCCCAATATCAGGAAATATTTCTTCATGGAGAGGGTGGTGGATGCCTGGAATGCCCTGCCGGAGGAGGTGGTGAAGACAAAAATGGTGCAAGATTTCAAAAGGGCATGGGATAAACACTGTGGATCCCTAAAGGCAAGGGGGAGGGGAGTGAAGTAAGGCATGTGGGTATCTTGCTGATGTGGCAGACACTACCCTTAACAAATAAGTCATCACATGGGGTAACTTGCTTGTGTTGCAGATACTACTCTTGGCAAACAGACTTCAAAATGTGATGCAACTCCATCATTGCTCGCTGCTTCAATGGCAGGGGGAAAAGAGGAAAGGAGGAATTGGATTCAGACAATAACCAACAAAGTCATTGAACTGTATGGTCTGGGAAAACACATGAGCATGGGGTAACTTGCTAGGTGAGGGTAACTTGCTTGATGCGGCAGTTACTACCCTTAACCAAAAGCCTGAAATTATACTTCTGATGCAACTCCAACATTGCACGTTTCTCTCCAATTCAACAGCAGGGGGGGAGGGAAATTGGTCTTAAACAGTAACCAACAATAGCACTGACTTTGGCAGTCTGAGTAACTGATAGGTATGGGAAACTGATAGCTATGGGAGCTTGCTGGACAGGCTGGATAGGCCGTATGGTCCTTTCTGCCATCACTTTCTATATTTCTAAGTTTCTATCCAAGAGTGTGGAATACTATCAAATGCTTTTTTTTATACTCTATCCATGCTACACTGAGGTTTTGACCTGTCTTACAACTGGTTATGATGGCTTTATTGATCAAGAACTGGTCCTTGGTTCCATATGTTCTCTTTTTTGTTACCCTTCTTTTCTACTGCCATGATTGTATTAAAATCTGAACTATCATATATTAAAGAAGCATCTATTGCAGTGAATAACCAATAGATTGTAGACAAGCACTTTATTGGTCAATAATTTTTGGGGATGTTACTTGGGTCTTCCTTGGGAAGAAGGGTTATTAACCATTAAAGTATTGATTTTGATTATCTGATCATTGTGGTCACTGTGGTGGCTCTTTCCTTCTCTTTTCTCCCAGTTATGGTTGACCCATCTGTTGCGGTTCCGACCGCCTCCCCCATGTTCGGGGTCGGGTCCGCTTACCTTTGTCTTGGTCCACGGAGGACCGCGCCAGGCCCCCGGTCCCGTAGGCCACCAGGCCACTGCCTCGCCACGTGGAGAACGCCGTCCAGGCCGCCAGAAGCTCCGCCCCCCCCTTGTTGCCTCACGCGCGCGAGGAGGGCCCTTATGTGCATCCAGCACCCGGAAGTTCAGGACGGCCCCTTTCTCCGACGTCACGCCCTGGACCGCATTTAACCGGCGTCCAGTCTCCGACTAAACGCCTTGCAACGAGGTTCTCCGAATACTAGTTGCCTTCTGTTCCTGTACCTGCTTCAGTGACGTTCTCGTTTGTCTTCCTGGTTTCCGACTCCGGCCTGCTTCAGCACTCTGCCTGCCTGCCTGCCGCCTGCCTCGATCCCGGTTTGCTTCAGTACTCTGCCTGCCTGCCTGCCGCCTGCCTCGATCCCGGTTTGCTTCAGTACTCTGCCTGCCTGCCTGCCGCCTGCCTCGATCCCGGTTTGCTTCAGTACTCTGCCTGCCTGCCTGCCGCCTGCCTCGATCCCGGTTTGCTTCAGTACTCTGCCTGCCTGCCTGCCGCCTGCCTCGATCCCGGTTTGCTTCAGTACTCTGCCTGCCTGCCTGCCGCCTGCCTCGATCCCGGTTTGCTTCAGTACTCTGCCCACCTACCGGCCGCCAGCCTCAATTACGGTTTGCCTCTGTTCCCGGCTTGCCTGCCAGCTGCCGGCCTAGACCCTGCCTTGCTACTGGACTCTCTCCTTTGGACTCTTGCCCTGACCTTGTCCACGGACCTTTGGTTTGCCTCTGTTCAGTATCGGAACTTCCTCCTCGCAGCCTAAGTCCCAAGGGCCTGGGTCCCTACGGGCTCCTCCCGGGGGGATTCCGGGTCCCGGGTCAAGTCCTACCTAGCCTCTGACTCCGCCTCCCGGCCTGCCAGTCTGTCCACCCTGGCAGCCCGGTCCAAGGGTCCACTAACTGCCTAGCACTCCCCTTGAACGCTAACAGCATCGAGCTATCCTAAAGTTAGTCAGATTAACTTATCTGGTTAACTTTAAGATAGCCAGGTATATTTAGAAGGTATATTTAGCAGCGCCAGTGGCGGATTCCCGAGAAAGATCGGCCCGGGGATTCGCCACCCAGGCCGGCCCAGGACACATTACGTGGTCTGCCAAGCGCGGCTCCGTCACGGCCACACACAGCAGACCACGTGACTGGAGCGACCGGCCCACCAGGTGATGCCCGAACCCCCGATAGGCCAATCCGCCCCTGAGCAGCGCAGCTGAATGTACAGTGCTTTTTAGCCAGATACGTTTATCTGGCTAACTATCAAAGCCCCACTGTGACTGAATATGCACTTCTTGAAGTTTAGGAAGAAAGTAAAAACTTTTATTTGCTCAGCAAAATTCTTGATTGAGAAGTATATTAATGATGGTAGCAATCTCAGCAAAAATTTTACAATGTTTGTTATTTATGGTATTTATGTTTGTTTTTATGAATGTGAATTTCTTATCCATATTAAACTAATGGAGATTGCGGACTAAAAGAAAAATTAAATAAATAAATATGGAGATTGTGGACTAAAAGATAAAATAAATAAATAAATAAATGATAAATTATAAATCTTCCAGTTTCGCAAGATCCTCCTGTGAGACTGGAAGACTGGGCTTCCAAGTAGCAGGTGAAATTTAACATGGACAAGTGTAAAGTGATGCATATAGGGAACAATAACCCTTACTGCAGTTACACAATTGGGCCAATTCAGTATGGTGCGCTCGGCCGAGCGCACTATTAGCCCCCATTGGCCGCACGTTTTCAACGCGCTATTTTTACCCCTTATACAGTAAGGGGCAATAGTGCTTGGAAAGCGTGCGGCCAACCCCCCCGAAACTAATAGCGCCCGCAACATGCAAATGCATGTTGAATGGCCTATTAGTTATTCCTGTGCGATTCAGAAAGTAGAATGTACAGCGAACCACACATTTTACTTTCAGAAATTAACGCCTGCCCAAAGGCAGGCGTTAATTTCGTCCGGCACCATAATAAGGGCAAAGGCTATCGGCGCCATTTTGAATACTGGCAGCCGACGACCCGAGTGCAGGAGATCACTCCAGGACCCCCGCTGGACCACCCTGGAGCGATCTCCTGCACTCGGGTCATCGGCTGCCAGTATTCAAAATGGCGCCGATAGCCTTTGCCCTTATTATGTCACAGGGGCTATCGGTGCTATTGGTCGGCTGCGCCTACCATGTGACAGGGGCCCCAGTTTTTTTGTGTGTGTGTGATAGAATGGGTGCATGATTGAGAGCTTGTGTGTGTGGTAGAATGGCTGCCTGAGTGCGTGAGTGGCAGTTGTGTGTGAGTGTGTGTGTGGTAGAATGGGAGCAAGAGCATTTGTGTGTGATTGAGAGCTTGTATGTAAGTGAGAGAACGTGTGTATGATTGAGAGGGAGACTGGTCAGAGGTGATGTGTTTTTGTGAGAGACTGCTCAGGGAGGTGATGTATTTCTGTGTGACAGACAGTGACTGATCAGAGAGGTGACTGGTGTGTGTGTGAGAGAGACAGAGACTGGTCATGGAGGTGACTGGTGTGTGTGTGTGAGAGAGAGAGAGAGACAGACTGGTTAAGGAGGTGACTGGAATGTGTGTGTGAGAGAGACAGAGACTGTTCAGGGAGGTAACTGGTGTATGCTGGTGTATGTGAGAGAGACAGAGACTGGTCAGGAAGGTGACTGGTGTGTGTGTGTGTGTGTGTGTGTGTGTGTGTGTGTGTGTGTGTGAGGAAGAGAGGCTGGTTAGGGAGGTTACTGGTGTTTGTGAGACAGAGACTGTGTGTGAGTGACTGGTTATGGACCCTAAGGAAGAGAACTGTGAGGACAGATCTTCAGTAGCCACTGTTGCTTCTGGTATGTGCTATTGGCCTGCAAGGGAAAGGAGTAGGAGATGTTACGACTGGGCTCCGGTCAGGAGTCGTGAACACCACCCAGAAGGGTGGCTCCAGGTTGAGAGAGAAAAGAATGGCTAGTACAGGGTCTGGGTCCAGGCTGGGTCAGGGCAGGCGGCAGATAGCAGTGTCTAGGTTCAGGCTGGGTCAGGGCAGGCGGCAGATAGCAGTGTCTAGGTTCAGGCTGGGTCAGGGCACAGTAAGCAGGACAAGGCAGGTCAGAAGGCCCGTAGGCCACACACACACAGAAGGCCCGTAGGCCACACACCGTAAGCCGAGCAAGGCAGGTCAGAAGGCCCGTAGGCCACACACCGTAAGCGGGGCAAGGCAGGTCAGAAGGCCCGTAGGCCACACACACACAGAAGGCCCGTAGGCCACACACCGTAAGCAGAGCAAGGCAGGTCAGAATGCCCGTAGGCCACACATACACAGAAGGCCCGTAGGCCACACACCGTAAGCGGGGCAAGGCAGGTCAGAAGGCCCGTAGGCCACACACACACAGAAGGCCCGTAGGCCACACACCGTAAGCAGAGCAAGGCAGGTCAGAAGGCCCGTAGGACACACATACACAGAAGGCCCGTAGGCCACACACCGTTAGCGGGGCAAGGCAGGTCAGAAGGCCCGTAGGCCACACACACACAGAAGGCCCGTAGGCCAGGTAAGAAAAGCAAGGAAGAAGGCCCGAAGGCCACGCAAGGCAAGGCAAGGAAAGGCCCGAAGGCCGCGCAGGGCAAGGCAAGGAAAGGCCCGAAGGCCGCGCAGGGCAAGGCAAGGAAAGGAAAGGCCCGAAGGCCGCGCAAGGCTAGAGCAGGGAGCCCAGGAGAGCTCGATGCCGAAGCACCGAGGCAACTGTCAGGCAGGGTTATAAGGGCACACCCAGAACATAGAGTGGACAGAGGAGATGGACTGGGCCTGTCAGGAAAACCAGCACTAGAGGGACCCCTGGTGGTGAGGCGGTTGCACTGCAGCCAAAACTGTAACAGGAGAGTTGCTGGTGAGGGTAAGTAAAGGTGACTTTTAAAGTTTATTTTTCTTGATTGGCTGCCATTTTAATTATTGGGTATTATGTGATATGTCTGCTGTTTTGAAATAGTTTATTGATATTTGGACAATTTTTAATAATTTTTATGAGTTTTTAATTGTTGGATGTTATTCTGTTCATCAGCTGTTTTTTTTTTAACATTTATTAGTATAGCTTTACAATTATTTCTATGTGGGGATCTATAGCAGCTTGGCTTGTTCTGTTTTCCTAATAGGAGGTGTATTAGTGTTTAAGGCCTGGTTAAATATTTGTAGTGTTGCCTTTTCATAGATAGGGTTGTTACTGTTTGAGTGCTTTCCATAATACAGGTGTAAGTTTGTGCAGGTTAGTTTGTGTGCATTATTGCAGATCCTAGGACTATGTTAGGTGCTATATTTGTTTCCATTTCTCCAGGTTTGCACTGCATGCAGAGTGGCCTTTTGGTTTTTCATTCCAGTTTGTCTCCATATTTATAATTTGTGATATTTCTGTACTTGGTGAAGGTAAGTTCTGTGTGTGTGACTTAGGTGAGGTATTTTACTGGCATGTAGGCATTTGTATCAATATTATTTGTTGTGTTTTCTCAATAGGACATGCATTGGTAGTAAATTACTGTCTTTTCATAAGGAGGGGTATTATGTCTGCCAGTAAAGGGAGTTTGTTTTGCTTTTACTGAGATGTCATCAGAACCAGAATATCTTTTATGTATGGTGAGTTGTACGGGTAATGCTCTAGTTCTGTTCTGCACCCATTGTTGGGGGTCGAGGGGGTTCCTGAGGATGCAAAATGTATGTTTACATTTAGCCTGGTGATGGTCACATGTTCAGTGTGTCACGCATGCGAGAACCATCTGTCAGGTCTGTCCCAGCTGAAAAAAGGTTGAGAACCACTGGCATAAAGAGTCTGGCTTCTTGTGGTTTCCAGTTCAGTTTTTATCTACACGTTTGTATTTCTACTTTATGGTTGCTCTATTCTGTATTTGGTGAAGATCTGTTTATGTTCTGCATGTGTGACTGAGGTGAGGCATTTTTCTAATAGGAAGTGTATTAGTGTATTCGGGCTTTCAAAGGGTCAAACCCACACCCATCACAATAGTCCTAATACCATATGGGTTCCAAGTGTCTTTTTTGCAGGGATTTCTAGTTGTCATCACAGCAGTGCATGTAAATGTAATGTAAGTGATATTTTTACCTCAGAATACTGTACTTTGATATTTTTCATTTATAATATAAATGCATAACTCTTTAACTGTGTGTGTGGAATGGAGCGGGGAGTGTTATACAAGGCTATAAGGTTTGCCTAGGGCACCTAATACCCTTTCACCAGCCATGAGTTCGGCGGGGGATTGGGGGATCCTGTTTTAAAAGTTTGTATCATTGAAGGGAACTGGGTGTTTTTTTGGTGGGCCCATGACAGAGAATGGGGGGCAGCACAGTAATTGCTCGCACAGGGCAGCAAAAAAGCTAGCATCAGCCCTGGCCAAGGCTCCATGGGATTTAGTAAACTGGGTGTAGGTACCTTAATTTTGTAAATCCCACAGGAACTAACTCTTAGGGCCTCATTTTCCAAAGCTATCGCAGGCTTGCACTGTTAGCGCAAGCCTGCGATAGCTAGCGAAAGTAGCGCAGGCCTGCGCTACTGAAATCGGGGCGGAGTCGGCCCCGGAAGAGGAGGAGTCGGGGGCGTCACCGGGGCCGACTCCGCGAGGACAGTGCGCCGAGCGGAAAGGTAAGGCCCTTTTTGCTCTCTATTTCGCGCCCAATAACTACACCTTCTATGGTGTAGTTATTGGGCGCGATGCCGGCAGCGATCGCACCGCGGAGGTGCGATCGCTGCCGGACCGCCCCCCCCCCCCCGCTTCGGCCCCCGCCCCCCCCCCCCCCGGTAGCGCGATTTTCTAAAGTATCGCAGGCCTGCGATACTTTAGAAAATGAGGCCCTTAGTAAGAGAGCATGGGAACATGCTATGTTACAGTGACTTAGTAAATAGGGCCCTGAGATAGCACTGTTTTGCTTTTGATTCTTATTTATGTTGTTCCCTTTGAACTATTCTGTCACAAATATGAACATAACAAACATTTAATACATATATGGAGCAATTTTCAAACTGTCTGCATTGGTACAAAGACTATTCATAATTTTTATCCGCTTTGAAACTTGACAGGCATATGATGTACTAACGCACAGTCATTTGCATCTGCTTTTTCTGTGGACATATTTTTGCTGGAAAAGTACTGTGAAGATCTGAAAATGTCATCTATGTGTGTTCATTTCCTCCCCTTACCTAAACACAGTTTTGAAGCACCTCCTCTCAGCACAGCTAAAAATCTGTGTATTGGAAGGGAATGGCGAATAAAACAATGGATGTTATAAATATAATGCTTCTATATCGCTTCATGGTGAGACCTCACCTTGAATACTGTGTGCAATTCTGGTCGCTGCATCTCAAAAAAGATATAGTTGCACTGGAGAAAGTACAGAGAAGGGCGACCAAAATGATAAAGGGTATGGAACAGCTCCCCTTTGAGGAAAGACTAAAGAGGTTAGGGCTGTTCAGCTTGGAGAAGAGACAGCTGAGGGGGGATATGATAGAGGTCTACAAAATATGAAAGGACTTGAACAGGTAAATGTAAATCAGTTTTTACTTTCTCAGACAATAAAAGGACTAGGGGGCACTCCATGAAGTTAGCAAGTAGCTCATTTACAACAAATCGTAGAAAATTCTTTTTCACTCAAAGTATAATTAAGCTCTGGAATTCATTGCCAGAGGATGTGGTTAGTGCAGTTAGTGTAGCTGGGTTTAAAAAAAGTTTGGATAAGTTCTTAGAGGAGAAGTCCATAAACTGCTATTAATCAATAAGGATCTTGGGATCTATTTAATGTTTGGGTACTTTCCTTTTGTCTTGGACTTGTTGGAAACAGGATGCTGGGCTTGATGGACCCTTGGTCTGACCCAGTATGTCATGTCTTATGTTCTTATGTAAAACAGTGCACAGATCTTTAGCTGAATTGACAGTAGCTTTAAACAGTTGAGAAATGTGAGTAAATCACTTTTTACCTGAGTAAATCTCTTGTAAAACTGCTCTCAAAATATAGATATTTCAGTATGCATACTCTGCTATCACTGTGAAACAAAATTACTCTTATGTTAAATGGATTTATATTAAAGTGCTTCTTAAAATCTTTTGAATGGAATATAAATTTTAGGTTGATTGCATGGTTTGGTTGCCATTCCCTTAAACAAGGCACATGATTACAGTCTGAGTAGACTGAAAAACTGTCTTTCTTAGGGCATATTGGAATAATATTTAAACAAAGGACAAGGTGCTTTGTTCTGTCTTTTGTTCACATATTTTATGCTATTACAGCTTGTATAACAAATGAGTTTTGTGGAACACTGAGGCTATAAACTTAGAGTCCGTGATTAATTAGACTAACTTGTCTAACCATATAGAGGTTCAGAGCCGTATCCAGGCAATTTGTCACCTATGGCTACTTGACAAAGTGTGCCCTTGCCCCGTATACATTTATATAACATGAAAAATAAATAAAACTGAGAAACTAGAGGCATGCATGATGGTGGCATGCAAGCAAGTGTGAGAGAAGGTGGAGCCATAGGCCACTTGGCCAGCCATCCTCTGCACACACAGTCTTCACTCTGCAGTGGGGCAGACCGGACTTACGCAAGGGTTTAAGCAACTGTTCTCTTATCCCCACCTTACATTAAAAAGAAAAAGATACCTCTGTCCCATCTACTACTTTATTATGTCATAAAGTTTACATAACAGAAATACATTAATTTATATTAATATGGAATTCAGATACACCACCCAACTATGAATTGTTTAAACTTACTTTTTATTGATCTATAAAATATATACCACAGCAGAAATATACAAATATACCTTCACGGGTGAAGTACAATATGTATAATACCGTATACAAATTCTGGTGTCACCTCAGTAACAGCAACTTAAACTCTCCACTACCAGGTGCTCTAAAAGCCTGCAAAAAACATATTCCAAACCTATGTATATAAATCCTGCCATACAAAGCAGCACTGGCTCTCGGGATTCAAACATCAACAACCCAACCTATGAAAAGGCTGCACTACAAATATTGCACAAGGCCCTAGATACCAATACATCTCCAAATGGGAAAACAAAACAAGCTAGACTGCTACAAATCCCTACATAGAAACAAGATACTAGCAGAATACCACAGCTTGGTCTCATATGCAGAACACCAAATACAGAATAAGGGACCATAAACTAGATATAGAAATATGCAGACAAAAACTGAACTGGAAACCCCAAGGAAACCTGACTCTGCAAGCAGAGCAACACTGGAGGAAGAGAAACAGAAATTCATTTCCTCCTGCACTGTGCAAAATACAAAGATATCAGACATACACTTTCCCAAAGCTGACATATTTTAGTCTCTAAACCTTTTTTTTTAATTTGTTTATTCAATAATCAAAAAATGATCACAAAAGACTATAGACTGTATAACAAAGCAGTAATTGTAACTCCACTCACTTGAATAACATTAACACAATGTAGTCAAATACAATAAAACAAAATACTGTGAAAATAGCATGTAGAAAATGTTATGATTTCAGTTGTTTGTCATATAATTTGTTACCCCTTTCAGATTATCCTACTCACACATCTCCCCTGATATAGATCTGCCATCTCAAAACAGAAGCATCTTCACTCAATCAAATTCTGCCCCCCCCCCCCACATCATTACCCCCCAACACCCAAGAGGTCTAATATTGATTATAATTTGTCACACCTGGATCAAATACCAGCAGTTGCGTCTTTTTGGTAACATGTCATATAGGGATGCCACAACTTCTCAAACTTAGGCATTTGTTTCCGTTTAATAGCAGTAAGCCTGTTCAAATGATAAATACGAGCTAATCTCTGGGTGACTCTATGCATGGATAGGGCAAGAGGGTTCTTCCAACAACAGGCATCCTCACTTCGGGCTGCTATTATCACTTGCAAAGATAAAGCGACCTCTACGGAAGCTTCCTCCATCATATTTAATGGAAAAAACCCAAGGATTTCTGCTTATGCTCAGCCCTACTATTTCTCTTACTAAAGCTATTATCCCATCCCAAAGTTGTGATATAATTGGGCAATTCCACCAAATAAGTAGAAACATACCACTCTAAACACAATTTCTCCAACAGCTATCATCCAAAGAAGGGTAAAACATATGCAGTCGGGCTGGAGTTAGATACCAATGGTATAAGATTTTATAACTGTTTTCTACTATGGGAATTGAAATGGAACACCCTTTGATCATGATGAAACATTGATCCCAACGTTTATCATCTAACTTACAACAAGGTCTTTTTCCCACTTCTGTATATGTGTGGGTGGAGAGCTGGTGGTCTTTATTAAATATACGATATATTCTAGAAATCCCTTTAGTAATAGAACCTGCATTGTCACAAACCCTTCAAAAAGGGTCTTCCCCTGCTTCAAACTTCTCTTCACCAAGTTTTGAGATAAGAAGTGAGCAGCTTGTAAATAAAACTAATAGTCAGAGCGATCAAACTGGAATGTTTTTTTTGTAATTCCTGGAAGCCTCTGATTTACGTCCCATTCCAAAGATGCTCCAATCTACTACACCCTCTTTCTTCTCATCTCTTGCCCTTTTTGCCGAGGAGCCCGGTGTAAACTGTCTATTCATGAAGAGTGGGGATCTATAAAAATATTTCCAGTCATCCACCAAGTGTGATTTCCATTTATCCCAAATTTTTAAAGTCAAGGTAACCAGCAAGGGGATTGGCACTTGAGAATATTGAGCTTTACTAGATAGCCATACCAGATTACCTGGTGGCAACTCATTCAAAAGAGCAGTCACTAAACTTAAAATAAAATGTTTTCTACCTTTTCTATATGAGTATTTTATTTTTTATATTTGTCCAGGTTTTTTTCTGCCTTCAATGCCTTTCTTTTCTCCAAACTCCTTTGTCAGAGTCTCTTTTTCATTTTCTGTTTCTTCTCTTCTGTTTGCTTTTCTTCCTCCCCTGCATCTGTTTTTGATATTGATCTTTTCCTTTGATCTCATTTCTGCATCTCTATTCACTCATAGGGGCCGATGCAATAAATGAACGTAGAAAGCGGGCGCTGAACAGTCAGCGCCTCTGTCACATGTTAGGAGCAATGGACGGCCGGCACCATCTTAAAAAATGGCGTGAGCCATCCATTGCTCCTACCATGTGACAGGGGCCGGCCAATGGCCAATGGCACATGGTAAGGGCAAAGAGCCATCAGCACCATTTTGATTAGCGGCAGCTGATGGCCCGAGAGGGGGAGATTGCTCCTGAGACTCCTGCTGGATCACCAGGGACTTTAGGCAAATTTTGGGAGGGTCAGGAGAGTGGGGGATTGTAATTAATTAAATCTGAAGGGTTGGGGTGGGTTTGGGGGGCTTTTATGTGCCCTTTCTCCCCCCCAAAAAAACGATAAGAAAACCACATGAAATTTCGTGCAGGAGAGATGGTGATGTCAGAGTAGAAGGGTATGCCTCGAGGGAATACCTCAGAGAAGGAGATCCGGTAGTGGCCCGCAGGGCGGGGTATGCTGAGGAAGTCTCTTCGTAGCGGTGATAGGTCATGGCCTGCAGCGCAGGGCACATTGATGGAGTCTCTCAGTAGTGATGAAATTGTAGTGACCTGTAGTGCAGGAAATACCAAGGTAGCCTCTCTGTAGAGATGATATGGTAGTGGTCTGCAGTGCAGGGTACACTGAGGGATTCCCAGGAAGATGGCAAGGTGGAAATCTGAGGCACAGGAGCACGGAGAGGGTCGTGGAGTTGAAGCGGTAGTGGCTAGCTCCAGCTAGAGAGAATACAGTAGTTGCCCGAGGAACGGGGTACACCGGAGAGGATCCCACAAGAGTAGGTACAGTAGATCCATGGAGAAAGGTACTCTCTGAAGGGTAGTCTGATGAAGGGTCCTGAGGAGCGGGAGAGAAGGCAGTCCAAGGCAGCAGGCCCTCCGAGGAGCGGATAGCCAGAGACGAAGAACGGCCCCCTGAGGAGCCGAAAGCAGGAACAGGAAGTCAGTGGGCGAGAGCGGATTCAACAACGAGGGAACTCCTTGTTAACTTGTCAATAGGCAGGGCCAGCCGGTTTATGTACAACAGCGCGAGGGCGTCATCAGGAGGGGACGCCCCAGAGGTTCCCGCCATGATGCGAACAAAGGTGGCCCATGCGCGTGTGCGCGCCTATGTGATCCCTGGGGCAAGATGGTAGTCGGCATCACCCACGCTGTCCTGGGAACGCCAGGCAGGTCAGCAAATGCTGGCAGAGGTCGCCGTTCTCCCCAATGCTGTCAAGGCAGCAAAGAAAGAGGTGAGCATTAGTGGTTGCAGCCATTTGCGACCGGGCGTAACAACTTATTTATCTGGGTACTTTTTAAAATATAGTCGGTGCATGCAAGTTTGACTCATTCACACATCCCCTAATTGTTGTGCACACCAAACTTTTAAAATTCATCTTTAAATATATAAATAAACTCCTGTGAGCACGTCTGTTTAATCTTGCTAAAAAATACTTATTTACTTGGGTAAATCTCTGAAAATAGTACGCCTAATGAGCTTTACCAAATGCAATACTACTCTCATTTCAGGAAACATGTTAAAGTCTGGCTCTTCTGGCAGGCCTTTAATTCCACTCTGAAAACTGCCTCCACCCTAGAAAGCAGCTAAAAAGCTGGAACTTACATCCACCAACTGCTATAAGCCTGCTGCCCTGAGTGGCTGAGCAAGTTGCTAAAACCTATTGCCTTTCTGAAATGATGTATATTTATTTATAGAGATGTGAATCGAAACCGGAATTGGTTTGGTTCTGGTTCTGATTCAAATCTTATAATTTTTACGTCCGGCCCAATTGGCTTTTTATCGGCTGCGCCCGATCTGATAAACAAAAAACCCACCCTGACCCTTTAAAACTGACCCCTTAGCCTCCCCCACCCTCCCGACTCCCCCAAAAATGTGATCCAGTGGGGGCAAGGGGAGCAATCTCCCGCTCTCGGGTCATCGGCTGCGCTAATAAAAATGGCGTTGATGGCCCTTTGCCCTTACCATGTGACAGGGTATCCGTGCCATTGGCCGGCCCCTGTCACATGGTAGGAGCACTGGATGGCCGGCACCATCTTTAAAAATGCACCGGCCATCCAGTGCTCCTACCATGTGACAGGGGCCGGCCAATGGCACGGATACCCTGTCACATGGTAAGGGCAAAGGGCCATCGGCGCCATTTTTATTAGTGGCAGCCGACGGCCCGAGAGCAGGAGATCGCTCCCAGGACCCCCACTGGATCACCAGGTAATTTTAAAACGTTTTTGGGGGGGTCGGGAGGGTGGGGGAGGCTAAGGGGTCAGTTTTAAAGGGTCGGGGTGGGTTTTTTTTTAAATCGGGCCATCGGCGCCATTTTTATTAGTGGCAGCCGACGGCCCGAGAGTGGGCGATCGGTCCTGGGGCTTCCACTGGACCACCAGGTGATTTTAAAACGTTTTGGGGGGGGGGGTTTGGGAGGGTGGGGGAAGGTAAGGGATTAGTTTTAAAGGGTCAGGGTGGGTTTAGGGGTTGTTTTGATGTGCCGGTTTTCCCGCCCTCCCCCCAAATAACTCCCGTTAGTGGACACAAACCCGATTAACGATTTTTCATGATAAATCAGGGGAATTTCTATTGTATCGCACTCTTTAATGATTTTTGATGATTTAAAAAATATCAGATGGTATTTTAAATAGTCAAAAAACGATTCACATCCCTATTTATTTATAGACATTATTTTTTATTGTTATTTTCAAGTTTGTGCAACAGTTTAATGTGGGATAATCCTTGCTGAAAATCTATAACCCGCTTAACCAATACAGCTTCAGATTTTTCCACAGTATCTAGCCGTGATCCAATATTCTTGTTGTTAACAATTAAGGGCACAAGTTGAGAAGACATAGCTTTACCTAAGGCCTCTATAGTGACCCAAATAGATTCCAGGGTAAACTCTGAAGGTCCCACCAGCCTGAAGCTCCCTACCGAACCCAGGTCAGCAGAAGCAGAACCAGGCCTTCCAAATGAATTGTGTAAAGATCCTAACTCTTCTTGCATCATCAAAGTAGTGCCAGAAACTGCTAGGAAGTCTGTCTTCGCTACTGTGACGGTTGCATCTGCAGTAATAACTCTAGCCGCGTTCCCTGCTTCTGGGATAGTTGCACCCATGTCATAGGCATGCGACTCACCAAGCCATGATGAAAGAGTTCTGCTGAAAGCGGGATCTGGAGAAGGAGTTGGAGTCGCTGGGCTAAGAGTGGCACAAAACTCTGGAGAAGATGGAGGTGAACCTTCCCCCCAATACTTCCCAACTGGAACTGCGGCAGCAATAACACTCTCCGAATAACATAAGCATCCATTTGGTTCTAGAAGAGAAGACATGGTAGGTGCTGCAGGGCAACAAACATACCAGGACTTCCTTGTATGATCCATAGTAATTTGAAGAAAACAAAAACTGAGGTGCGAGAGGGATGCCTACTGGCTGCTATTTGCGATCTTAAATCACCCATCCCAGTGCTGTTTTCCAAGAACTATACAGAGAGATTCAAAAAGCAATGCATAGGGCCTAGAAGTGTTATCTCTCCCCCCCCCTTGAATATGGACACTAAATGGTCCATATTCAAAGGCATTTAGTTGGATAACTCCGAAGTTATCCAGCTAAATGAAGGTTTGGGCACTGATCTGGCTAAATTCTAGCCAGAAAACTTTTTATTTGACTAAAATTTAGCCAGATAATTTAGAGACATTCCAGTGGCATAATAGAGGAGTTCAGTGAGCCAGATAAATTATCCAGCAAACTCTGGTCACCCCATAGACTCATCCTAAAGTTAGCTGGATAAGTTTATCCAGTGGCCGAGCTGCACAGTGGCCGGATATGGGCCTCTTAGATAACATAACTGCTTGGGAAGATTTGGCTGTGTATGAGGTGTAGTTCCTGGGGTCTTTATTCAGGACTATCAGCCCAGGGGTTACATAGATATTTCTCTCTGTCTATCTATATATTTATATTTTAGTCTTTAATGAACAACACAGAGATGAATGGTGAGCATAAAACACAGAAAATCAAAGACTTCTATTTATATTTTAGTGCAAGCAGTATATTCATGTAATTTAATTTATTGTTCAGAGAGGACATTTTCATTTCAGCTGACTACTGAACTGCCTAGGGAAGAGAGAAAGAGGGAGAGAAAGGGATGAGAGAGAGAATGAATATGATTGATTGAGCATGTGTGTGTAGGCGGTCTGCACAGTAAGGTATGTGGAACATTTTACAATTAAAACAATAGAACAATTACATAAGAACAATTACTGTCAGGGTTTGAGCTGCAGTATATTTAAATCATAAGTTTCATTCAGGTTCTAAGCAGGATTTATTTTATAAGACAGGGTTAACAGAAATAGGGACACAGCTTCCCTTCACCACAGGGATTCAAAACTCAAATGCAAGTTCCCACAGGGTATGAATCAGTTCAGTCTCTCAGTAACAAGTCCAGTTAGTTCAAATGACTCACAATACATCCAGGATTTTGGTTCCAAGTAAACATAAGCAGATTCAGTTCACTGTACTCTCAAACAGATCCAGTTCAAGGTCAGAATATCCAAGTTCTTCTGGCAGAGGCGTAGCCCGAACTTATTTTCTTTTGGGGGGAGGGGACAAGGTCAACATGGGTAAGTACTAGGCATACAGGTCTGAACAAAGCTAGTTATACTCTTATCCACAAACAATGCCTTAAAGCTCAACTGACAATGGATTTCTAAGTAGTGTGCAACAGCTGTCATGCATCATATGTCAGACTTAAAATATTTTAAACTTAATTTCAAGCATTTACAAACAGTTAATCACCTAGTCACATAGGGCCCAATATTAAAAATTAAATGTTTATTACATTTTACCGGATAAGACTTTATCCGGTTAACTTAATGGGATATTCAGCAGCATGGCTATATTACCGAATATCCATGTATAAGTATCTACTCTATAACATGCTCTATAACAGGTCTAACTTATCTGATTATCTTAACCAGATAAGTCTGAATATTGCCATTTATCTGTTCAAGTTAATCGGATAAGTAGTGCCACCCCGATCCACCCATTCCCCACCCATTCACTATCCGGCTATCTACTTGGCTGGATAAGTGACTTATCCAGCTAAGTGGCAGTTGCTGAATATAGCTGGAAATTCAGTGACCATCACTTTGCCAGCAAACTAGCATTTCAAGATTGGCCTCATAACATTTAATTATATTTAAAGATGTTTACAAGGGGCAGTATCCTCTAACACTGATCAGACACAAATCTACTATAAAGACAAATATCTCAATAGGATGTCAATATCTTGCAAAGTGTGCTAAATCCCCACCTGATGTTATGTCAGAATTAATAAGAGAAAATATTTTTTTACTGAACACATAATTAAGCTCTGGAATTCATTGCCAGAGGATATGGTGAAAGCTATTAGTGTAGCTATGTTTAAACAAGGTTTGGAGAAGTTTCTGGAGGAAAAGTCCATAAACAATTATTAAGGTGGTCTTAAGAAAATCTGCTGCTTATCCCTGGGATAAGCAGCATGGAATCTATTTACCCCTTGGGATCCTGCCAGGAATTTGTGACCTGATTGGCCACTGTTGGAAACAAGATATTGGGCTTGATGAACCTTTGGACTGACCCAGTATGGCAAGTCATATGTTCTTATGTTCTTACCATAATTTAGCACACATCCTTCAACTTTGTTGTATAATAAAAAAAAGTTTTTTGAGAGGTCACATGATGTGATGATCCCGGATAGTCACAGATCATGTGTCTCTGAGTGCCAGTCCCCTAAAACAGGCAAAAATCAACTCCATCATCGGGCAGCCCTCTCTGCATTTCTCTGGGTAAGCTACCTTTATGTAAATAGACAGATATATGAAAAAAATCACCTGCGATTATCCCCGTTAAGGGGGGGGGGGGGATAAAGGAAAAGGAGAAATAAAAAATGATGGAAGACAAAATGGCTGCCAGGACTGTGAGCGCCTCAGGGTCTGCGATCAGCTCAGGAGTAATTACAGAATTAGGAGAGGCAGTGGTATTAGCATTATCAGAGAAACTGAGTTCTATATCTGAAGAAATAGCCAATTTGAAATCTACTTTGTCTGAACTGGACTCGAGGATTGACCAAGTGGAAGGGAGATTATCGCTTATAGAGGATGATGTGGTTGCAATGATACATCAAATATCAGCATTAGAAAAACTCATTGCATCACAAGAGGAAAAGTTAGAAGATCTTAGAAATCAGTCAAGAACAGGGAATGTTTGTTTGTTTATTTATTTATTTACGGTAATTAAGAGGGATTGTCTGCAAAATAGGTTTACCAGAATCTACTGAAGAATGCAATCTATCGTCCTTTTTAGAGAAATGGTTGCCAGAGTCCCTGAGTGTACAGGATTCGCGAGTAGACCTTGTGATAGATAGCGCATGTCGCTTTGGTAGCAAAAGGGAGGGAGACTCTTGCCTGAGGGTGACCATTGTAAAATTTTTGAATTTCACTCAAAAACAACAGATAATGCAAACATACCGCAAAAATAAAGAATTGAAACACCAAGACAATCTGGGTCATTTATTTCAAGACTACTCACATAGGGCCGGATTTTAAAAGCCCTACGCGTAGGGGGGGTTACGCGCATCGGGCGTATTTTTAAAAGGCCCGGAGACACGCGTAAAGCCATGGGACACATGTAAGTTCTGGGTCTTGCAAAAAGGGGCGGTTCAGGGGCCGGGCATGGTGGCCTGGGGGCAGGGCCAGAGGCCTCCGACAAAGCAGCCATTTGCCGCTGTGTTGGAGGATCATGTGCTGGCAGTCTGCCGGCAGGCGCAAAAGGTAAGACAAAGGTTGGGGGTGTTAGAGTAGGGCTAGGGGGGAAAAGGTTAGGAGTAGGGGTGGGAAGGTCAGGCTAGGGGGAAGGGAACGGGGGAAGGCAGCGCAGCTCGGCGCACAGAAGGTGCATAATTGTGCATCCCCTTGAGCGTGCTGAACCTCGATTTTATAACATGTGCGCATATGTTATAAAATCGGGTATACATGTGTGCACGCTGGGTAGCGCGCGCACCTTTTAAAATCTACCCCATAAAGTCTTATTGAAATATTAAGGGCCGGATTTTCAAAGGGTTAAGTGTGCAGGGCCTATTTTCAAAAGGCCCGGTGACACGCGTAAAGCCCCGGGACGCGTGTAAGTCCCGGTGCTTTATTAAAGGGGCAGGGGTGTGGGCGGGGCAGGGGCAGGGCCAGAGGCCTCTGACATAGCGGCAAATGGCCACACATGCATGTACAGGTGGGTTGCCTCCTCCACACATGGGGGGAGGGGATTTTTTTCAATTATGTACGGCGAAGAGATAGACTTCTTCCCAGTTCCCTCCCAGTCCGCTCCAATTAAGGAGCGGACTGGGAGGGAATTTCCTTAGCCCCCTACCTAACCTACCTCCCTGTTTCCCTCTCTACCCCAAACCCTAAATCTACCCTAGCTATCCCTTTTTTTTTTTTTGTAACTTACTTCGTGTCCCAAGTAGAAGTAGATTGCGCACGCCGGCTGGCTCCCAGCACGCGAGTCATTGGGACAGCGCAAAATGGCGCTGTCCCAGCCGGCCCCGCCCCTCCCCCAGCCCACTCCTTTTGTGAACCCCGGCACTTCTGTGTCATTCTTTATCATCTCATTTTTACATTCCATCTCGTGCACTCCAGGAATCCACCTCACCAAGAATCTTATTGGATCTCCACTTTCTGCTTTCTCTGGGAGCCCCACGATCCTTAAATTGTTGTGATGGCCCCGGTTCTCTAGGTCGTCCATTTTCTCCTTGACTCTTTTATAAGCTAATTCTAGGATATCCAACTGCCGGTTATTTGCAGCCTGGGTGGCCTCCACCTCCTCCATGTGCTCGAACACGCTATCCAGTTATGCACTTATTTCACTCACATGTGAAACTAATTGCCCAACTTTGTCCACAATGGACTCTAATTTGGCTTCAAGATTTTCATGAATTTTATTCCCCAGTTGAGCCATATCGGCCTTCAATGCCTCTACCATCTCTGTTGGAAGGGTAGCTTCTGATGCGGGCTCATCCTCCGATGCCATTTCTTCTCCTACTGATACCTGCTCAGCAATATCCCTTTTGCACGATCTCTTGGTTGGATCACTTGTTCACCCCAAATCATGGGCAGTGATTTATTGGGCCCCCTTGTCAGATATATTTCTGCAAATTTGTAAGTAGCAGAACTGGCTGGAAGTATATAATATAGTGGTGGAAGACCAGGAGTGAGGCAGACACACAGCCACACATGCTAGCACTCCATCAAGTGACCCCCTTTCTTCAGTGTCTTTTCTGAGGTTAAAAATATGGTCTAATTGGTATTATTAAAGGAGGGAGGGGGAAAAAGGGGCAAGGGCTGGGATGGGATTAGTCATGGAGGGAAAAATGTGTTTGTAAAATATTACTATTAATTACTCGTGTTTGTTTGAGTGGAATATATTTGTCTGTTGATTGTAAAAATTCAATAAAGATGTGTACATAAAAAATCTTTAATCATCTGTAATAATAAAAAAAGTAAATACTTTTGAAGTCTTCATTTTGCGGTTCATATTCAGCAACATTTTTCCTAACTCACAAGTTATAGCCTAAATGTTGACTTTTGAATGTTTGGGCACATATCCGGCTAAACTTTAGCCAAATATCACAAAAGGCAAAGTGGCACCAAAAGTGGCCTCAGCATGTTAAGGCACTATGAAGGAGGAATGAAGCAGAAAAGGTGGCAGGAAAATCCCCAAGGCACTGATAAAGGGACAAAGCAGTGGAAAGAGTGGCATTAATACTTGAAAAGTACATGAGAGATGTACTTTCATCCCCATTATCCTCAAGGTGTAATTTCTGAGATTCGGCAGCAAGGCACAGTGGCAGAGGGAACCCAAAACGTGTAAAGTCTGGGCCTGGCAGCAAGGCTGAGTGGCACAAAGAACATGAAGGGTTAGCATGAGGGGAAGAGCAGCAAGGCAGAGTGGTATGGCTGATGCCAGTCATTCTGTTCAAGCACACTTGCCAATTGTCAAAATCAGAACAAGAGAATGAACTTTGATAAGTATCATTTTCTGGAAATAAGCTTTGATTGCATTCACTGCTGGAACATGATCTAGCTTCTGGATGGAATATTGATTTTCTTGTGAACTGGGCTTTCTGAAGGAGCTTGTCATTACACGCAGGATATCTAAATGGTTTCTCTAATAAGTGTGGTGTGGTTTTCCTGGAAAGTGGTAAGTATTGCTCTATTTAGAAACTATTTCCTATATTCTGCACCTGAACCCTCACTGTTCTATTTTCTCATTTTTTGGTTTTGCATGACTGTTCTCTTACTACAGTAATCTAAACTCTTTAAGATATTCTGTAAATGGTTTCTCTTGAGCATCTTTTCCCTTGTGCCTATATTTCTTCCTTCTGAATGAGGGCTTCTTTGGACAAACCACTCAAGTACAATCAACTATCAAACAGGGTGGGAGACTCAGGCCGAGAGGGTGGAGGGGTTGGAGAAAAGGAAGAAGTGTAAAATAGGTGTTGTGCTTTGGTAGTAAAACCTGTATCTTTTTTTAACTTTTCAAATTTTTGTTCTGGGGACAAAACACCCCAGTATAACAAACCAAGAAGAAAGCAAATGTGGTAAGAACACACCAAAACTCCAAAAGAGGGTGCCAGCAACAGTGAGATGAATAGGGATGTGAATCGTTTTAGGACGATTAAAATTATCGTCCGATAATTTTAATATCGTCTTAAACCGTTATGGAACACAATACAATACAGATTCTAACGATTTATCATTATAAATCGTTAGAATCGTGAGCCGGCACACTAAAACCCCCTAAAACCCATCCCCGACCCTTTAAATTAAATCCCCCACCCTCCCGAACCCCCCCCCCAATAACTTAAATAACCTGCGGGTCCAGCGGCGGTCCGGAACGGGCTCCTGCTCCTGAATCTTGTTGTCTTCAGCCGGCGCCATTTTCCAAAATGGCGCCGAAAAATGGCGGCGGCCATAGACGAAAAAGATTGGACGGCAGGAGGTCCTTCCGGACCCCCGCTGGACTTTTGGCAAGTCTCGTGGGGGTCAGGAGGCCCCCCACAAGCTGGCCAAAAGTTCCTGGAGGTCCAGCGGGGGTCAGGGAGCGATTTCCCGCCGCGAATCGTTTTCGTACGGAAAATGGCGCCGGCAGGAGATCGACTGCAGGAGGTCGTTCAGCGAGGGAGGGTGGGGGATTTAATTTAAAGGGTCGGGGGTGGGTTTTAGGGGGTTTTAATGTGCCGGTTTTTTGATTTTTCGATTTTTCAATTTTTAACGATTTTTAACGATTTTTCACGATATTTTACCCCCCCAAACGGCAACAATACGATTCCCTCCCCCTCCCAGCCGAAATCGATCGTTAAGACGATCGAGGACACGATTCACATCCCTAGAGATGAACCTTTGATGGCATCTTGAGTAGCAAACTGGCACCAAACATGGCATCAGCATCCTACAGCATCACGAAGGGGGAACAAAGCAGAAAAGTTGGCAGAAAAAAAACCTCAAGGCACTGATAAAGGGGCCAAGCAGCACAAATAAACAAGAAAAATTCAAGATGTAAGGTCTGGGTACGACAACAAGGTGCAGTGACAAAGAGAACTCCAACATTTAAGGTCCGGGCATGGAAACAAAGCTGAGTGGCATAAACACCTCTGAGGTGTAACATAGAGGGGTATGGCAGCAAGGCAGAATAGCATGCGAGATGCCAGTTATTCTGATGAAGCATGCCTATTATCAAATTTAGTACAACAAAATGGCCAGTGATAAGATAATTTTTTTAAATAAGCTTTTATTGCAATCACTGTGTTTTGCTTGCCGGCCTCACTCACCCGATGTTGCGCAGAAGACTGCCCTGGGTTCCCTCATAGCAGTGGGGAGCTACTGCCACCATACCCCTACACCTTCTTGGCCCTCAGTGTTGAGGTGCTCAGCGGCTGCCGATGCCACTGTCCCCCATGTAGCTCTGAATGCCGCCAGCACCGCTGCCGATTCTGCTCCTGCATTGGACTCACTAGGTACGCACGTGTGCTGCTCCTCCAGATTTAAAGGGCCCAAGGTAGGAAATGTTCCGCTGCCCTCCTCCATGACATCATCGGCTTTGCAGTATAAGAGGACTTCCTGGGCAATGCTCCAGTGCCCTGGCAATAGGTCTCCTCACTAAGAGTAGTGGATTTCCATTCTTGCATTCCTGTATTCTTGTGTTCCTTGCCCTCCTTCTTCATTCCTTGGACTGATTTTGGCTTTTTGCCTGGAACTTGACTACGAGCTATGTTGCCTGCCATGACCCTTGCCTGGAACTTGACCACAAACTACGCCACCTGTCTTGACCATTGCCTGACCTACAACTTTGAGCTACTGCCTGCTCCTGCCTCCGACCTGTGCACTGGCTTCATCTCTTTACCCAGACTTCCATTGCTGCAGAGACCCACCTAAGTCCAGGTGGCCCCAGCACCCAAGGGCTCAAACTAAGGGGAATGTGGTTTAGTAGTGGAGAAGCTGCAGCTGAGCCTCTGCTTTTCATCAGCCTCGCCTACCAACTGTGGGGACCTGTGGGGCTCCTCCCCTCAGGTACCGTCAACTCTCCCTCGGTCCAAGGATCCACTAGCTTAACACATTGATGGAACTTGATCTAGCTGCTGGGTGGAATTTTGATTTTCTTGTCAAATAGGCTTTCCAAATGAAACAGATATCACATTCAGTACGTGCAAATAGTTTCATAAATGAGTGTGATAAAGTTTTATATTAAGGTGTGAGAGGTTTTTTTAATTTAGAAAATATTTCCCTTATTCTGCATCTGAACTTTTGCTATTCCATTTCCTGATTTTCTGGATTTGCATGAGTTCTCTCTGCCTGACTGATACTTTTAACACCCTCTAAACATGGAAATTGTTTCTCTCCTCTATGTTTTCTGTTTTGCTTGTATTTCTTTCTTAAGACTGAAGGCTTTTATGGAGAAACCACTGCAGTATAATCAACAAACAAACAGGATAGGAGAACCATTGCAGAGGGGTTAGAATAAAACAAAGAACCGTAAGAACATAAGAACATAAGAATTTGCCATAGCGAGTCAGACCAAGGGTCCAGCAAGCCTAGCATCCTGTTTCCAACAGTGGCCAATCCAGGTTACAAGTACTTGGCAAGTACCCAAACATTAAATAGATCCTATGCTAGTAATGCCAGTAATAGCAGTGGCTATTCCTTAAATCAACCTCATTAACAGCAGTTTATGAACTTCTCCTCCAAAAACTTATCCAAATCTTTTTGAAACCCAGCTAGACTAACTACCTTAATCACATGCTCTGGCAATGAATTCCAGAGTTTATTTGTGTGTTGAGTGAAAAATATTTTTTTCCGATTTGTTTTAAATGTGCTACTTGCTAACTTCAAGGAGTGACCCCCTAGTATGTGTGTCATCTGAAAGAGTAAATAACCAATTCACATTTTCCCATTGTAGTTCTTTCATGATTTTATAGACCTCTATCATATTCCCTTCCTCAGCCATCTATTTTCCAAGCTGAACAGCCCTAACCACTTTAGCCTTTCCTCATAGGTGAGCCACTCCATACCCTTTATCATTTTGTTTGCCCTTGTCTTTACCTTTCCTAGTGCAACTATATCCTTTATGAGATGTGGTAACCAGAACTGCACCCAGTACTCCAGGTGTAGCCTTTCTATGGAGCGATATAGAGGCATTATGACATTCTCTGTTTTATTCACCATTCCCTTCCTAATAATTCCTAACATTCTATTTGTTTTTTTTACTCACCATAGCACACTGAGCTGACAATTTCAATGTATTATCCATTATGCTAGAGGAGAGGGGAAATTACTTTTTCTAAATTTTTCACTTATTTTCTGGGGAAAAGCAAATACCCCAGTGCAACAAAGTACCAAACTGCAGCAAACAAAACAAAGGTCCAAAGCTCTGATGCTTATACGTATTAAGCAGACATAGCAGGTAGGCAGAGGAGGAACACCAATACCTCTGTGGTAGTATAAGGGGCATGGCAGGTAGGCATGTGTCTGCAAGTCCTCTAAGGTGGTATAAGGGGCAGGTAGCCATGTGCTAGCAAGTCCCCTATGGTAGTACTAAGAGTATGGCAGATAGGCATCAAGCAGCAAGTCCTTATGGTGATGCTAGGGGTATGATAGCTGGGCTTCAGGCAGCATGTCCCCTATCCTGCTACTAGGGGTATGATAGTGGTGTGAGCCAGCAAGTCCCCTTTGGTAGAATTCGGGGTTTAGCAGGTAGGCATGTGTCAGGAAGTACCCTATAGTGAAATTAGGGGCATGGCAGGAGGCATGTGCTAGCAAGTTCCCCATGATGGAATTAGGGGAATG
Organism: Rhinatrema bivittatum; assembly: GCF_901001135.1. NCBI lineage: Eukaryota > Metazoa > Chordata > Amphibia > Gymnophiona > Rhinatrematidae > Rhinatrema > Rhinatrema bivittatum. The sequence goes on along the minus strand of NC_042620.1, from coordinate 202,986,766 downwards.
GCAGCTAGACATGAGGCAGAAAGCCCCCTGTGGTGGTACTAGGGATATGGTACGCAGGAATCAAGCAGCAAATTTCCTATGGTAGTACTAGGGGTATGACAGCTGGGTTTCAAGCAGCAGACAGACATGAAAATGACCTCAGAAGGAATTCACATTTTGCACAGCACATCTCAGACATGCTCACTCTTCAAGATTAGTGTCCCTGAATTCACTGAGCAGCAATAGGTTAGTCTAAAATGATGCTTCACTGAGATACATTGACTCCTGGACAACATGTCCTCCCAAGGTCTGACAACACATGCATGACTTTCTGGGCTGGCTGCCAATAGCTATACTGTAATAATTCCTAACTGACTGTATTGCATCTGTTATTCTCCATAGACTTTAATGGCCATAGAAATGAAAGGGGGAAAATGAATGATATGAATAGGATTCATTTAATTCAAGGGTCCCTCTCAATTCATTTTGGGATCCCCCAAAAGAAACAAATTAGATCCAGTTTGTTTCAGAATGCCCATTTGTTTTAAACAAATGCAAATCCCTAGTGGCTGCATTATTGAATATCCATCCAAAGTTAGCCGGATAAGTTTATCTGGCTAACTTTGCAATCCAACCACTGACTGAATATTACCCCGTTTCTATTTTTTGCAGTTTATAAACATACAAGAACAATATCATGTAAAAAGCAAACAAAGAACACATTACAGAAACATCAGATCCAATCATATAATAATTGGCAAATATTAATCCATACTTTTATAAATCCCCTAGCTGGAGATCCAAGAAGAAAAAAACTCTAGTAAAGAAAAACATAAGAAAAACTACTTTACAACAAAAGCAACTAAATCAATTAAATAACTAGGCATGTGCAGAGGAAAAATTTCATTTCATTCATTTCATAGGTCAGTCTTTTGGTTCCTTTAAAACAATTTTTTTTCATTTATTTGTTTTATTCATTCATTTCTTTCCCATTATAGTCAATAGGGGAAGCAATGCAGCCTATTTTAAGCTCCCAAATTGGGGAGATCCAGGAAACTACAGGCCAGGGAGTCTGACTATCATCTGTGCCAGGCAAAATAGTAGAAACTATCATAAAGAACAAAATTACTGAACATATAGATGGGCATAATTTAATGGGACAAAGCCAACATGGATTTAGCCAAAAGAAGTCTTACACAGTAACATATAGTAACATAGTAATGACAGCAGAAAAAGACCACCTGGTCCATTCAGTCTGCCCAGCAAGCTTCTTATGGTAGTAACTGCCACTCCGTGCAGATTACCCCCAAGCCTTATGTTAAGGGTATTAAAATTAAATATCTAAACCACACAACTATCAAACCCATACCAAAATTACTGCTAGAACATTTTTGCAGGGTGAGCAACCTTCCTGATAATTCATATGATGCTGCTGCTTGAACGTTCCTTGCTTTTGGACTTGGGTCCAGGCCTAGAAGCCTATGCCTTGCATAGAGCCTAGGCCGAGGTCGCAGCGACCTACCCCAGCCTAGGTGTACATGAGGCTGAAGTTTCAGCCAGGGAGCAGGCCTCAAAGCCTGGTTCTGTTGCCTAGGTTCAGGCCGAAGCCTCAGACTTGCATAGGCCTATGCAAGGCCCAGGCTTTGGCCTGGAACTAGGCCTTGGCATCAGATCCCCCCTGGGCGCCGGGAAGGATCCTGGCCCCTGCATTTTTTTGGGTGGGAGGGATGGGTGGGGGGGGTGCTGGAGGCCTCCGGAGGTCCTGTTTCTTTTTTTTTTTTTTTGTTGTTTTTGGGGGATTTTTTAAATATTTATTTCAGGTTTAACTAAATAAACAAAACAAACATTAGATGAAATTAAATTTGTGGGTAAACAACCCCCCCCCCCCCCAAAAATGAAATGAAATTTTTTTCTTCTTCCCACCCCTACTGACAACACACTAAAGGGATAACAATACTATGTCTGGAGGTATTTATTTTCCCATGTTAACTTAGAGCTGGAGATAGAAAAGAGAGGACTACAGATTTTGAAATACTAAAGGCATAGTCTTATAGTACAGAGATCTGGGTTGGAGTTTGGAACTGTATTCTGCAAAGATTCAGATTACTGATATTACCATAAGGGATAAAGTGTAAAATACGTCACATCAGGAGACCTTTCTTAAGGGATCTAGATGTCTCTTTAACTGGTCCATTATTTAGTGTGTTCTTTTATTTTGGGATGAGAGCTGGAGAGTTATAGGTAAACTGAAAGCGGTCTCATTCCAAGTAGCATCCTGGAGCTGGCCAGTTGCTGGAAAGGGAAGGGCTACACACCATACAAGCATTGAGTTCTTGTTGCTGTTTTGATCCAGTTTGTAGTAGAAAAGAGCCTTTCTATAGTGCAGATCATTATTGATGGTGCGATTAGTGCTCCTAAAATGGTATTGATATCAGGGAAATGTCAACATTACAGTTTTTAGCACTCAGATTAATGATGGATAATTTGTATCTTCAGCTACTTCTCATTTTATCTACTGAACAAAGACAGTAAATTTTGCTTCTTTTATGGTGATGCTGTACAAAGTGCATGGAGATTGCAGACTTTCCCTTTGGTCACAGGTCTTGGATACTGGCATTCAGGTAGCAGAAGCTTTAATCATCCTGAAAACAATTATTCAGGTCAGATTTCTGAGAGTCAATAATCTCTTTCCACAGACAGAGAGAGCGAGCTATTATTTAAGTTGTTACATCATACAAATAAATGTCCAATATTTTTTGCGAAGTATAGCAATGTCAGCTGTATTTGTTGGAGGGGGTATAAGGATGTGGGTTTGTATATCAACATGCGGTGGTTCTATAATATAATTCAATCCTTTTGGGCATTGGTACACTATGATATACAGCTGATTGTGCAGAGGAATATTTCTTGGATGCTTCAACTGTGGCTTTTGGGTCTCTGGGTTAATCTGGATATGATTAAGTGTACTATTTATTTAGATTTTTATATTCCACTTTTTGCACTTTTGTTTTAAGCACATTACATTCAGGTACTGTAGGTATTTTCCTATCCCCAGAGGGCTTACAATCTAAGGCCTAGATTTATCAATCTGCCATGGCCGCGCCCTTCCATCCATACAATTTATTGGCTTCCCACACCAAAGTTGGGTCATATCATATACATACACATATACAGTATATATAGATACATATGTATGCATAGATAGATAGATAGATAGATACACCACAAATAGGAATCCTGGATTTATGGCCTGGTGTCAAATTCTCTCACCAACCAATCAGCTGCTGAACCATTTGCCAAGTAGCAGGCAATTACCCTGCCAACCAGAAGCTCAAAGTTCCAGTTTTGATTCTCTTCAGGTTGCTGAAAGGAGCAAACAGATACCTACAAAGAAACACCAAGAGAGGCAGCTAGCACACCACATCCAGACAAGGACAGAAAGGCAGAGACACCAGAGAGAGATGGAGAGAGACACAGACACACCACAGACAGAGGGTCGATGCAAGACAGTGTGCTCAGCTGAGCGCACTGTATAACCCGCACTCCGATGCGGGTTAAATAGGCGCTAATCCACCCCCTAATGCAATAGGGGGATTAGCGCCTATTTAACCCGCGTCGGACGCGGAGTGAATATAATAGTGCTCATCACATGCAAATACATGTGAATGATCCTATTACTCATTCACTCCGCATGCAAAAAAATAAATGTGCGACTCAGACGCACATTTATCGCTCAGCTATTAACGCCCGCTTTCCACGCTTTAAATTGCATCGGCACCAGAGACAGGTACAGACACACCAGGCATACCCAGACAAATACAAGGAGACACATACATCCCACATCAATGCACAGCTACTGCTCTCCCAAGGGCAGAGAGATAGACAAACACCACACCCAAACACAGAGGGGCCGATGCAATCAATTTGTGTAGAAAGTGGGTGCTGAACAGTCAGTGCCCACTTTCTTAAAGTACCCCAGGCACCCCCAAGGGGGGTGGGGGCGCCATGCAGTATTTAAATTAGGGGGTTTCGTTAGCAAGGAGGCGCTAGGGGCACACAATCGGTTTCTCTAACTCGGTCGTCTGCCAGTTAGGTAAAACAGACGCTGGAGGTTCAGGAAATGAACGCTTGTCAGTTGAGCTCTGTTTCCTGCACCTGACTATCAACTGTTTTGTTTTTAAACCTTTTTTCTTGTTAATAAAATTTATTTCAGCATTTAAAACAAGTACAGAAAAGCATTTTTTTCTGCTTTTTTGTATTTGTTTTACATTTGCTCAGCTATTAACGCCTGCTCCAGGCAGGCATTAATTGCTGAGTGCTAAATGTGCGTCCTAGACACACATTTTTTTTTTTGCATCTGGAGTGAATGCAAATAGCCTCAGTCACTTGCATTTGCATGTGATTAGCGCTATTAGACTCACTCTGCATCAGAATAGATGCTAATCCCCTTATTGCATTAGGGGATTAATTAGTGCCTATTCAACCCGTGTCTAAATGCGGGTTATACAGTGCTCTCGGCAGACAGAGACACAGGCAGAGGAGCCCAAGGAGAAACACACCACATCCAAAGGGACACAGCTATATCACCTTACACAGAGAAATACACATTACAACAAACAAACCACAGGTCACAACACACCCAGATAATGAGACAGACACACTAAGTGACAGATACACAAACCATGCCCAGACACACAGAGAGAGGCTGCCACATCACGACACAGTCACACAGAGAATGCAGATACCCCATAACAAGACACACCACATTCAGAAGCACAGGCGAACAGATCACACTACAGTCACAGATATCCAACACACAAACAGTCCAAAGAGACACACACCACACCACCATACACACAGTAAATCTTCTATAATAAGGTTACATATGCAGAACATAGACAGACATTCACCTAAATCAGAATAAATAGAACATCATCCAATAATTAAAAACTCATGCACAAATTTTTATAATTTCCTAAACATCGCTAAAATATTTCAATATCAGCAGCCACATTAAATAAAACTCAATAATTAAAACTAATAAAGATTTTAAAACTTCTTGCCCTCCACATGTAATCCTGAGATTGTCTTGGACTGGGGAGGGTGCACACACACACACACACACACACACACACACACACACACACACTCAAAGATGACTTTTCAAAGGACTTACGCATTTAACTGTAAAATACTATTGTAGCAATTTTCAAAAGCCCACTTTCACAGGTAAAATGAGAGACATAGGGCTTGAGCTTCATGGGCTTTACATGTGTAAATGCACTTTACCTTTGAAAATTTGCCTGACTGTAAGCATATTTATGTATGTGTGTGCTCCCTGTCTCTTATACATTTCCTATCTCTCTCAGATACACACACACACACATGCTTCCTCTGTCTGTCTCTCTCTTTCACACACACACATGCATAGGCTTCCTCTGACTCTCTCATATATTACTCCTGGGGGAATTCTTTGCAAAAAAATTTAAAATTCTAAGCACAAAAACTGAAAATTCTGCAAAATTCTGCAAACTTTATATTGGTCAAAATAACACAATTTACATGACAGTCTTTAAGTAATTACATTTTAAATTATTACAGAAAAAATTACTTAAAGTTGCAGAATTTTAAATATTTTGAGCAGAATTTCCCTAGAAATTCACTGTAAGAGTGACCCTTCCACATACACACATCCCCTCATACAGGGCCCTCTCTCTTGCATACACACCCACACAAGCTCCCTTTCTCTTTCACACTACATCCTCACACAGGCTACCTATGTCTCTATTTCATGCAGCCCTTCACACAGGCTCTGTCTTACACATACACAATCCCTTCACACAGGCTAGCACCCTCACATACACACGAGCTCCCAATCTCTCACACACATACACACTCCTTAACAATCTCCTCTTATAGGCTCCCTCTCTCCGAAACCCACACTCAAGCATCCCCCCTCCCACCCTCTCTTACCTCCCATGCTCTCTCTCACACCCTCCTGCTCTCTGTCACCCTCCCCTCATATAGGCTCCCTCTCTGAAACCCACACTCAAGCATCCCGCCCACTCCCCCCTTAGCAACCAAGCTGTCTCTCACCCTCCCCCACCCCCTCTCCTCTCTCACACATATTCTCTCTCACAGGCATCCCCCTCCCCTCATGTAGGCTCCCTCTCTCTGAAACCCACACTCAAGCATCCCCCCCACCCACCTCTCTTACCTCCCATGCTCTCTCTCACATCCTCCTGCTCTCTCACCCTCCCCACCCCCCCTTACCAACCATGCACTCTGTCACCCTCCCCTCTCTCACACACACACATTCTCTCTCACCGGCATCCTCCCCCCCCCCATGCTCTCTCTCACCCTCCCCTCCCCAAAGCACATTTTCTTTCACCAGCATGCTGCGGGACGTGCTCCATTCGCGGTGAAGATGAAGGCCCGGCACGCCGTTCGCAGCACACAGGGCCTTCCCTTTTCACCCTGAACGGCACGCCGGGCCTTCATCTTCACCGCGAACGGAGCGTGTCCTGCGGCACATGGGGGCCTTTCCTTTTCGCCTCAAATGGCGCACCGGGCCTTCATCTTCACCGGAAATGGGGACGCGCTCCGATCACGGCGAAGATGAAGGCTTGGTGCACCGTTCGCGTCGAAAAGGGAAGGCCCCTGTGTGCCACGATCGGTGCGCCGGGCCTTCATCTTCACCGAGAATGGAGCACATCCCGCGGCACAAGGGGCCCTTCCCTTTTCACCGCGAACGGCGCACCGGGCCTTCATCTTCGCTGTGAACGGGGACGCACTCTGTTTGCTTCCTCTGTTTCCCTCACACAACACTTATGCACTTCCTTTCTTTTATACACGTCTCTCTCACGTACACACACATTTCCTCTGTCTTTTACACACACATGCACACACACACACACACACTTCCATGGCTTCATCTGTCTCATTCACACACACACATACACACACACACTCACCCTTCCTCTGTCTGTCTCTCTCTCATACACTTTACAGGGCCTCACGCGATTAAGAAGTTGAGGATGGAGGCATGCAATTTGTAGTGTCAGCCAACAGAACTAGGCAATACTTACCTTTATTTTACGATGGTTAGATGTATGCAGAAGCAGCAATTTTAGTTTTTGAGGGTTGCACTGGCAACGCCGCCTATGTGGGACTTAGCAATGTCTGGAACAGGAGAGGAGTGGATGTGGAGAGATGGCCGGGCGAGCTCAAGCTCAAAGGGAGAGAAGCAGCAGGAGGCCAGATGGTGTGACTAATTAACGTGACAGTGAAGCAGCACTGTAGGCAGGATGTTGGGCGAGTGGACCCTTGGACCAAGAAGAGGTTGACACTACCTGAAGAGGGGAGCCCTGCAGGTCCCCGTCATCAGCGGGTGGAACTGGACAGTGCGGAGACCCAACAGGCCCTTCACCACTACCAGCCTTCGTTCCCCGCAGGTTGAGCTCTTGGGTGCCAGGGCTAGAAGGACTTAGGTGCAGGTCTCCAGTGCTGAATGTTCCCTCAAAAGACAGTCGATGGAAGAAAAGTCAGGACGTTCCAAGGGTCTGGGCAGACGGCTAGCAACGGAATTCGGCAGGTGGGCCAAGGGTCGAGGCAAGCAGCAATCAAGCAAGTCCAGGAAACATACGAAGGTCAGGGCAGGTGGCGATCAAGTAAATCCAGGAAATATACCAAGGTTGGGGCAGGCGGCGATCAAGCAAATCCAGGAAGAAGTCTGAGGTCAGAGCCAAGAGTCAATCCAAGGAAGACAAGACAACAGGATCAGGAGCATGGGGTCAGGAACACAGAGTCAGGCAACCAGCTACTCGCACGGAGTTTGATCTGTTGCAGAGGCTAGGAACAAGGGCAGGACCTGGTCTTAAATAGCTTGGGAGCGCTGGCGTCATCAGAGAGGTCCACGGAGGTTTTCCCACCGTGGCCCCTTTAAGAGGAGGGGAGGGGTGTGCACGCAAGCCTAAGGGACTGCTGGTGAATGCAGGAAGCTGGCAGCGATGGCCTCAAGCTGCAGAAACGAGGTGGAGCGTCGGCAGAGGCAGAGGGTTCAACTGCACGTGCCGTGGATCGGCAGCGACTCCTAAGTGGTGCGGGGGGGGGGGGAATCGTGGCAAAGAGAGGAGAGCGCGGCTGGCTGCGGGGCCCCGTGGCCGGCAAGCGCAACACAGGAGCCACCACACACAGGAAGATCTGGAGCTGAGGAGAAAACTGATCTCAGCAATGACATGCAGTGCAGCAAGATTGAGTCCTAACTTAAGGAAGGGGACAGAAAGGGGGAGCAAGGGAGGATCAGAAGGGGGAAGCAAAGGAGGATCAGTAAGTGTGGGATGCTGAGTAGACAGAATTCCCGCCCCCTGTTGATTGTAACTTTGACTTATTCCTGCTTTGGTTATCTCTCGTTTACGTGAATTTGTTACTCTAGTTTTTTCCCTCTGTTAAACTGTAAACCGATCCGATATGGTAATCTACTATGAAGGTCGGTATATAAAATTGTTAAATATAAATAAATAAATAATTGGAAAACCTCCTAGCTGCAGCAGGAAAAACAGTCCTCTCTCTTCTGTGGCTATGCCAGTCGCCAAAAAGGAAACAGCAAGCAGCTGATTGGTGCAACATCACTACTGCTGATTGGCTACTGTCCTGACAGCTATGATTTGGGGAACTTCACAATATGGAAATTCCTCCTTGTGTCTCTCTTTACAGATCCTTCCGACTCAGCACTGCAACGTTTTCTAACTGCTGCATGCGGGCCCTGGAAGCTCCTTCATTCCTCCCCATTTTGCTCACCCCAGCTCTAGCGTATGCTAGAAGGGATCAAAATCCAAAAATCCCTCTCTCATCAGATGGTGCAAAATTTCTTTCCAAAACAGTTTCCAGTAGTTCCACCCACTGTTTACTGGTTGTGGGAATGCAACCACTATAGCAGTCATTGCACACTGTTTACTGGTCATGAGAGAGCAACACTAGCCAAAACTCAAGTCCTACTAGAGAGAGTACTAGTCAAAAAATATTTCCAAAAACTTCTCTTGGGAACTGGTTAAAAGATAGAAAACAGAGAGTAGGACTAAATGGTACATTTTCTCACTGGACAAAGGTGAATAGTGGAGTGTCCCAGGGATCTGTTCTGGGACCACTGCTTTTTATTATATTTATTAACGACCTGGAAATGGGGATAATGAGTGAGGTGATCAAATTTGCAGATAACACAAAATTATTCAAAGTTGTTAAATCACAAGAAGATTGTGAGAAATTGCAAGAGGACCTTACAAAACTGGGAGACTGGGCATGCAAATGGCAAATGAAATTTAATTTGGACAAGTACAAAATGAAGCACTTAGGGAAGAGTAACCCAAATTATAGCTACAAAATGCAAGGTTCCACATTAGGAGTCAAGATTCAGCAGCAGCCAAGAAAGCAAATAGAATGCTAGGCATTATTAGGAAAGGAATGGAGAATAAAAAAGAGATTATCTTAATGCCTCTGTATCGCTCCATGGTACAACCTCATCTTGAATATTGCTAGAGGTTGAGTTTAAGTTAAAGGATTGTATTAAATTTTATTTGCAATCTGTTAAACAAGCAAAAAAAAAAAAAGAATTTTAGAAAGTTTACTTGCAAAATCAGACAATAGACCTAAAGAGCTTTTCAAAACTATTTCTCAAATATCAGGTTTCAAATCATCAAAAACTACAGATGTTAATAAACTTCTTGCTGACCAGTTCGTTCTTGCCTTTGATACAAAAGTATCTAACATAAGGTCAAACCTTGTTTCTAGTCCTTCTTCCTACAGTTCCTTTCATATTTTGGTGTTACCTTCCTCAAAAGGATGCCATTCTGGTTAGTAAAATCTATGGTACATTTTAAAAGGAATGCACGTATTACACTGCTAGCAAAAATATGCCTCATTTTATAAAGTACACACGTAGCATTTAAAAATATGGCTGCCATGTGCATTTCTACAGCCTTATATGCACGTAATCTTGAGAGAGAGAGAGAGACACACACACTCGTATAGTCAGTCTGACAGTCTCTCTATATATCTACCACTCTAGAGGGTCACTTTGAATCAGGATGGGTTTTCGGGAGGTGGGTTAGGGTTAGGGGGTGTGTTACAGACACATTCAGAGGTATTCATAGTAAAATTGACATCAGTAAAGAATGGGGACTTCCGGGATGACATCACCGGGGTCGGCAGCTAGCTAGCTAGCTCCAGACGCCCCTCCCCCCATCGGACACCATCGACCCCGAAAAACTTTGATATCATAATTTTTTGCTGGGAGTCGGATCAATGTATCTGGGGCAGCCGTTTCGCTGTGATCTGCGGCGAAAACGAAGCTTCTGAGGCCGGTAAGGACTTAAAAATGGCGCGGCCTTGCCCGCAGCATCGGCATCCCGGGCCTGGACTCCGTTCCTTTCAATCGGCGGCCATCCTTCCCTGGAACGCTTTAATACCTAAAAATGTTTGTTGGGAGTCTGATCAGGGAGTCGGGGGCTGCTGTTTTGCTGCAATTTGCATAAAAAACGAAGCTTCTCAGGCCGGTACGGATCTAAAATCAATGTGGCCTTCCCCATAGCATCGGTGTCCCAGGCCTGAGCTCCCTCTCTTTGCATCGACAGCCATCCTCCCTACCTTATTTAGCATCTAGCTTCTGGATTTGTGGGGGTTGCAGAGGACGCCTGGGGCTTCAGAATCGCCGCGTTTTGGGACGGAATTGAGCACTCCTGGGCCTGTAATGCACCATAGATCTGAGAGGATCTTGCCGCACCATCAAAGTGTGGCCAAGATGGCTGCCACACATGTGGGAGACCACACGACTCCGGTTGCTGAAGTATCGGAGGAAGCCCTAGGTCATCAGGCAACATGGCGGATTTGCAACGTCGAGCTGGTCCGAGGACACCGGAGGGAGACGGCATGGAGACGCCGTGGCAGCCAGCCGTCCATCAGACCCGGAGGGAGTAACCACAGAGGTAAAGAGGGCGGAGTGAGGGCGTCAAGCAGCGACGGACACAACAGGAATTTTGCCCCTCCTTATTCATAGAGATCAGACGGGGTTTGTTAAGGGGCGACAGGGGGTCTGCAATGTTCGGTGCTTGCTGGCGGTATTAAGCTATCAATCGATACTGGAGGCCCTGGTTTTGAGTCTGGATGCAGAAAAGGCATTTGATTCCTTATCCTGGGAATACATGTTCTGGGCTCTGCAATGTTACGGCTTCTCAGGGGCCTGTCTCCAATGGCTGAAGGCTCTTTATTGTAACCCTAGCGCCACTATTTTGCTTAATGGGGGATCCACCGACCCTTTTCCTTTACACTGCAGAGTACGGCAGGGGTGTCCCCTTTCCCCATTGCTATTTGTGTTGGCATTGGAACCCCTGGCTATTTGGCTAAGAGGAGACCAGGGATTCACTGGGATTAGTGTAGATGGCCACCCTTTGAAGACTGCTTTGTTTGCAGATGACATCCTTCTGTTTGTGAGATGACCCCAAACCAGTGTGTCTACTATTGTTCACCTTTTTGATCAGTTTCGACTGCTGGCAGGGCTGAAAATTAATTATGGAAAGTCAGAGGCTTTGGCCCTAAATGCTCACCTGCAACCTGTCAGTTGCGGTATGTGGATGAATGGATTACAGAAACTTACTCTTATTGTGATTCAGGGATGTTACATAAGATGTCTCAACATAGCTCCCCTTTAAGTATTATTCAGATGCGCCCGGGGCTGTGGAGTACCATAGCATATCCTCGAATATTTTTACAACCTTGTATCCAAGCCTGGCGCTGGTTGCGGCAACAGTGGGGCTTGAGGGGCATAGCTTCCCTTTTTTACCTTTTCTAGGGAATGCAAGTTTTGTGCCGGGGAGAGATAGCCGGGCTGTATTCCAGGCTTGGGCTGACAATGGGGTGGTATACGTATTTCATTTGTTTGAACCCGATTCCCATGACCTCCAAGATTTTGCTACTCTGACACGCACGTTTCAACTGCCTACTAAGTACTTTTATGCGTACCTGCAAGCCCGTCATTATATTCAATCCCTCACATGGTCTGTAGAGGAACTGACAGCAGAAACAATGTTTGCTACTAAGGTTTTTGACACTGCCTGCCTCCATAATACAATTACTGGATGGAAAAAATTAGGGCAGTCCTTGGGCCACTCAGGCCAATTACAGCATCTTACAACTCGTTGGACTCACAGTTGGCCCTGTCCTACCTGAAGAGCTGCTTTACGGCTCTCTACCAGTTATTGCCCGATGAGGGGCTGTGTGAGGTACAATTCAAAATTCTTCATAATATTTTCTGTGATGATGTTCGCCGATTTCATATGAAGCTTACCCAGTCTTCTTTATGTAGCCGGTGGGGCGTTGTTGAGGGCAATTTATATCATCGTTTGTTGGCGTGCCCACACGTGGCGCTCTTTTGAAAGTCAGTCCTTGTCGTGATTAATAAAAGTACTGGTATTGCCCTCCCTCATACGGGTCATCTTTTGATGGCACATCAACGTTTCTCTCAGGTTCCTTGTATGCATTCCAGAGCAAGATTTGAACGCCTAGCGGTTATGATGGCGTGCTGTACCATACTGGTTATCTGGACTGACCCCTTGGCGCAGCTTTCAGTTGATGTGTGGTTTGGCAGGATGGCCTTTCTACTTCAGATGGAATTTATGGATTTTCGCCTTGGCACGAGAAAACCGGATAAGATATATACTGCCTGTTGGAATGCATGTTATACCCTGTTTCCTCTGGCTCTCCTAACTGAGTTTAATAACACTGAGTACAAGGCCATATGGTCTTAAATGAGGTTCCGAGGGGGGGGGTTAGATTAGGAGGGGGGGGGGATGCGCGGTCTGTCTGTGGTATGCATGCGGTATAACTGAGGATGCTTTGGAGCTGGGTATTTGGGGTGCGGGTGGTAGGGTCAGGAGTGGATGGAGGATATAAAAATGGCAAAACCGGGGAGTACGTTGACAGAGGATTGGTTGTTGAACCACACATTTTTGTTGCAGTTTTTTTTTCTCTGTTTGCAAATGCTATTGTTATCTCAGATTTGTGTAACGTCTTCCTATTAATAAAAATTATTTTGAAAAAAAAGTGTAGAATTATAGCCCTTATAAATGATGAAAAGTGTAACAAGAGGCCACATACACGCATCTCAAAAAGATGAAATTTTGTACCATGTTTTAAAGTCCATCAAGCTAGGGTGAGAGAACATAGTAGAAATTTCATCTTTTTGAGACTTTCCTCACTCCAAATGACACAAATCTTCACCAAGGTGTACTGTGCTATTCGTACATCTCACTGTACATGCGAAACTAGCCCTAAACCCTATGTCACCACTAACACCTCACCTCGACCTATTAGGGGGCCCTCCTATAGAGATATAAATACTTAACTAGTATGAGGGCCTTGTAGATAGTCTCTCTCTCCCCCCAAAAATAGGGATTATCACAGTAAGTTACTGCATGATGCAATAATTTACCAATTTTTTTCTTGCGCCTTTAGCTACCATGATTCAGAGTATGGGATTTTCTAGTTATTTTTATGCAGATGACATACAAATCTTGGCTTGTTACAATCATAATTAATCTTTTTCTCTTATTAGAATCAATGCCTGCTTGACAGAAGTGACCAATTGGCTAAAATCCTCTAAATTTAAGGCCAATCCTGATAAATCTGAAGCAATCTACTTCTCCAAAAGACAGGATAATATTCAGTTTCCTCCTCCTATGACGGCTGATAAACCAATTTGAATAAAAATAAATGTCATCACTACCTTAGATGTTCATATTGATACAGATCTTTCTTTTTAACTTCACATTTCACATTTGTAACAAAGTTCATATTTCTTTCTGTGATTCATTCGCTATCTGAAACCTTTTCTGGATCTTCTGATCTTAAGATTTTAACACATTAGTTTATATTATCATGACTGGATTATTGCAATGCCCTGTTTCATGGATTAACATCTGTTCAATTAAAAAGATTACAAACTGTTCAAGGTACTGCTGCAAAACTTATCTTTGGAAAGAAAAAACATGACCATGTCAGTCCTTTACTGTATGAACTACACTGGCTTCCAATATCCTTGAGAATTCAATTCAAAATAGGGTGTTTGAGTTTTAAAGCATTGTGTTGGGGTACAAGCCTGATTTTTCCCCATCGTCCTGCTTGTTTATTGGGCACTTCTCAAAGGGATTGCTAGTGTTACCATCCCCCAAAGAGATCAGGTTAGAAAGTACCAATGAAATCAGTTTGTCTTATCTTGCGCCAAACCTCTGGAATTCTTTTCCCTTAGACTTACGTCTAGAAAAAAAAATAAGAAATTGCCATACTGGGTCAGACTAAGGGTCCATCAAGCCCAGTATCCTGTTTCCAACAGTACCCAATCCAGGCTACAAGTTCCTGGCAAGTACCCAAAAACTAAGTATATCCCACACTACTGATGCCAGTAATAGCAGTGGCTATTTTCTAAGTCAACTTGATAAATAGCAGGTAATGGACTTCTCCTCCAAGAACTTATCCAAACCTTTTTTAAACCCAGCTACACTAACTTCACTAGCCACATCCTCTGGCAACAAATTCCAGAGTTTAATTGTGCATTGAGTGAAAAAGAATTTTCTCTGAATAGTTTTAAATGTGCCCCATGCTAACTTCATGGAGTGCCCCCTAGTCTTTCTACTATCCGAGTTAATAACCAATTCACATTTACCCGTTCTAGACCTCTCATGATTTTAAACATCTCTATCATATCCCCCCTCAGCCGTCTCTTCTCCAAGCTGAAAAGTCCTAACCTCTTTAGTTTTTCCTCATAGGGAAGCAGTTCCATCCCCTTTATCATTTTGGTTGCCCTTCTCTGTACCTTCTCCATCGCAACTACATCTTTCTTGAGATGCGGCGACTAGAATTGTACACAGTATTCAAGGTGCGGTCTCACTATGGAGCGATACAAAGGCATTATGACATTTTCTGTTTTATTCACCATTCCCTTCCTAATAATTCTTAATATTCTGTTTGCTTTTTTGTCTGCCACAGCACACTGAGCTGACGATTTCAAAGTATTATCCACAATTTCAAAGTATTTTCCACATTTCAAAGTATTATCCATTTCAAAGGATTATTTTAAGTTCAGAATGGCTTTAAAGATGTTTCTATTTTTTAAAGCCTTTCTCTCCTGTTAATTAGGTCTCTTTCTTTTATGTTATTTAATGGTTTTGGTTTCTAATTCTGTCTGTTTATTTTTTTATGGTGCTTTATCGTTTTTATTTATTGTTTGCCTTTAGATTGTAAGTTAGTCAATGCTGTTAGGATTTTTCTTTATATTTTTATAATTTTGTTTTATATATTCAATTTGATTATGTTTTTGTATTTAAGTTTTGTTTTTATTGTACATTGCTTAGATCATTTCATGTAAGATTTGCGATCGATAAAATATGCAAAATAAATAAATAAATATTGTATGTAGTTCTGGTCACCACATCTCAAAAAAGATACAGCAGAATTAGAAAAGCTATACAGAAGGGCAACCAAAATGATAAAGGGGATCGAAAGATTCCACATGAAGAATGGCTGAAGATGTTAGGGTTCTTCAGCTTGGAGAAGAGACTGCTAAGGGGAGATATGATAGAGATCTAATAAAATAATGAGTAGAATTGAACGACTAACCATTAATCGGTTGTTTACTCATACAAAGAGTAGGGGACACACAATGAAGTTACTAGGTGATATGTTTAAAACAAATAAAAGAAAATAATTTTTTACTCAGTGCATAATTAAGATCTGGAATTTGTTGCTAGAGGATGTGGTGAAAGCTGTTAGTGTAGCTGCATTTAAAAAAGATTTGGACAAGTTTCTGGAGGAAAAGTCTATAAACAATTATTAAGATGGACTTGGGGAAATCCACTACTTATCCCTGGAATAAGCAGCATGGAGTCTTATCTACCCTTTGGGATCCTGCCAGATTCTTCTGACCTGGATTGGCTGCTGTTAGAAACAGGATACTGGGTTTGATGTAAGTCTTCTCAAGAATTCACCCTGAAGCTTTATGGAAATAGTGAAACATGGCCATGTCTGTGTTCTTTTTGTTAAAGATAATAACTGTTTTAAAGGGTACTTTTGATAATGTATTTGGGACTGGAAAAAGCTGTCTGTCCAGACAAGATAAAGACTTTTTAAAAGACATTTAAACATTGAAGACATTTTTGCTATTATTTAATGCATTAAGCATTTGTGTAATATGAAGTTATTAAAGTTTTTTTGTCCCTTGAGGGCAATTTTTACATTGGTTCTGTCTGACTTTTTCCCTTTTCACATTGCTTAGGAAAAGTACTGTATCCTGTTTAGTTGTTTTGAGAAAGAATTATTAAAATTAGCAATTTTATATGCATTGATAGTTATTAAACTGACATTGGTGTTTTAGTAGTTTGGCTTCAAAACATCTTTACACACACATATTCACACCCCCCCCCCCCCCCCCCCCGTAACTGCCACCCCATTTTGCAGCTATAATTTTCACATCACTAAAATCAAGATTGATTAAAAAAAAAAAAAAGTGGCACATCTCTAATGCAAAGGCACTAATAATAATAACAGTAAATGCCCCCCGCCCCCACCCACATTGCAGGAGGTCACCTTCAGATGCTATAGGGTTGGGAAAAACTGACTGCGGATCCAGATGAAGATTCATTCAGTAGGGGATAGTTTCTGCTATAAGGTCCAAGGGGAATTCACACAGTCCAAAGTAATAATCCATACCCAGTTATTGTTCCAGGATAAGAAAACAGAAGTTATTTATAGTGCTTCACATCAAAATCCAGTAAAAAGCAGAAAAAAAAATCAGTACAGCAGTCCATAAATTCTGGAAAAATAAAATACAACTTTTCTCCCAGCAGTTCAAAAATAGTTACTCGCTATCTCATGTCTCTTGAGTACAGTCCCAATGAAGATTTTTCCCTCTCAGGTCCCCAGTACATTTTTTTTCTCTTGCTTTAAGCTACACTGAAGAATGGAAAGCTTCTTGTCATACCCTGACTGGCAACATTCTTCTTCCCTAGATAGGAATTTGTAGCCTGCAAACTAGTGGTATTCTCCCTTCCAGCTGGCCTGTGCCCTTAGAAGAGGGTATACAGATCTCTCTAGCAGATCCAAACAAAATGAAATCAGAGCCCTTCTGTCTGCAGACCCTAGCTCCTTACTACTCCTCCTGTTGAAAACTCCAGAACTCCTCTATTTCTACTTTTGACTCAAGGGAGCTACCATATATACCACCTCAAAAACCCCTCCCCTTTGGGGGAAAGATCCTCCTGTCACTGATTATCTCATTTATACCCTCTTGGTACCTCCAGTTGCTGGAAAGTTCTATATTTTATTGAACATTCCACTACAAGTGAAATCAGAAGGGGGAGGGGCCATAAAATGAACTGTTAGTCATAGAAATTACAACATATATGGGTACATTTTAAAAAACAGCGCGCGTACTTTTGTTCGCGCACCAGGCTACGCACATATCTTATAAAATCCGGGGTTGGCGCGCGCAAGGGGGTGCACATTTGTGCAACTTGCGCGCGCTGAGCCCTGCGCTCGCTGCCCGTTCCCTCCGAGGCCACTCCGAAATTTTCCTTTCACCTCCCCCCCGCACCTTCCCCTCCCTTCCCCTACCTAACCCACCCCCCAGCCCTATCTAACCCCCCCTACCTTTATCGCACAAGTTACGCCTCCTTGAAGCAGGCGTAACTTGCGCGTGCCGATGGCCTGCTGCCGCGCCATCACCCGACCCGGGGGCTGGTCCGGAAGCCTCGGTCATGCTGCCCGGAATGCCCCCGGGCTGGCACCACGCCCCCCGGAACACCCCCCGGAACGTTCCGAACGTTGCGCCGCCCCCCGACACGCCCTCCTAGCAAAGCCCCAGGATTTACGCGCGTCCCGGTGCTTGCGCGCACCGCCGAGCCTATGCAAAATAGGCTCGGCGCGCGCAGGGTTTTTTTTTTTTTAAGGGTTACGCGCTTAACTTAAGCGCGTAACCCTTTTAAAATCCGGTCCATAATTGATAAATAAGATAGCCTCCTTCCCAGGACAGGCTCCTGGCAGCATTCTATTGTTTTATTTAAGGAAAGTCCTCTAGTATCAATCACCTGTACAAATAAGAATGCTCAATTTGAAAAACATAATCCTGTGACATAAGGACATTTATAATCTCAGAAGAGACAGGCGGAATACTCTCTGATTGGATATATATCCTGTGTGTGTGTGTGTGTGTGTGTATGCGTGCGTGCAGTATATAAAATTATAAAAAATACACATTAATCTCTCTGTAAAATACACATTCATCTCTGCACATTCTTAGAACTTTGAGCAAAACAATTTTCCTCTGCTTACATATGTACAGTAGCATCCATATTTTAAGACATCTCTTAAGACACCATTTCCAACTTAAGAATCAGTAGGCATACTTCAACAAGGATGCTCATACATCACAGCATCCTTCGGCATTGATGTGCAAAGGAAAACCAGTTCAGCATCAAACATGTTTTGACTCAGTTTATGAGTCCTCTCTGGTGACGGACAGCTATTTGCAAATAATGCAAAATCAGTTGGTGTCAGGAGGGCGCACGTTAAGGAGGATGAGAACCTCCACTGAAAAAAACCAGAAACACAGAGAAAGAAGAACTAGGGACTAAGGAGGTAAGGTGAATAAAAGGGGGAAGTGTAAAGGATGTAATATGCCTATGGATTGTTTGTCTTTTCGGGTACAGCTTCTGAACCTCTGCCAGGAAATGAAGGTCAATAAATTTAAAAAAAGGTGATATCATTTTTGGGATTAGTTTTCATTATGTCAAAACATAACATGCAGTTAATGGAAGAGAGTGATGTTCAGATAATTAGGTGAATCACAGATTACATTACAAAGGTGGTGTGAGGGTGAGGGTGAAGGGGGGGAACGAGGAAGGAGTCAGCAGAGCGATAACAAGGTGATAGAGAGGAAATCACATTGGGGGTAATATTCAGTCAGTCCCTGATCATTCTGACGGTGGTTCGGTTTTACCACATGCGACATAACTTGCTGATACCCTATCTATTCTATATTCATGGTAAAATTAGGATTGTCATTTTTTTTTTTTTTACTTTGCCTTTTTAATTAGGTATATTGCTTTGGCTGAGTTTGTGGACCTTTCTTTTGATAGTTTTCATAAAATACCAACTACTGGTCCCTGCACTGGAACTCTTCTGCCCATAGACTAAAACTAGTACTGGAAACTAGTGATTATTGATGAGGAACTGAATATGAAGAAGTATATCAGTACCAAAATCAGAGGGGGTTACAATAAGCTTCATATCCTTAAGCAATTATCTTTCTGATAAGAAGCAATTATCTTTCTGATAAGAAGTAAGAAACTAAGAAATCAGGAGTTAAGCTAGCGCATCTCTCTGCATTGGAGCGTGGTAGCTAATGGCAAGCTGAAGCTGAAGATTACTATTGTGTGCGAGCCTTCAGCCCCTTGACATATATGGAAAGCACAGTCCTATGCATAATGGCTGTGCTCAAGGTGGAATACTGGCCATATAAGGACGACATCCAATTTTTTGTTCCTATGATGTCATCCTGGTCTGCTACTGTCACCATGGTCAATTACTGTCTCTGGGCTGTAAAAGCCTGGTTACTTAATAATAAGTTGGCCCTAAATCTGAATAAAACAGAGATGATAGTCCTGCAGAGGTCATAGATGTCTACCGTTAGTCACTCTTACTAGAAGTTTAAGATTGGATCGTGATCAAAACCTATATATGAATAATCAAGTGAAGGCACTAATCAAGTCAGGTTATTAACGCTTTGGCTTGTGCGTCCATTAAAACCATTTGTGGGATATTCTGACTTCCGTTCAGTGGTTCAAGCCATTATCATACCATGTATAGACTATTGTAATTCTCTATATCTTGAATTGCCAGCCACTGTTCTAGTGCTCTGCAGATGCTGCAGAACTCTGCCATAGGCCTCACCTCAGGTATTAGTAAGAGAGTTCATTTTACCCCAGTTTTGATTGATCTTCACTGGCTTCCTGTAGTGGGATGTGTTCAATATAAAGCTTCCTTAAAAAAGTGACTCTCCACTGTGGGCTAACCCTATGCTCTAGCTGTATAGTCCAGATCGGATGCTGAGATCCTCACAGAGAAACCTTTTAGATATTTCTTCTGTTCTTTCTATGCATTTGGCGGTGACCTACAAAAGGACTTTTTCAGTGGCAGGCCTAGTACTGTGAAACTCATTGCCTGTTTCTACCTGCGCTAAGGAATTTAGAAAACTGCTGAAAAGATTCTTATTTTATCAGACATTTAGGTCTTAGTTTTGTTCTATTTTTCTGGATTATTCTTAGATGCCTCCTGATGTCAAATGGTTACTGGTTATTACTACCACATTTTGTTTGATGTTCAATTTTTGTATTTTTTGTATAAGTTTTATAAGTCTGAATGTGCATTTTGTATGCAGCTTAGGGCTTTGTATAAGTGGCTTACAAGAAATTTTAAATAAATAAATGAAGAGAGAT
The DNA here is from genome assembly GCF_901001135.1 of Rhinatrema bivittatum. Classification (NCBI taxonomy): domain Eukaryota; kingdom Metazoa; phylum Chordata; class Amphibia; order Gymnophiona; family Rhinatrematidae; genus Rhinatrema; species Rhinatrema bivittatum. Next base: position 202,966,250 of record NC_042620.1, on the reverse strand, counting down.
CATATTAGACAAAACAGAAGTAGGTCTAATCACTGGAAAACAATTATTTAGAGTGATAAAATAGGAAAAAAATGGTAATATGTGAATGATATATGAGGTCCAGTCAGAAATATGTACTCTGCTTCTTATTAATATCTTTGCAATATACTTGAGAAACAGGTGTCCGTTTCACTGTATCTGTTTGTGCCATAGTCTGCATTTGGCCAAAGATAAATCTACAATGCTCAAAAGCAGGAATGGTTCTGATTTGAAACCAGGGGCTGCCTAGGACATTGGTGTTCTATCATTCAGTTCCTAGGATGATTTTGACACAACTGCAAAATCACTGTCAGCTGTATTGGCGATGGGGGGGGGGGGGGGGGGGGGGGGGCAGGGGAATTGGATGCAGATGGCAACCAACCCGGGCCCTGACTTTTACTGATATGCAGATATAAGGAAACAACAACAGGACTGCTTCTATGGCCAAGTTCAAAAGCAACACAAGTAAGCATTGCTGAATTTTCAGGAAGGCAGTAATTTTTTAAGGGTTTAACAGTTGCTTGGTTTTTGATTATAAATATTACTACCCTTTTCTTAAGGATTAGGGGTCAGGCCCAGTGCCACTGGGTGTGCAAACCGTGCAATTGCACAGGGTGCCACACCCTGGGGGGGGGGGGGGGGGGGTTGGAATCAGGAGCAGGTAGAGGCCCCTGCTACCACTGGTGGACTCCATCCCACTGGTGGCAAAAGAAGCAGTAAGCACATGGGGCCACCGGTGGACCCCATTCCACCGGCAGCAGAAGAAACAGAAGGCCTGTGCAGCCGCCAGCGGGCTCCATCCCACTGGTGGTGGAAGAAGCCCATCCTGCAGCTCCTCCTTGGTTGTTGGCCCCACTGTAATTCACGGTGCTAATCCTTCCTGTATTCTCATCTCGTGAGAGATGAGAATACAGGCATCGCAAGTGTTGAAGTACCATGGGGCCAGCATGCAGGAGGAGCTCCAGAATGGCTGATCTCCCCAACGAAGATGGTACAGGCTAGTGACAGCAGCAGCAGAGGAGGAATAACCCTTGGACTCTGACTGCCTAGTCTGCATGTGTGTGAGTGAATGGGAGGCTGCCTGTGATGGGTGTATGTGTGTGAATGGGAAGCTGCCTGTAATGGGTGTGTATATGTGAATGGACAGCTGCCTATGTGTGTGTGTGTGTGTGTGTGAATGGGAGGCTGCCTGGGATGTGTGTGTGTGTGTGTGTGTGAATGGGAGGCTGCCTGGGATGGGTGTGTGTGTGTGAATGGGAGGCTGCCTGGGATAGGTGTGTGTGTGTGAATGGGAAGCTGCCTGGGATGGGTGTGTGTGTGTGTGTGTGAATGGGAAGCTGCCTGGGATGGGTGTGTGTGTGTGTGTGTGTGTGAATGGGAAGCTGCCTGGGATGGGTGTGTGTGTGTGTGTGAATGGGAAGCTGCCTGGGATGGGTGTGTGTGTGTGTGTGTGTGTGTGTGTGTGTGCGTGTGTGAATGGGAAGCTGCCTGGGATGGGGGTGTGTGTGTGTGTGTGTGTGTGTGTGTGTGCGTGTGTGAATGGGAAGCTGCCTGGGATGGGTGTGTGTGTGTGTGAATGGGAAGCTGCCTGGGATGGGTGTGTGTGTGTGTGAATGGGAAGCTGCCTGGGATGGGTGTGTGTGTGTGTGTGTGTGAATGGGAAGCTGCCTGGGATGGGGGTATGTGTGTATGGGTGTGTGTGTGTGTGTGAATAGTAGGATTCCTGGGATGGGGGTTTTTGGTGAGTGGGAGCCTGCCTGTGATGGGTGTATGTGTATGAATGGGAGGCAGCCTGTGATGGGTGTGTGTGAATAGAACGCTGCCTGGGGTGGGGGTGTGTGTGAATGGGAGGCTGCCTGGGATGTGTCTGTGTGTGTGTGTGTGTGTGAGAGAGAGAGAGTGAATGGGAGGCTGCCTGGGATGGGTGTGTGTGTGTGTGCATATGTGTGTGAGTGAATGGGAGCCTGCCTGGGATGGGTGTATGTGTGTGCATATGTGTGTGAGTGAATGGGAGCCTGCCTGGGATGGGTGTATGTGTGTGAATGGAAGCCTGACTGGGATTTATTTATTATTTATTTATTCAATTTATATACCGCTATAACGGTTTACAAATATGGAGAATTAAAACCTTCAAATCATGATTAATAAATGTAAAATACAATAAAAATAAAAAACAGCTTGAAATAAGGTAATATAAAATAATGTAATTACATAATAAATATAAAATGTAAACAAAAGTATAAATAAAATAAATCATATAAAATACAAACAAATAAAATAAAATAAAATAAAATGAATGGAGACAGAATAAGCCTCAACCCTTTTCACTTGCATTAATGTTATGAAGCCATATGCATATGAAGCCATATGCTTGCTTAAATAGTCATGTTTTAAGATCTTTTTTAAAAGCTGCAAAATCTCTTTGTAGTCTTAGTCAGCAGAGAGTTCCATAATTTCGGACCTGATACAGATAATACTCTACCCCTTACCTCACTTAAATGCGCTGATTTAATCGATGGGATGTTTAATACACCTTTGTTTGATCTCAGACTTCATTATAGAATGTAAAGATGAAGAGATGCATTTAACCATTCCGTATAGGCCTTATTAATAGATTTATGTAGCAAACATAGAATTAATATTGAATCTGAAATTTCACAAGTAACCAGTGTAGTGAAATTAATGTTGCAATAATATGATCAAATTTACTTCCTCCCACCAGCACCCTAGCAGTGGCATTTTGAGGTAACCCAAAAAGTAATGAATTGCAATAGTCCAAACTGGAAAAAATCATGGTTTGAAGAACAGTATGGAAATCATCACACCGGAGTAAAGGCTTTAGTTGCTTAAGGATATGAAGCTTATTGTAACCCTCTCTGATTTTGGTACTGATATGCTTCTTAATATTTAGTTCCTCGTCAATAATCACTCCCAAGTCACGGGCATAAGCGGATAACTCAATATCCATAATGTCATTTCTTAAATGAATTGGCGTGTTGAGATTTAATTTGTAATTCAGCAAATAATTTCAGTTTTCTGATTATTCAGGACCAATTTCATTGGCGTTAAAAGTTAACAAGCTCCAAACCTTTTTCGATAGAGTCTTCAATAGGTTTTATCACCTAAGCCAATTTCAACTAATCTATTTAGTAGGTTGACATGGTCAACCATGTCAAAGGCCGCAGACAAATCTTTCAATATTAGTAAATAAGATTGTCCAGAGGGAAAGCCTCTTAGGACAATGACTGTCAAAGATAAGAGTAGGGTCTCAGTGCTGAAATTTTTTCTGAAACCGAATTGCGCTGGGAAGAGAATATGATTCTCTTCAAGATAGCCATCTAATTGTTCTGTTTTTTCATTGTTGCACTGTAAAGAGTGTTTGGCTTCTTGTGGTTTCAAGTTCAGGTTTTGTCACTTTTATATTTCTACTTTAGGGTTGCTTTATTCTGTAATTGGGGAGGGTCTGTTTATGTTCTGCATGTGTGACTGAGGTGAGGTATTCTCCTAATAGGAAGTGTATTAGTGTTTTAGGTCTTTCGGAGGGTCAGGCCCACACCCAACACATTACAATAGTCCTAATACCATATGGGTTCTAAGTGTGTTTTGCAGGGATTTCAGGCTGACATCACAGCAGTGCATGTAAATATAATGTGATATTTTTACCTCAGAATACGGTACTTTGATATTTTTCATGCAAAATGTTATTATAAATGCATCTCTTAACTGTGTGTGTGGAGCGGGCCGAGGGGGGAGGTTGGGGGTGGGGGCATTGTGCAAGGCTATAAGGTTTTCCGAGGGAGGGGGATGATGGTGTCAATTTTTAAAGTTTGTATCACTGGAGGGAGCTGGGATTTTTTTTTTAGGTGAGCCCGGGACAGGCAACGAATGAACAAAGGGGGGTGGGGGCAGCAGAGTCTTTGTACAGGGCAGTAAAAAAGCCAGCACCAGCCCTGTTATGGGTAACTACCTGGACTACCCTTAAGAGAAACCCGGGGGTGACTTACACGACGTAGTAGATATTATCATAAGAAGCTTGCTGGGCAGACTGGATGGACTATTTGGTCCTTTTCTGCTTTCATTACTGTGTTACTATATTATTTATTCCATTGCCAAAGTAATACAGAGTACGTTTGCAGTTTTCTATTTAATGGTTTTGGTTCTTCTTTGTAGCTATTATTATTTTATTTTATTTAAAAGTGCTTCTATTTCATATCTTTCAACACAAGTATTGTCCAGTGTGGAGTACACCTCTGATATTCATGTTAAGAACTTCAGACGGTCAGTGTACCAAATGTCCCTCTTTAGGAAAAAGAGCCTCTCGAATTTTGCAAAAAAACAACATTTAACAGCCTTTCCCTCCAAAATGTTCCCTTACTTTCTAGTATTTAAGTGATTTAAATGAAAGATGAATACATCTTCCTTCTCTATTTTCTCTCTCAATATTTCTCTAAAGAGCTTATAAACATTGGCATGTATGAAGGGAATAGGGAGGAGAAGCTATATCTAACCTGTTTCTGCATTCACAAGGTTATGGTCTTTATTTAAAAAAAAAAAAAAAATAAATATATATATATATATATATATATATATATATATATATATATATATATATATATATATATATAGGACATGCTGTCCGTTTCCAGGGCCAAACAGGAAGCTGTGAGCAGATAGTTGCTCACTGTTGTTTGATACTTTCATGTAGAAAAATTGGCACTTATTTCAAACATCACTTTCCTTGTCATGTATTAAATAAGGTAATATAAACCATGAGTCTTGCTAATAAAAATTAGAGCTGAAAAACCTGTAGATCATGAAATACATGTTGTGCATGATAGCTAGACCCCTTCCCCTCATAAGCTTCTGAACTCAGATGTATCATTAGCCCAGTAATGATCTCGGTTTACAACACTGGTCCATTTAGGTCAGCAACCTGAAACCAGATCTGATGGAAATTGGTGCTGGGATTAAAAGGATAAGTATTGGCATTTTAAGAGTATTACGTCACCAAAATAATTTCATTTCTATGATTTATTTGGCTGCTACTAAATTAGATCCACCTGCTTTTTTTCTACAAAAAAAACAAACAATTGCCTCTCTGTGTTAATAGTGCAAATCTTCTGCTCCTTCAAATGCCCCCTACCCCAATAGCTGAACATAAGCTTTGCACCTGTTATTTGGTTGAATGCCATAGGAAGAATCTCAAGAGTGTAATAGCCCTTGATTCTAATACTAGACTTTCTATATTTAAATATATTTTTAACATGCTAATCTGCCTCCCTTTCTGAATATGGTGCAAAATTTTTTCCATATGTGTGGGGTGTCCTATATAATGGTATAAAGGAGAAGAGGTTTTATTTTTTTCATTGAGGACAAATTCACCAAGCCCTCCCCTCAGCAAGCTCAATTTGTATTCTCACACATTGTTAGCTCTAGTGATGTTTTCTGACATCAAGAGATGCAAGGAAGGTGCTGAATGAAAACTAGAATCACATGAGCACTATTTTTAGGAAGCTGCCAGCCACTAAAAGACATGTGAATTCCTATCTGCAATTCAATCTTGCCTCTTTCCCCATTCTCTCTCCCTCAAACTGCGTTTTGCATTTGCCCTCTGGGACATGAAAACAGAAATAGAATCTGCCACTGAAAGGGAGATTACTCCATGTGTTTATGACAGAAAGAAAGAAAGATCTTCCACCCAAGTAATGAACTGCAGAAAGTCAAATTTTCATTTTGAGCTTACGCCACAAACTTTGCATATTTGCTAAATTATTTGTCATAGGCTTTAGTGGGAGAATGTCCATGCAAACAGGAAAAAAATCGTAAAACTCAGTTATGTGGCATTTCTTCATTAAAAAGAAGAAAGATGTAAAGAAAAGGGCATTTTACCCTTTTTTGTCTTTTTCATCAAAACTGCTCTCAGAAGATTCTGTGGTGAAAAATTGGTGGAAGTTAATAGTTACACGTTTTTCTGCAAAGGCAAAAGTCATTTTTCTAGGCCCACAGTAGATTTTGAAGATCAGCAGGGCAATTGAATTTTCTTTACTGTCATACAAATTTGATTTCCTCTGACATTGTGTTTATAGCAGGAAAGTTTCTTTTCACTGAAAGACTTAAAACGAGAATAACTCACTTCAGGTTTAATCTTTGGCTCCATGTCAATATAATATTTTGCTAAAAGAAAGAAAACATATTTTTACCACCTTTTCTTGCACTGCTCAGCCTGCAATGGATAATGTTAAGAGCAAATAACTATTCACAAATTGAAGATTTTGTAAGCACACCAGAAAAACAAATAGCTTAGATGTCTGTGTGTGCTTAATTCATCAGATGTACAAAATGCATTAAAGATCTGATTTTAAAAGGGCTCTGAGGGTAAATTTCGGGGGATATGCGTGTAGCCGGGCCTTGCGCCCACTGCATGCACTTTACAAAGGACCCAGCCAAGTGTGTATCCCCCGTTACATGCCGAAATGCCGGGCCTGCTGAAAGGGGCGGCCCAGAGGAGGGGGGGGGGGGGGGCAGGCTGGGACAGCTTTTAATCATAAGGGAATCATTCCATCCCTTTATCATTTTATCCACCCTTCTATATACATTTTCTAATTCTGTTATATCTTTATTGAGATGTGGTGACCAGAACTGCACACAATACTCAAGATGAGGTCAATCCATGGAGCGATACAGAAGTTATAACACTATATATATATATATATATATATATATATATATATATATATATATATATATATATATATATATATATATATATATATATATATATATATATATATATATATATATATATCTATATATATATATATATATATATATATATATATATATCTACCACTGCAAGAGGGGCACTTTCAACTCAGAGTGGGTTGGGTGGGGGGTGATGTTACATTGGTGGGCTACAGACCCTTGCACCCTGGCTGTGGGAGAGGGAATGAAGGACTTGAACAGGTAAATATAAATTGGTTATTTACTCTCTCAGATAATAAAAGGCCTTCGGGCACTCCATGAAGTTAGCAAGTAGCTCATTTAAAACAAATTGTAAAAAACTCTTTTTCACTCAGGGGTAGATTTTAAATACTTTAAGCACGATCGCGTACTTTTGTTCGCGCACCAGGCGTGAACAAAAGTACGCTGGATTTTATAAGATACGCGCGTAGTTACAAATAAGGGCCCTGACCTCAGCGGTCAGAGTAACAGATAAGTATGAAAAGAAATAGGTGTGAAAGCTTACTGGGCAGACTGGATGGGCTGTTTGGTCTTCTGCCGTCACTTCTATGTTTCTATTACTATAGCTCTGCCTACCTGTCCTGCCCCAGATTTATCACCTTAGGGGTCTTGTTGCTGTGTTGGTTATAATGGTGTGTTTGTTTTGTCCCCAGAAAAAAAAATATAAAAACAAATACATTTCTCTTCTGACTCCACTCTTTTGGTTCTTCATTTTGTTCTATCCCTGTACAATTCCATCCTGATACTCCCATCCTGTTTGTTTATTGGTTATACTGGGGTGTTTGCTCCCAGAAATAAAATATGAAAAAGAAAAAAAATACAAGTTTCTTCTCTCACTGCATCTGTTTTATGGTTCTATGTTTTGTTCTTCTCCTCTACAATTCCAGCTTGGTTCTCCCACTCTGTTAGTTGGTTATACTGTGGTGTTTTGTCCACAACAACTCAGTCAAAAGGAAGAACTACATGGAGTACACAGGAGAGACTTTATACATATTCTGGTGAAAGTTTAAAATAGGGGAACTAATGCCACAGCAGAAAATCAAGAAAGGGAAGAGGCTATGCTCATTTACATAATATGAGAAAAGCTTTCAAAATAAAGTAAATCATACAAATTACCAGGAAGGCCACTCTGATGAGAGACCATTGTCATGTTCTTATTGTGATTATAATTTCAATCAGAAAGAAAATTTAACAAGAAACCCAAAATTCCACCCACCAGCAAGATCAAGTTCATGTAGAGAATGAAATAAAAGCTCATGTCACAAAAATGATACGGACAACAGATTATTCTCTTGTACTAAATCTGACAAGTGGCAAATGCTTCCATAGGAAGACAGATATCTCCAATGCCACTCAGCCTTGCTGCTATACCCCTTTATCCGAAATGCTAATTATCCCAAAAATAGCTGGAAAAACTTGAATCAATACTAATAGAGAAAATTCCGCTAAATAATAAAGGCTCTTATTGTATGTAAAGAGTGACCATCATACAGCGCCCTTGCAACTGGAAGCTTATGCTGAGAAAGCTTTTATGAGCGCTGGGGCTTTATAGTCATAGGTCACTTCTTGTGTGCTCATAGAAAAAAAATCTATGAGAATAATATATTCCCCCTTCTTCTCTTTAGTTATGGGGCTATATAAAGATGCACTTATCTTGCAACGATATGTCCAAAGAATGCAGCTGTACTGAAATCTTCTGCACTTATCCTTTGAGATCACGGATCAATAGTGCCTTTGTGTCTACCGACACTGCAATGTTTCGAAATACTTCTTCTTCAGGGAACACAAAGTTATAAACTGCAAGAGGATGAATCTGCGTGACAAAAATTAAATTAATACAAAAGCCTTTTAAAGTCAGCTAGAGGCTTATATAAACAACATGGCTGCGGGATGAATCGGAACACTTACTGTTTGAAAAGTGCGGTCAATGTACCATCGGGAAAAGATTTTCGTTGCGCTGTGAACATAACATAAGCAAGACTAGCATATATTCCAAACTGTCAAAGTCTTTAAAATGTGTTCTAGTCCCGTGGAACATGACTTACTTTTAGGTGCCACAAGCTACCCGTTAGCGTTCCTGCCCGAGATTGACATTGGACTTTGACAGAGACGCTGATTTTAAAGGAATCCCACCGGCTGCAAAATGACAACCGGACGTGACGGGGGTAGGCAATACCAGATAAGGTCAATGACGTTTTTGACCACAGCCCTGGAACCCCTTTTTCCATAAATCAAGTCCTTGGAGACTAGGTCTCCTCCTAGCCCTGGCCCACCAGCCACCCTTGCTTCAAAGAAAATCCCTGGTAGTGTAGTGGTGGCCCAGCATGCCTCCTAGGTCCATGCTGGTTAATGCTATTTTATTAAATGGAGTCAACCAGCCTTTGCCCCTATCACGTGATGGGGCAATGGCCAGCTAGCGCCATTTTGAAAAATAGCATCTACTGGCCTGTGGCTAGGGGGCATTCTGGGCTGCCACTACACCACCAGGAATTCTTCTACCAGTAAGGGGGAACAGGGGACACACTAAACTACCATGGATTATTTTAAAACAAGGTGGGGGAACAGGGGGGCCAGGCTGGGGGGGACCTTAGTCACCAGGGACTTGACTTATAGAAGAGGGAGTTCAGGGTAGGGGAACATTGAAGCTTGGGAGGGGGCCTGAACTTGGGGGAGCTATGATAAGGGGAACAAATTTAATGCTGAGGTGGGAGTTTGGGAAGGGGGTGGAGTGTTGCTGCACAACACTTACTGTAATTTTTTTTCACCGTGTTGCTGCCTCAACAGACAGAGGGGTCTCACTTGCGAGGTGGCTGGGGAGTGTATTTTTGGGCCTTGAGGCCCTTAAAATTTTGCCATGGTAGCATTGGGACCAGTGCTAGCATCCCAATGCTCCAGCGGCAAAATATCTACACCTCCTCAATTCATGATAAAATAACGGAGCTTCTTTTTTCTAAGTTAGCCATGTTAGTTTATTTGCATAGGATTTCTTATAGATTAGCTGCTTTGCATGCCTTAGGCAATTTTATGAATGCAATTGCATGCAAAGCAGCTAATTTCAATGGAGGAGAATTAAAAAAAACACAATATTGCCACAGTATGGGGCAGATTTAAAAAAACTACGCCCGCACGTACTTTTGTTCGCGCGATTGGCGCAAACAAAAGTATGCTGGATTTTAATAGATACACGTGTAGCCGTGCGTATCTTTTAAAATCCGGGGTTGGCGCGCGCAAGGCTGTGCAAAATCGGCAGCCTGTGCGCGCCGAGCCACGCAGTTTGCCTCCGTTCCCTCCGAGGCCGCTCCGAAATCGGAGCGGCCTCGGAGGGAACTTTCCTTCCACCCCCCCCCCCCCCCCGCACCTTCCCCTCCCTAACCCACCCCCAGCCCTATCTAAACCCCCCCTACCTTTTTTCAAAAAGTTACGCCTGCCCGAGGCAGGCATAACTTGCATGCGCCGAGCCGGCTGCCAGCGTGCCATGTTCCGGTCCGGGGGGCTGGTCCGGAGGCCGTGGCCATGCCCCCGGGCTGGAACCACACCCGCAGCCCCGCCCCCGGAACACCTCCGATGACGCCCCGGCCGCAACACGCTCCCCCTGACATGCCCCCCGACACGCCCCCCCAGGAAAGCCCTGGGACTTACGCACATCCCGGGGCTTTGCGCGCACCGGCAGCCTATGCAACCTAGGCTCGACACGCACAGGGGGAGCTTGGGGCAGGTTTTCGGGGGGTACGCACGTATCTTACGCACGTACCCCTTTGAAAATCTGCCCCATGGGTATATCGCGTGATTAACAGGGTTTATTGCATGCTAAACAATGTTTAATGCACATTATAGCCTTATTGTGGCTTAGTAAATTTAGGCATTAATGTGAAGAGGAATGTTACACTGGTGAAATAGGCCTGAAGTTAAAGACGAGAATTAACCTACACAGACATAACATACAGCAAAGCAAGGCATTACCTTCGAGGGAGAATAAGTTTTGGGAACTTGTGACCTTTACTAATTGTACATCACTTTAAATCTTAAATGGAAGAAACGTGATTTTATCAAATACAATAAGCTAACTTATGATCAGGATACTAAAAGGGACATTCAGAACTATTCAATAATTTAAGACATTTAAAATAACACTTTACTTGCAAATTCAAACAATATTATTTGCCTGCTCATTTTTTGATGTGTTAAAGGGAGCATAACTCCCAAAAGCTAGTTAAGAAATATATTATTTTAGTCCAAGAAAAATGTATCACCCTATATTTTGGCTGTCAGAGCAACGCTGGAAATGCACAGGAGCCAGATGCATGCTCTGAGCTTCTAGCATGGTAAGGGCTGAGGGAGGTAGGGATATGTTGTCGTTTGAAGCAACATAGAAAATGTCATCATCATTGTGTATATTGTTTAATGTCGTTTTTAATAAGAAATAACAAAAAAGTGTTTTCCTTTTCAGTTTTAGTGC